>NC_138160.1:118227683-118571744 GCF_964165515.1 Mesoplodon bidens
AAGACCCAACGCAGACAAAAAGAAAACAAAAACAAAAAAACCAAAAAAACTCAAGAGGACCAAAATGAGAAACATTTTTCTTCTTTAGACCTAAACCAGATGTAGAGATAGGCAGTAACTGGCAGAGTCCTGGGATTTCTTTGAGAAAGTAGCAGTGGTGTGAGACATGACAGACAGACCTGGTTGTTGGGGGTAGTGGTTTGTGTGCTGATGAAGATCTAGACAGAGGGAACAGGATATTCTGCTTGTGTAAATAAGGGTCCTGAGACAGGAGAGAACTCCATGTGTTTAGAGACCTAAGAGAAGACTTGTGTAGCTTGAATACTTTTAGGATGGGGAGAAGGCCTTAACATGAGATTGCCAGGAAACTCCACGTCACATGTTTGGATTTTCTTCTAAGAGCTGTAAGAAGCCATTGTAGGAAGTTTCATGATCTGATTTCCTTTTTAAGAAGATTGCTCCTAGTGCTTGCAAGGCTTGTATATGTGTACAAGTGGAAGTAGGGAGTTGAGCTAGGAAGATGGTGGGAGTGAAGGTGGTGGGATAAAGAGAGCTGTATTTTGGAGAAATGAGATAGGCCTTACATATAAATTGGATGTAGGGGCCTCGGATTATCTGTTACTGTTGTTTTGTTGATTGCTCAGTGACGCACCTTGTTCTCCCCCACTCCCCCAATTTGTATTCCATCACTTTTATAACGAGCTCTTAGTCCTATCACAAGACTCAAGCTAGCACTTTCCTTTCTGGTAGCAAACTTCTTCCCACTAGCTGGTGTACTCCACTGTACTGTACCTTGTTATTGATATCCCTGTTTGCCTTTCCCGCTAGAAAGTGAGCCTTAGCCTTCTGCATGGTACCTGGCCTGGAGATTAAAGAAAAAATTAGATGCACGTTGAATGAAGGAGGAAGGAGTCTTTTCTGTCTGGAGTCTGGCTTGTGGTTGCAACTATGACAGATGAGGCAACAGTCAGATTATGGAGGGCCTTGATGACCAGGTTGCTGTTATGGGCAAATTGAGAACCATCCTCATTCCATTCTTATTCCTTTCCACCGAGATCTAATCAGATGAAATCCTTTACATCTGGTCTTCCTCTTACATAAATTCCTGTTTTCCCTTCTCTCTGCTTCCACTCTAGATTATCTTCTTATCTTTGAACTATCAAAACTACTTGTAGTTCTCTGGATAAATTGTTCTATTGTTTGCTTTGGTGCCTTTTTCATATTTTTTCCTTTGCCTAGAGCACTGTTTTTCTCATCCATCTGACAAACTTGTTTATTCTTTAAAACTCACCTTAGACGTTAGTGCCTCTGGGTTTTCTCTTGGATCTCAGTGCTTCTTGGGTACCTTGTACATATTCTGTGGTTACATCTTTTACGTCATTTGGTAAATATTTTTATGGATTACTTCCTCTCAGCTGGGGGTTTCTTAGAAGTTGGGTCTTAGCCTTTATTTTTAATAAAACTTTAAAAACTTAAAGTATAACGTACATGTAGAAAAGTATTCAAATTATAACAGTACCTGTCTAATGAATTATTTGAGTGAACACCACCCATAGACACCATCCAGATCCAGAAACAGAAAATTACCAGTACTCTGGAAATCTCTTTGCAGTCACTACCCACCCCTCCTCTCCCTTCAGTTTTTATAATCTGAGAATTTAGAACACTGTTGTTGCTCTGTAAGTGTTTGCTGAAGTTAGTTGAATTTCTTACTATCTTCCCCTCCACCATTCAGTCTTTTACACATAAGCAGTACTCATTCTTCTTTTGGGAAATGTACTGCTATCTTGTTGTTGGACTAGTCAGAATCTTAGATAGGCATTCAGCACCTTCTAAGTCCTGGCCCTAACTTATTTTTCAGCCTTATTTTCTATTGTGAATTGTTGCTACATGTCTCTGCATCTGCCAGGCATTTGTTCTGGAATACTCCATCCTTCTCTGATACAAATGCTATCCATCCGAAGGCTGATTGATACTGTTTTTCTATTGAGACATTGATCATCGTTGCTGAAAGTGATCTTTAACTTATCTGAAATTCTAAAATTTGCACCTGATTATGACATTCTCATTAGTTTTTAAAATATACATAACAAAACTTACCATTTAAATTATCTTTATGTGTACACTTCAGTGGCATTAAGTACATTCACATTGTTGTGTAACCACTACTGCTGTCCATATCCAGAAAAATTTTTCATTGTCCTAAACTGAAACTCCATATCCATTAAACAATAACTCTCCATTTCCTCTCCCCCCAGCCCGAGGGCAACCACCATTGTACTTTCTGTCACTTTGAATTATTAACTTAACTATGTTAAGTACCTGGCTTATTTTACTTAGCATAATGCCTTCAGGGTTCACCCATGTTGTAGCATGTGTCAGAATTTCCTTCCTTTTTAAGGTTGAGTAACATTCCATTATCCATTCATCTATTGATGAACACTTGGGTTGCCTCCATATTTTGGCCATTGTGGATAATGCTGCTGTGAACATCGATGTGCAACTATGTGTTTGTGTCACTGCTTTCAGCTCTTTTGGGTATATACCCAGAAGTGGAATTTCTAGGTCATTTGGTATGGTAATTCTACACTTAAATTTTTGAGGAACTGCCGTACTGTTTTCCACGGTAGCTATGTTACTTCACATTCCTAACAGCAATGTGAAAGTGTTCCATGTTCTTCACATTTTCACCAACGCTTGTTATTTTCTGTTTTTTAATTTTAAAAAAATTATTTACTTTTTAATAATAGTCATCCTAATGGATGTGAGTTGATGTTTCATTGTGGTTTTGATTTGCATTTCTCTAATGTTTAGTGTTGTTGAGCATTTTTCTTGTGATTATTGGCCATTTGTTTATTTTCTTTGAAGAAATCTCTGTTCACGTCCTTTGGCCATTTTAATTGTTTGGGGGTTTTTTGTTGTTGAGTTATAGGACTTCTTTGTATATTCTGGCTGTTAATCACTTATTAGATGGAGGACTTGTAATATTTTCTCTCAGTTTTACCCTGTTGATATGTCCTTTGATGTTAAAAAGCTTTAAATTTTGATCAAGTCCCATTTATTTGTTTTTTCTTTTGTTGCTCATGCTTTTGGTATCTTCTAAGAAGTCATTGCCAAATACAGTGTCATAGAGCTTTTCCCTGTGTGTCTCTCCCCACCCCCGCCCCAGCTGAGCTATGTCTACTTTGAGGGCAGGAACTAAAGTTTTTATTGTAGCCAACTTCTGGAAAGAATTTTTTTTAAATGTAGTTCTTAAAATGTCATAGCAAACAATAATTGTATGGTAAGTGGTTTCCTGCTGTTGCTAATTTGTCATTGATTATATGTGTCTATTATCTGATGATTTATGATGTTAACCTGCTTTTAGGATTTTTTAATCTTATGAGTCTCAGTTGGAGAGTTTGAACTTTGTCATCTATGTAATGACTAAGATGACTTATAAAGGATATTTATTTTAATGTCTAACATGATAGAATGCTAATTTATTCTTTTAGTTATGGACTGCTGGGCAGGACATGTTTTGGTTCATATTAAGTTGTCTTATCAGTAAAACCAGTGGACTAGTTCAGTTATTTACATAGCACTGAGTTGCTGATTTACCTTCGTAAAGACTCTTGTGGACCATAAATTCTTTTGTTACATGCTGAGCTCCTTCAAGGCAATTACATTCTTTTGTATCTTTTAGTCTTTTGTGATACCTGACTCATATCTAATATGAGTAGATATACTTATGCTATATATAGGATTGTGCCAGATTGATATGGGGGTGGAGGCAGCATGGCTTTACATCCAGTTTATTTAAGTTTTTTAAAAAAATAAAACCACTGAGACTTCCTGGCGGTCCAGTGGTTAAGACTCCGCACTTCCAATGCAGGGGGCGAGAGTTTGATCCCTGACCAGGGAATAAGATCCCATGTGCTGCGTGGCACGACTGAAAGATTAAAAACAATAACAAAAAAGTCAACAACTTTATTAAAAAAATTCATATTTATATCACCTAGAGATATAAACACTGTTAACATTTTGGTGTACATCCTGTGATATTTTTTTCTAGGTATGTGTATTGACTATGTATAACTTTGATAAAAACTAGATTTTACTTTATTTGCTCTATTGTAATCTGCTGTCCATTTATCATACTTGAACATTTCCCCTATTAATAGTAGCATTAAGATTAACCTTTATGTACCACTAAGAAAATAAACTGCCAAATAAACTAGGAAATGCCATCAATTGTAAGACATCCAAATTTTAGAGACTTAAAGATGTGGGCTTCCCTGGTGGCGCAGTGGTTGAGAGTCCGCCTGCCGATGCAGGGGACGCGGGTTCGTGCCCCGGTCTGGGAAGATCCCACATGCTGCGGAGCGGCTGGGCCCGTGAGCCATGGCCTCTGAGCCTGCGCGTCCGGAGCCTGTGCTCCGCAACGGGAGAGGCCACAGCAGTGAGAGGCCCGCGTACTGCAAAAAAAAAAAAAAAAAAAAAAAAAAAGATGTGAAATATGTATGCTTTAGAATTGATGAAATATGGTTAATCTCACAGTGTTAACATAGCATATTAATGATCCCCTACTGTTCCAATATAGCTTCTTTAATCAGTCCTCTGTTGGACATTTCATTTGCTTCCAGAGCTGCTTTAATTTGTAGCTGAATCTTTTGCCTGTCCTTACTTTTTAAGGGAAACTTCTTAGAAGTGGAATTCCTAGGGGAAAAGATTTGCTACTCTTAAAATAATGTTTTTTTTTTTTTTTTTTTTTTGCGGTACGTGGGCCTCTCACCGCTGTGGCCCCTCCCGTTGCGGAGCACAGGCTCCGGACGCGCAGGCTCAGCGGCCATGGCTCACGGGCCCAGCCGCTCCGCGGCACGTGGGATCTTCCCGGACTGGGGCACGAACCCGTGTCCCCTGCATCGGCAGGCGGACTCTCAACCACTGCGCCACCAGGGAAGCCCTAAAATAATGTTTTTAAATTGGGGTTAAATATACATAACATAAAATTTACCATTTTCACTATTTTTAAGCATTAAGTGCATTTACAATGTTGTGCAACCATCATCACCATCCATTTTAGAACTTTTCCATCATTCTAAACAGGAACTCTACTCATTTAACAGTAACTCCCCATCCTGCCCTCTCCCGAGCCCCTGGTAACCTCTTATCTACTTTTTTTCTTTGTGAATTTGCCTATTCTAGGTACCTCATATAAGTGGAATCATATATTTGTCCTATTGTGTCTGGCTTATTTCACTTAACCTTTGAGGTTCATCTATGTTGTAGCATGTGTCAGAATTTTCTTCCCTTCCTTTTTTTTTCTTAAATTAAAAAATTGTAAAATACACATAACATAAAATTTACCAACATAACCATTTTTAAATGTATAGTTCAGTGGTATTAAGTACATTCATATTGTGCAGTCATCACCACCATTTATCTCCAGAAGTCTTTTAATGTTGTAAAATTAAAACTATACCCATTAAACTTCAAGTCCCCATTACCCCCTTACCCCAGCTCCTGGCAATCACCTTTCTTTCTGTCTCTTTGACTACTCTAGGTAACTCATATAAGTGGAATCTTAATCTTTTTGTGACTAGCTTATGTTACTTAGCATAGTGTCCTCAGGGTCCATCCATGTTGTAGCATATATCAGAATTTCCTTCCCTTTTTAAGGCTGAATAATATTTTATATATATCCTAGTTTGCTTATCCATTCATTTGCTAGTAAGCATTTGGATAGTTCTGCTGTGAATAGTACTGCTATGAACATGGGTATACAAATATCTCTTCGAGACACTGTTTTCAGTTCTTTTGGATATATACCCAGAAGTGGAATTGCGGGATTATATGGTAAGTTTATTTTTAACTTTTTGAGAAACTGCCATACTGTCTTCCACAGTGGCTGTACCATTTTGCATTCCAACCAGCAGGGCACAAGGGTTCTGATTTCTCCACATCCTTACCCACACTTGTTATTTTCTTTTTTTTTTTTTTTGATAGTAGCCATCTTAATGAATGTGAGATGGTATCTCATTATAGTTTTGATGTGCATTCCCCAAATGATTAGTGATATTGAGTATCTTCTCATGGGTTTATTGGCCATTTGTATATCTCTGGAGAAATGTCTATTCAAGTGTGTTGCACATCATGGAGTTGGTTTTTTTTTTTTGGTTGAGTTTTAGTTTTCTATATATTCTGGATACTAATCTCTTTTCACATATATGTTTTGCAGTTATTTTCTTCTGTTGTCTGGATTGCCTTTTCACTCTGTTCATAATGTCCTTTGGTACACACAGGTTTTTATTTTGATGAAGTTTATCTCTTTTTTTCTTTTGTTACCTGTGCCTTTGGTGTCATATCCAAGAAATCATTACTAAGTCCAATGTCATGAAACTTTTGCCCTGTGATTTTTAAAAAATTTATTTATTTATTTTTGGCTGCATTGGGTCTTCGTTGCTGCACATGGGCTTTCTCTAGTTGTGGCGAGTGGGGGCTACTCTTCATTGTGGTGTGTGGGCTTCTCATTTCGGTGGCTTCTCTTGTTGTGGAGAACCAGCTCTAGGTGAGTGGGCTTCAGTAGTTGTGACACGCGGGCTCAGTAGTCGTGGCTTGCGGGCTCTAGAGGGCAGGCTCAGTAGTTGTGGCACACGGGTTTAGTTGCTCCGCAGCATGTGGGATCTTCCTGGACCAGGGATCGAACCCGTGTCCCCTGCATTGGCAGGTGGATTCCTAACCACTGTGCCACCAGGGAAGTCCCCCTGTGATTTTTTTTTTCCTAAGAGTTTTATAGTTTTAGCTCTTACATTTAGATGTTTGATCCATTTTGAGTTAATTATTATATATGATATTAGGTAAGAGTCCATGTTCATTGTTTTATATGTGGATATCTAGTTTTCTCAGCCCCACTTATTGAAAAGACTGTCCTTTCCTCATTGAGTGGTTTTGACACCTTGTCGAAAATCATTTGACCATGAAAGGGTTTGTTTCTGGGTTCTCTATTTTGTTCTATTGATCTCTGTGTCTGTCTTTATGCCAGTACCACACTGTTTTGGTTACTGTAGCTTTGCAGTAATTTGATGCCAAATTTGCTCTTGAAGTGAATAATCTTTTGTACAGTTAGGGTCTATGGTTTAGTTGTATGTGTGTGCTGTTGTGAAAATAAAATAAATTCTTTAAACTGTTCTATCTCTTTATTATGGAAGTGATTACACAACTGAGTTTGTCAAAAGTCGTAGAATAGTATACTAGAGTGAATTTTACTGCATATAAAAAGTGAAAAAATAAACAGGTAATAATAAATTCATTCAAAAAATATGTATTTTGCAAGTTTGACCTTCTGTATAGAGGTAAACAAAATAGTGAAAAACATGAAATCAATTATCCTTTCTGCTTTCCCAGCCCAAATCATTTTTTCCCCTTGAGGGACTGTGAAGCCACACACTTAGAAGTCTTAAGGAATTTTGGCTATACCTTATGTGTTGGAGGATTTGTCTTATTAGTACCTTCTGTTTTCTCTTAAGAAAAAAGTTAAACACATCAGGCATTACGGAGAGTCTCACAGAGCAACAGTTCCTAAAATTTGCCTAGGTGCCACTATGCTTGCTTCCAGACATTGAGGGTGGTATTTGTTGCTTGTGCAGTGTGGTGGTCAGCTCAGCCCCCCATGTTGTGGTCCTGGGCTGAATGGGCCGAACTGTGTAGGGAGGTGAACAGTTTGGCTTTACTTGCCCTGTCTCATGCTGTTTTGTTCACTTGCAAGAGCACTATACTAAATTTATCCATTATTGAAAGTTCAGAGTGTGCAGAAATAACCGTGCTTCAAAATAAAACTTCAGCATTGCCCTTTCTCTGTTGGAGCCTCTAAATGTTCATTATTTTCCCCTTTAGTTTTTTTTTTATAACTATCAAACTTTCTCTGTGTGCAAGCATACCACCAACTCCATTTCTAATGGAGCTTGAAATTACCATACATTTCTATTTACTTGTTGATGGGCTGTCATCTATCAAACCCCCTTTTGATTGGGATTTAATTTGTGCTTTTTCACTGGCTACAAGTTTGGAGCAATGCATGTAAGGTAAATACAGTTTGCAAGGCAACTTTGAGTGTTATTCTAAATATTTGTAACAAAGATTTGATCATTTGGAACAAGTATTGTATGAGTAGTGTGATTAGATTTTTAAAATTTCTTGTCATCTGTTCAGTGGTCCCATTGTAGTAAAAGAAGAGAGGGAATTTTATTGTGGATGTTGTAATTTTCAGCTGTAAGAATTTTTTTGCATTTTTAAAAATATTCTTTTCCATTATGGTTTATCACAGAATATTGAATGTATTTCCCTGTGCTATACCTTAGGACCTTGTTGTTTATCCATTTTAAATGTAATAGTTTGCATCTACGAACCCCAAACTCCCAGTCCATCCCTCTCCCTCCTCACCTTCCCCTGGGCAACCACAAGTTTGTTCTCTATGTCTGTGATTCTGTTTCTGTTTTGTAGGTAGGTTCATTTGTGCCATATTTTAGATTCCACATATAAGTGATATCATATGGTATTTGTCTTTCTCTTTCTTACTTACTTCACTTAGTATGATAATCTCTTGTTACATCCATGTTGCTGCAAATGGCATTATTTCATTCTTTTTTAATGGCTGAGTAGTATGCCATTGTATATGTGTACCACTTTTTTTTTTTTTTTTGGGACAAAACTGCGAAACTTTACTGAGATAATTTTAACAGTCACATTTCCGACACAAGAACGGCCTGCAGGGGCTTCCCTGATGGCGCAGCGGTTGAAAGTCCGCCTGCTGATGCTGGGGACACGGGTTCGTGCCCTGGTCCGGGAGGATCCCACATGCCGCGGAGCGGCTAGGCCCGTGAGCCATGGCTGCTGAGCCTGCGCGTCCGGAGCACAACCTGTGCTCCGCAACGGGAGAGGCCACAACAGTGAGAGGCCCGCATACCGCAAAAAAAAAAAAAAAAAAAAAAAAAGAACGGCCTGCATGGTTACAGTTTGTCTTCATTTAAACCTGTGATTGCCCTTCACCTGTAAGATAACATAACATTTGAGAATATTAGTTAGAACTTTATTTAGATAATGCTAAAGGAATACAGAGGACACTACAATCTTAGTTTTATAAAATGGTTAAAACCAGAACCCTAAGGGTGACCCTTGGCTTATATACAGTTAAACCTCTGTAGAGACTTTGAAGGTAGACTTCAGGCACATTAACAATATTTGCTAAACACATCACTCTTTCTAGTGGTACAGAGAAACAAAGAGACTGTTCAAGTTCAGAACTGATTAAACCCAATGCTTCCATTCAGAGGTGGTTTTTTTTTTTTTTTTAACATCGTCTTTGGAGTATAATTGCTTTACAGTGGTGTGTTCGTTTCTGCTGTATAACAAAGTGAATCAGTTATACATATACATATGTTCCCATATCTCTTCCCTCTTGCGTCTCCCTCCCTCCCACCCTCCCTATCCCACCCCTCTAGGTGGTCACAAAGCACCAAGCTGATCTCCCTGTGCTATGCGGCTGCTTCCCACTAGCTATCTATTTTACATTTGGTAGTGTATATATGTCCATGCCACTCTCTCACTTTCTCACAGCTTACCCTTCCCTCTCCCCATATCCTCAAGTCCATTCTCTAGTAGGTCTGTGTCTTTATTCCCATCTTGCCCCTAGTCTTCATGAGCTTTTTTTTTCTTAGATTCCATATGCATGTGTTAGCATACGGTATTTGTTTTTCTCTTTCTGACTTACTTCACTCTGTATGACAGACTCTAGGTCCATCCACCTCACTACAAATAACTCAATTTTGTTTCTTTTTATGGCTGAGTATGTACCACATCTTTATCCATTCACCTGTTGATGGACATTTAGGTTGTTGCCATGTTTTGGCTATTGTAAACAGTGCTGCTATGAACATAGGGATGCATGTATCTTTTTTTTTTTAATTTTTAAAAATCTTTTTGGCCACTCCACGTGGCATGTGGGATCTTAGTCCTCGGACCAGGGATGGAACCTGCGCCACCTGCGTTGGCAGCACGGAGTCTTAACCACTGAACCACCAGGGAAGTCCCTATCTTTTTGAATTATAGTTTTATCTGGGTATATTCCCAGGAGTGGGATTGCTGGATCATATGGTAATTTTATTTTTAGTTTTCTGAGGAGCCTCCATACTGTTTTCCATAGTGGCTGTACCAACTTACATTCCCACCATCATCTGTAAGAATTAAAAAAAAAAAAAAAACTTTGAGGGCTTTACAGAAGCAAAAATTTATCATTTGCATTTATTTTTTGTGATGAAGTAATTTAATCCAATTTAATCTTAGTGTTAGATAACTGATGTAATTCCTTAATTGCTAATTTAAAGGGTAGTTCTTTTCTGGATTACTTCATTTTGGCTATTCCATTTCATTATATTGAGCTGTGGATTTCCTTCTTTTTCTTGTTCTGAGATTTCATTATTAAATACTGTCATAAGTAAGTGGCTCATCAGTTGTATTTTGAAAATGTTTTATTGCTATGTTTTATTTTATTATGTTTTATTTTATTTGTTTTATTTTGTTTTATTTTATTATGATTTGAAGAGTGTGTTGAAAGCCTGGTTAATTATCAGATTACATGTACTGGTTTATTAGGTTAGACTGCAGGCTGTTCTTGAAACTGAAAGTGCTATCATAACTCAGAAAATGCATTCACTGTGGCCCATTTCAAGTTACATGAAGGATAGGAGCCTTTGCTAGTAGTCCATTTGCCCTGTGCAACTCCGATACATGCTTTGTTTCCAAGCAAAGATGCATTGTTACTATTTTCTCATGGTATGTTGAATATTTCATTATGTTAAATATTTCAGTATTAATCTAGACTCTTAATCATGGTTTGTGAAAAATGATAGTGCACTGAATAAGGCAGAGCTGAAAGGGTAGGTTATTATTACTGACGAGTCAGTGTTCTTGGGGGTTGTCTGTTCCTGGAGATCTCTAAATTGCCAAAGGTTTCTTATAATCATCTGCTATCATTTTCTTGCTTCCTTGGACCTGGGGTCATCATGTTCTCAGAAAAGCTCTGGACTGACTTTGAAGTGTATCTTTAGAAACCTGTCATTTTGCACAGAAGTGGATAAGTGAAATGTGAGCTTGATCCCTTGGGAGGAGGGGAAAAAACTCAAGGAAATGGAAGATGGCAACCCTTGAGAGAAATTTAAGCTTCTTTGATGTCATTAAGACCTGTGAAAGAGGTAATGTTTTCTAGGTATCTTTATTGAGTTCGTGTCTAAGGTCGTGTTTACTTTGCTGTATCTCAATTGCAGGGGGAAGGGTTTAGTTAAATACAATGCATTTATTAAGCCTGCCTGCCTTTTTTTTTTTTTTTTTTTTTTGCTAATCTATAATGGGAGAGAGATTTCTTAGTCCTTTGCACACACATCGGTGTTGCTAGATGAAATCTAAAAACAGTGGAGCCAGTTCAGTTAATCATTTATAGAATGTTGTTAGATGAAAGTTATCATGCTCAAAAAAGGCATGATCTCTGTACTCAAAGGAGCTCTCAGCTTTATGGGAGATGGAAACACTGATATCGTGCTATGTGGCAAGTGCTGAAATAGAGATGCTTGTAAAGTGATGGGGGAACCCAGAAAAGAGGGAACAGCTGTTTCTATGAAAGCAGAGGACATTTGTGTGAGCCTTGAAGGAAGATGGAAGAGTTTGGAGGGGTGCTCTGGGGCAGAGGATAGGGGTTATATAAAGGTCTGGAGACATATACTATCTGGAGAAGAGTTTGGAGTAGAGGCAGGTGATGAGGTTGGCAGGCCATTGTGAGTAAGGTTTGTAGGAATTTCTGCTTCATCCTGCCTGTGGTGGGGAAGCAATGCCAAGTTCTTTTCAGAGGAGAGATTCCATGACAATGATAACTGGGGCTGTCTGGAGGGTGATTGGAAATGAGAAGACTCCTGAGAATGGGAAGGGTTAGAGTGAGATATTTACTAAGATGCAGAGGAGGGGAGGGAAGAGGAAGAAAAGGGCCTAGAGGCTCCTTCTAGGGGACCTGGTTTGGTGGAGCTTTGGTAGGTGGAGATGAGGAAGGCCAAGGGGGAATAGATGGGGAGGAAAATGCTTGGCTCAGGCCTTGTGGGGTTTAAGGAACTGAGCTCTGCGGTCATGTGCGTGAAGTCCTTTAGATTGGGAAAGTGCTGCTCTGGCCAGGAAGGCACTTGTTTTTGACTTTTGGTCTTTACTGTGGTTACTGTAAGAGGTGGGGTTTTCTCCTTTGTCTTTGAGGGTTTTTTCTGGGGCGGGGTGTGTATTTCAGGATTTCTCAAGTATTATAGAATGGTATTTTCAAGTTAAGAAAACCTCCAGTACCTTCTTAATTTCTTTGCTTGTCTTTTAGCCTTATCTTCTGCCATTTCACTATCTGTCTTATATTTTTCATTCACACTTGTGGTTCTTGGAAGGTGCCAAAGTTCTCTCTCTGGTCCCTTTGCACAAACTGAAACAACTGCCCTCCCTCCCTCCCAGTACATCAGATCCTCAGTGAGGACTCTCTGGCCATTGGGGGTTCCCTCCTGGGTGCTCCTCTTTGTACTGGTGGTTCACTGTACAACTCTATACCTTCTGTTTTACTGTAACTATTTTCCGTTCTAGATTGTGAGCATTTCCCCCAACTGTTTTTGAAATGCTTCAAACGTATAGTAAAGTTGTAAAAGCGTAATACAATGAGCACTTGATTCTTCAGTTTACCTAGTTTCATCAATTGTTAACACTTTTCAAATTTGCTCCATTACTCTATATAAACTTTTTTTCTGAGGAATTTGAAAGTAGACTGCAGACACCAAGTATTTCACCCTTAGGTTTTTTGGCATGTAACTTCTAAGAGTAAGGACATTGCCTTACTTAACTACACTATATTAGAAATTTTATATTGATATAGTAACATGATTTAAAGAGTGGTCCAAGAACCAGTGTCTGCTCTCCCTAGGAACTTGTGAGAAATTCAGACTCTTACGTACTACCCTAGACCTACTGATTCAGAATTTGCTTTTTAACAAGATTCCCAGAAGTACTGATCTCATATACAGTCCATATTCATATTAAATTCCACCAGTTGTCCCGGTGATGTCCTTCATAGTTTTTTTTTTAAATCCAGGAATCAGTAAAAGATCCCATACCTCATTTAGTTGTTGCATTTCTTTAGTTTTTTTCCCCAAATTATATTCTTTTTAAAAATATATTTATTTATTTGGCTGCGCAAGGTCTTAGTTGCGGCACGTGGGATCTTTGTTGCAGCACACAGGGTCTTTTTAGTTGTGGCATGCAGGGTCTTTTTAGTTATGGCATACGGGATCTAGTTCCCTGATCAGGGATCGAACCCAGGCCCCCTGCATTGGGAGCATGAAGTCTTAACCATTGGACCACCAGGGAAGCCCCCTGTATCTCTTTAGTTTTGATTTTCAGTCTTTTTTTCCCTCATGACATTGACACTTTTGAAGAGTTTAAGCCAGTTTTATAGAATGTCCACAGTTTGGATTTGTCTTATTGTTGCCACTTTTTGCAGGAACAGTACATGTGTGATGATGTACCTTTCTCAGGGCATTGAAATAATTGTCAGGTTGTTCTATTGGTGGTGATGCTAAGTTTAAACACTTGTGATTAAGTGACATCTGCCAGATTGTTCCATTTAAAGGCAACTTTTTCCTTTTGTACTTAATAATTAATTGCTGTGATGATCTGGTAGGGATTTCTAATTAGACTTTGTGTCCCTGGCAGGTAGCAGGATCCCCAGGATGCGGTAATTGGTCAGTCATTGACAAGTGAATTACAAACTAGGTCATCAAAGGTTTACATTACAAGTTTTAGAGATAGTTCTTTCTTGCTTTCTCACTCAGTCTGGGTAACTTCCTATACTCTAGTTAAGTTCGGGCATCTTTTCTCCTGGCTCTCCAAGAAAAGTCCAGTCCTCTTCTTCCTGCGCAAATTCTCAGCTGTGTGAGAAGTTTCTCTGCCTTTTAGTCCCATTGTTGTAAAACAAAACCCTCTTTTTCCCTTTGTCTCTTTTCTCTTGTGCTTCCAGCCCACATGCTGGTTTCATCTTTGTTTTTCAGACCAGAGTCATCCAGTTTCTTATGGAAACAGGGACTTCCTGTGTATCCATAATCAGTTGCCTGTTAGAGGGCTTAGTGCAATTTTCTCTTAAACACTTCCTTTGTTGATGGTCTCAACCATGTTGAGTGGAAGCTAAGTAAACGAACAGATATCCAGACCACACTGCAGTTACTTCAGCAGCTCTGGAGCTTGTTTTTGTTTTTTCCTTCACTTGATCTCTCTCACCTCTTGCTCTATGCTCCAGCCACATTGGCCATCTCTTTCTCTAAGCCCTGGGAGATGCTGCCCTGTCTCTGTTACCTCTGCCTGCAGCACTCTTCCCCCAAATAATTCAGTTGATTGGCTCTTCCTTGACTTTCAGATTTCAGCTCAAGTGTTACCCAGACAGAAGGCCCTGGAAGGACCCCACCTAATTTCATTACCATTACCCTGCTTAATTTTCTTTCTAGCACAGATATTGTCTTATTTGTTTATTTATTTATACTGTTACTACAGCGTAGTTTCATGAAGGCAGAGTTTTTGGTCTCAAATAGTGTCTATACAGAGAAGGCACTAAAATATTTGCTGATTGAGTGGCTAAATGGTGGACTGAACATTGTTTTTTTAGGTTTACCTTTTGTCCTTTGCTTAGTGCTCTTGGTAATCATTGTGTCTCCTAATGCTTGTGGCATGGAAATTCTTTCATTCAGTTGTTCCCTGTGTTTCCCCATTGCCTGTTTTTTTTTTTTTTAATATTTATTTGGCTGCGTCGGGTCTTAGTTGCGGCTTGTGGGATCTTTTGTTGGGGCGCGCGGGCTCTGGAGCTTGCGGGCTTAGTTGCCCCGAGGCATGTGGGATCTTAATTCCCCGACCAGGGATGGAACCCGAGTCCCCTGAATTGGAAGGCAGATTCTTAACCACTGTGCCACCAGGGAAGTCCCTGGAGTGAGTCTTAATTATAAAGGTTACCTTTTTTTTTTTTTTTGACAGTAACCAGGAGATTTGAGAGTTGAGATTCCAACAGCTGTGTTAACTCTGTTTAATGCAAATGCAACCTGGCATCCCTACGACTGCCCTGAGTAATCCACAGTCCTATATCTTGTGCAGTGACAGTTAACGTTACTGTGGGTACTTTAATTTCTAAATTTCCTGATTTGCATTTAAATGACCCATTCTAACACTGCATTAACTTAACCTTGCTGTTTAAAAAAAAATTGGCATTTAGTAGCTAGGTGCGGATATTCTAAAGCTTTGGAGCAGACACATTTTAAGAATAATGTGGCCATTCTGTTGTAAATGAACCTTTAATATTTTTGGAGAAGGTATATAGCTCTTTGCACAAATGAGACATTGCCAACAATCAGCCTCCTTCGTTCTGATGGAACTGTGCTTTTATTTTCTGCTTGTTGCTTCTCCATTTCTCTTTCTGTCATGAAGATTGCTAGTCACATGCCTACCGTCTCTGCCCCTGTCTGAATTTATAGTGAACTTTTGCTTTATAGCCAGGATTGCTATTTATAAGGTAATGAAGACTGAGTAACTACAGTTTAACTTTTTATTTCATTCCGCTAAGCGTGATCCCTCCTGGAAAAACCTAAGGTTGCTGTAATTCATTAAGGTTGGCTGGCTCTAGTAGGTTTTGTAATAGATCTTGTGAAGGAATGCTCTGTAAGTTAATTGGAAAACTAGAAATTGCCAAGAGTTTAAAAGTTACTTGTTTAGTTACTTTAAACAATGCCATTAATTGTAGAGAAGCAGAAGCTATGACTAAGATTGAGGCAGGAACTTTGTCTTGGTAGGCTTGTAAATATTTTAAAATCAGATTGCATAAATTTAGTTCAACTAATACTGTGTCTGCTTTGCATAAAGCATCTTTGCATAAAGTACCTCGCCAGCAACTTAAGGCATATAAAGAGACATAAGCATAGTTATCACATTAAAACTTAAAATACAGGTAGGAATACCACAGAGTAAACCTGGGAAAAATCAATTACGTTTAATGAAACAGTTCAGAGGCTACTGAGAGACCATTTAAATGAAGGGAATACTAGAATTTCAGAGCTGGAAGGATATGGAGCTTAGAATTCAACCCCTTTCATTTTATAGATGAGAAAACTGAGGATCCAGAAAGGTGAGGTCAGTTGTCCAAGGTCAGAGAATAAATAAATGACGAAGCTGGTTCCAGGAGCCATGTTCTTTCCAGAGAACGTATTTTCATTAGATTTTATTTTTTATTATTTTTTTAAACTTTGAAGAGGTCAGTATTCTTTTTTAAAAAAATTAATTTATTTAATTTATTTTTGGCTACGTTGGGTCTTTGTTGCTGCACGTGGGCCTTCTCTAGTTGTGGTGAGTGGGGGCTACTCTTCGTTGCGGTGCACGGGCTTCTCATTGCGGTGGCTTCTACTGTTGTGGAGCACAGGCTCAGGCACGTGGGCTTCAGCAGCTGTGGCTCGTGGGCTCTAGAGTGCAGGCTCAGTAGTTGTGGTGCACGGGCTTAGTTGCTCCGCGGCATGTGGGATCTTCCCGGACTAGGGCCGGAACCCGTGTACCCTGCATTGGCAGGCGGATTCTTAATTACTGCGCCACGAGGGGAAGCCCTTCATTAGATTTTTAAATGTTCTACCTCTGCTTTTTGAAATCCTTTTAGGGTTGGGGTCACCAAAAGCATAACTTGATTCTGTAGTATAGTTTAATAACATTTGGTGTCACTCTTGGAGGGGCCTTTGATTAAAGATGCCTCACAAGGCAGTCTGCTTCCATCATGGTATTGAAAGACTTGAAAACACATTGAATGGGTTCTCAGTTTTCAAGTGTCAGTATATTTCAAGTTTCTCAATGGAAGTGAGTGATTGAGTCCTTTGCCTTAACACCTCCCTCCTCAGAGACAGTACTTAAGAGGATGTGGAGTTCTGGGATGTGGAATCAGAAAGGACTTCAGGGGAGAATCTTGTTTAGTGATTGCAAAGTGGTGACCAACAGGGCAAACATAGTACTCAGATATGAGTGTTTGTCCCATACAGTGGTAAAATCTTTTGGAACAAGTTTCTAACATTAAAGTTGGGAGATTTAATGTAAAAATCTGCAAGTTTGGATTTCTTAAAAAATCGAATGATCTGCTAACCAGAGGTGTGCATGA
Source organism: Mesoplodon bidens (assembly GCF_964165515.1). Taxonomy (NCBI): domain Eukaryota; kingdom Metazoa; phylum Chordata; class Mammalia; order Artiodactyla; family Ziphiidae; genus Mesoplodon; species Mesoplodon bidens. Next base: position 118,244,893 of record NC_138160.1, read on the forward strand.
TAAAGATTGCCTGGAGCTCATGGGAAGCTGGGCACATGCTTTTCCCATTTACCAGTCCCTAGTGGGTCTCCCCAGACCCAGAGAGGTCAGGGTCGTTTGCAGTTCATTATTGTGCTTACACTCTGCCTTTTTTTCCAGTTAATAAGAAAGTGAAATTATTTTGTAATTGGGAAAACAAAAGACCAAAAAGACTGCTTTCTTTAGAATTAAAAAATTTTTATGATCAATCAACATGTGTACAGATCATCAGGGGACTCTTGTTCTTTCTCTAAGGCAGCCCTAATTTTTCTCCAAGTGTCTGAAGCCTTTTTCCCTGTTACTGGACTGGTCCAGTCTTCCCAGGCTCACCTTGGGCAGCTTGCTCCCCCTCTTTGAGTTATCTCCAAACAGCTTTTCTTCTCCTTGGCAGCTTCCCTGTGGCTTGAGACCTTGTCTCTCTCTCAGCTCAGGATTCTCATCCTCTCCAGTTTTGCTCATTGGGCGTGAGCAGTGGATTCTAAAACCGTAAGAGAATGCATGTGTATGGTGTTTGGACCTTGTTTGCTGGTTTTCAAAAGTAATCAAGTCCTCAGGACAGATGCCTTTCTTCAGGCAGGGGTTGGGCTAAGTGCTTTTCCCTGGGCTCCTTTCAAGAAGTCTTTTTATTTCAAGAAAAAAATGAAAGAGTGTATTTCTTTGGGAAAGTGAATTGTTGTATGTTGTACTTGTTTAATAATTAAAATCCAAATGTGACCACATGTCTTCTTGCAGCTAACTTCACTTAAGTTGTCTTTTGACTCCTTCCCTCTGCAACCTTTGAAAGATTTTCTGTTCTGTGTTGATACAGTGGCTGGAATGCTAGGATACAGAAATGTGGGATCCATGGGGAAAAATCATTCCTTCTGAAATGTCTTATCTTTGACATTTGATGACATTTGCTTGAGCTGTTGTCAGTCCTGTAGCAATCTAAAGGACTCCCATCTCCTAGGGTTTACTGACTTGGGCTGATGTTTAGTGGGCAAATAACCTTTAAAAACCAAAGTATAGGCTTGACATAATATGAGTGTAGAGAGCAAATTTGCCCACTTGAAATGAAACAAATTCCCTGGAAATGGGCATTTTGTGTTACCAGATTAAGCAAATCCACATTCCTTTTGGCATTCCATCTTCAGCGATTCTAGAATTTGTAGATGATGCCTCCAGTAATATTTTCAGCTGTATCTAAAGGAGTCTACCTATTTGTGCCTCAAGCATGCATTTATGGGAGAGGGTACAAACAGATATTTTTTATACTAAAATTGTTAGGAGTGTACTGGTCACAGACATGCGTAGTTCTCCCTTGTCCTGGTCATTATTCAAATACAGGATTTAGATGTCTGATGTTGCTTTCTGTAGAGGGTTTAGAACTGTGCTGTCCGATAAGGTAGTCATTGGTGGCTATTTAACATTAATTAAAATGAAATAAAATACAGATAATCAATTCTCAGCTACACTAGCCACATTTCAAGACGTCTCTCTCCCCCTCCTCTCCTCTCCCCTCCCCGCCTTGTTCTCTCCCAGTCCTCTCCCTCTTCTCCTACCTTCTTCCCCTCTGTTCCTCCTCCCTTCTCTTCTCTCCTTCTACCCCTCCCTCTCTCCATCCTGTCTCTCATTTTTCACTTCAGTTTCCCTCTGTTCCTTGTCTTTCTCCTCTCTCCCTTCTTCTCCTTCCCACTCTTCCTCCCACTTTCCATTCTTCTCTGTATATATGCATATATTTAATACATTAGTTTTTTCTAAACCATATGAGAGTAAGTTGCAGACATCATTCCCCTTACATGTCACAAGGACATAGCTACAATATAATGATGGGAATTTGAAAAGTTAACATTGATACATTACTATTTATTATCTATTTCAGAGTCCCTGATAAAAGTTTTATCAGTTGTCTCAATTTTTTTTCCCTCCTAATACAATTTTCAGTCCAGAATGACTGCATTTAGTTTTCATGTCTTTTTTAGCCTCTTTTAATTTGGAAGAATTTCTCAGCCTATTTGTTTTTCCTACCTTGACATTTTTAAAGACTGTAGCTAGTTATTCTGTAGAATATCCATCACTTTGAGTTTGTCTGATGTTTCCTCATGACAAGATTGAGGTTATGTAATATTGGTAGGAAATACCACAGAAGGTGATGCTGTATCCTTCTCAGTGCATTGTACCAGGGGATACGTGATGTCCATTTGTCCCATTATTAGGGATGTTAATTTTGTACTTGGCTAAGGTGTTTGCCGGGTTTCTGCATTGCAGAGTTATATTTCCCCTCTTGGTAATCAGTAATCTGTTGGGAGTTACTATGAGACTATGTAAGTACTCAGTTTCTTAGTAAACTTTTCATCTGTTTGCTTTAGCATTCTTTGATAATTCTTGCCTGAATATTATTATGATGTTTCCTAAATGGTGATTTTTCTAAATATGTTATTCCTTCCCTATTCGTTGGTTCAGAGGAAACTTTTCTTTTGTTCATGTTAGCGTGGACTCATTCAGTGGATCAGTCTGTTTAATTTAATGTTTACAAAAGCCATCTAAAGATAATGATAGTCTTTTTTCTTTATTATTATTTTAATAAATGTATTTATTTATTTATTTATGGCTGCGTTGGGCCTTCATTGCTGCACGCGGGCTTTCTCTAGTTGCAGCGAGCGGGGCTACTCTTTGTTGTGATGCGCGGGCTTCTCATTGCAATGGCTTCTCTTGTTGCGGAGCACAGGCTCTAGGCGCACAGGCTTCAGTAGTTGTGACGCGCAGGCTCAGTAGCTGTGGCGCATGGGCTTAGTTGCTCCGCGGCATGTGGGGTCTTCCCGGACCAGGGCTCAAACCCGTGTCCCCTGCATTGGCAGGAGGATTCTTAGCCCCTGCGCCACCAGGGAAGACCCCTATTATTATTATTTTTTTCTTTTCTTTATTTTTTTGGCTGCATCAGGTCTTAGTTGCAGCACACTGGATCTTTGTTGAGGCACGCGGGATCTTTCGTTGCGGCTCACAGGCTTCTCTCTAGCTTTGGTGCATGGGCTCCAGAGCGTGTGGGCTCTGTAATTTGTGGCACTCAGGCTCTCTAGTTGAGACATGAGAGCTCAGTAGTTGTGGCACGCAGGCTTAGTTGCCCCGTGGCATGTGGGATCTTAGTTCCCCGACCAGGGGTCGAACCTGTGTCCCCTGCATTGGAAGGTGGATTCTTTACCACTGGACCACCAGGGAAGTCCCTGATAGTCTTTTTCTAAAAAGTAAATGATAGTTTTATTTTATAAATGAGGAAACAAGTTCAAAGTGATTAAGTGATGATCAAGCCTGCCTTTTGATTATATTGTCCTCCTTACAATTTGTAAAATAAAGATTGTACTTTTTTTCATTACAAAAATAACTTTCTAAATACCTGTCATTTTATAAAATCAGAAAATACAATTATAAAAAAGAATGTTAAAATCACTCATAATCTCCAAATCTTAGAGGTAACATCATGGTTAATATTTTGGTTTATATATCCCCCTGCAGTTGTACTTCATATTGTTTTCAAAATCCCCTTTCCATCTTCAGTAGTATGTATTTTGAACATTTTCTCATAAACCTCTACATTTTCCCCATTTTTAAAATGAGAAATTTCAGATATACACACTCAGCCACACACTACATGTCTTCCATCTAATTTAACATTTATGAATATTTTTTCATAATTCCTTGGTCTCTCTGTGTATGTGTTTTTACTTTTGCTGAATTTGAAAGTTGCAATCATCTTGACATTTCACCCCTAGATATTTCAACATGCATCTCCTAAAAATAGTCCTTTTTCTATATAGCCACAATTCATTATCACGCCTATGAAATTGAGTGGTAATTCCATAATATAAATATTAAAAATTTACCAATTTTCCTGCAAATGTCTTCTTAATAGCTTTTTGTTTCAAACTGGGATCCAAACAAAATACATGTATTGCATTAGATTCTTATGTCTCCTGAGCCTTTTAGTCTAAAATATTCCCCACCCCTCCATATTGACTTTCTGATGAGTTAATGTTCTGTTGTCTTGTATGCTGGTTTTGTCTGTTACCTCATGGTGTTGTTTAACATGCATGTGTATCCCCTATAAACTTCTATACTTTATATAAACTTGCAATACAGTCTAGGTTAGGGTTTCTTAACCTGCACTGAATTTGAATTGGAAAAATTTTGTCTTTGTTATTATTAATAGGAATTTAGCATTTCCTTCTATTATTAACAATAGAAAACCAACTCCAGTTTTCAGTTGAACCTCTAACTTTGTCCCACTAGTAGGAATCTCAGTGCTTTTCATATATGCAGCAATTGTAATGTATCTTGAAAAAGTGCGTGTTCATTATTACTTTGAAGTAGTTATCAGACTTATTGACTTTTTTTTTAAATTTATTTTTGGCTGTGTTGGGTCTTCGTTTTTGTGCGAGGGCTTTCTCTAGTTGTGGCGAACGGGGGCCACTCTTCATCGCGGTGCGCGGGCCTCTCACTGTCGCGGCCTCTCTTGTTGGAGCACAGGCTCCAGATGCGCAGGCTCAGTAGTTGTGGCTCACGGGCCTAGTTGCTCCGCGGCATGTGGGATCTTCCCAGACCAGGGCTCGAACCTGTATCCCCTGCATTGGCAGGCAGATTCTCAAATACTGCGCCACCAGGGAAGCCCAAGCATTACGTTTTAATACAGTAAGACAAGATATTCTCAAAGAATCCATCAAACTAGGTTTAGTTATTTAAGGGGATGATTATTAGATCCCAACATTGTAAAGGTGTATCCTCCCCCCTTTGTAATTAGTAAGTAGCCTGTTCAGGTGATACTTTGGCACCTTACAAATACCCTATTCCCCAATAGCCTATCACCTAATGGTGTTAACATTCATTGATAATCCGTGTTTGAATGTTATCACACTGGGGTTTACAAAATGGTCATTTTCTAATTCTATTCTATATTTATGGTACAGAAATTCTCTTCCCACCCCCTTTCTTTTGAGGATCCCTGTGGTCATAGGATAGCTATCTAATAGGCAGTTACAGTCATCAGTTATTCTTCTTGATACTCAACTTGTGAATTTAGCCAATGGAGCCCTTGGTTCTAGTATCTTTTGATATGATCTTGTTAGTCTTTGTGTCTTTCCTTGCTTTCTGCACAATAGGATATATCAGACCTGTAATAAGCCTTTTTTTTTTTTTTTTAAGGAAATAGTATTTAATAGAAATAAAGACCTGGGCAGTGAGAACACTAATTTTTGTTTTTTCTAAATTTTGTCAGTATAGTTTTTTAAGAGTAGCACAGTATCCCCTTGTGTGGTTGGTTGTGTGATTTATTCAGTGATCTGTTTGAAATTTAGGTAGTTTCCAGTTTTTAATGATTGTATACAGTGCTGATGTGAATATCATTGTATCCAAGTTTTTACATGTACCTTAATTTTTCCTTCAGAATAAAAATTGAGAAGTAGAATTTCTTGTTCACAAAAATGCACCCTTTTAAGGTTTTATATTTCTGTGAACAGTTTGTTGTCTGGAAAGTTTTAGTGTTTACCTCAACTACATGTCTCACCTGGTTTTCTGGTTTTTCTTTAATCTTTGAGGCACTACTTTTAGAAGCAAACACCAACTGCTTGGTATTTTGGCTGAAGTCTTTTCCCTTAGTCTTAAAGCCTCTTTCTAATGGAGGTTTACTTTGACACTGATACAGTGATATTTGACTAAGTGTGACTTGAAATTTTTTCTGGCTACAAGTGATAATAGCTGTAGGTGCAGAGGGCAGTAGGCTTAAGCATTATGGTTTTTTTTTTTTTGCGGTATGCGGGCCTCTCATTGTTGTGGCCTCTCCCGTTGCGGAGCACAGGCTCCGGACGCGCAGACTCAGCGGCCATAGCTCACGGGCCCAGCCGCTCCGTGGCATGTGGGATCCTTCTGGACCGGGGCACGAACCCGTGTCCCCTGCATCAGCAGGTGGACTCTCAACCACTGCGCCACCAGGGAAGCCCAAGCATTATGTTTTAATACAGTTAGACAAGATATTCTCTAAGAATCCATCAAACAATGAAGTGAGGTTTACCTTTTAGATAATAGTGTAGTATAAATATTTTGGAATAAGAAAAACCAGAATCTTTTGTATGTCTTCTTCCACTTTAGCTTTTCATACTAATTCTAAGTCAGTGTGGAAAAAACTCGAGGTAGAAGTGTCTTGGTGCCAGAGAAGCCGAAAGGGAAAAAAGCTCTGTGTGTTTGGGAATGCCCTCTTACAGTAGCCCTAATGTTTGTAAACTCGAAATCTTAAGTGTAAGAGGTTGTAAGAATTATGGGCCCTCACGTGCAGGCTGTTAAGAATTTTTTTCATCTTGTGGTGATTGTAGCTTTCCTGGTATAAAAGTCCTTAAGTAGGAGAAGATTTGTTATATGTTTCATGTTTGTGTTTGATACTTGCCTGACTTTGTCTCTTTCTCTTTCAGAAATGACTGCTGTCCACGCAGGCAACATAAACTTCAAATGGGACCCCAAAAGTCTAGAGATCAGGACTCTGGCAGTTGAAAGACTGTTGGAGCCTCTTGTTACCCAGGTAAGAATCTGCAAACAAATACATAGTTGTTGTAACATGATTCCATAGCAATAGGCCCCGGTAATAAACACAGGGCAAGGTTATTTAGTTTAAAGCCTTAATTTGAGTGGTTGAGTTTAGGCTGATAGTAATGAGACAGTTTGGCTCCGCTAATAGTTAAATATTGATGTGTGGATTCATTTAGCCCTTTAGAAACACACTTGCTGCCATTTTTTCAGTCTTACTGGCAGTAATAGGGGCTAGTGGTATGTAGTGCAACTAATACTTAAAAGTATTTCCAAAAAAGATAGGATGTGGAACCTTGACTGTTAAGCTTCTTCACCCTGCTTAACACACCTTTTGTTGTCTAGGATTGATTAACAGGTCATTTAACTTGAGGGTGTAGGTTTGGTATGTCTTGTTATAAGTACACATATCACAGTGTGATGACATTTCATTAACTGTTAGCAACTAGCTATGCACTTTTAGTGTTTTGGCACATTTTACTCGTGTGTGTGTGTGTATGTGAGAGAGACAGACAGACAGACAGATACTGTGTGAGCACGAAAATGAGATGTAATGGCATGTGCTAGCTTTTTAAAAAACTCCATTCTAGCTCATAAATATAAACTAGTATTATAAATAAGTAAGTAAGTAAGTAGGAGTGTGTGGTAATACTCGAGAATATTTACTTTCTTGGGGCCCATCTACTGCAGCTCTCAGGTCTGTGGACCGCATTACACTAATAAATGTTTAGTCATCTTCAACCTATACAGATCATCATTATTATATGTGTTAATGATGGTTAATGTCTGGAACTTAAAACATCATCACAGTAGGCTGCTTTGGGCAATTGTTCCTTTCTTTATTAAGGACCTTTCCTAATTAATTGTGATTTGTGTGAATACACTGAAAAGATTTCAGAAGCAAGTTATCTTAAAACATTTTGCACAGGTTGAAAACATGGAAAAATGTGACCTCCAGGTAGATCTAATAAATTCATTGGTAACCTCTTTCTAACCTTCTTGATGACATGCAGTAGAGACATGTAACTTGTTTGTTACCAGTTTTTAATTTGTAAAATGAAGCTTAAAAACCTAATGATCATGTTTGAGAAATTAAAATATTCATTATATTTCTTAGCTTACATATTGAGATAGCTAAATTATTTTGGAAACTAAATAGAGTATCATTCCTGAATATCTTAAATATGGAGAGAGTTGTATGTTATTTGTTAATGCTTAGTGGAATCTCATAAGTGTCATGTTTCATTTTATTATGAATAATTTATTCTTGCTACCTTTAAAGATGTTAGTCTTTGTTTTTTTAAAAATTTTAATTGACTACAATTTAATTTTCAAAAATGAAACTTTTAGGTTACAACCCTGGTAAACACCAATAGCAAGGGGCCCTCTAATAAGAAGAGAGGTCGTTCTAAGAAGGCCCATGTTTTGGCTGCATCTGTTGAACAGGCAACTGAGAATTTCTTGGAGAAGGGAGATAAAATTGCAAAGGAGAGTCAGTTTCTCAAGGAGGAGCTTGTGGCTGCTGTAGAAGATGTTCGAAAACAAGGTAGGTCAATATCGCTTTTTATATATAGAGAGGCAGGCCTTTCTAGAAAAATAATCCTTAAAGGTGACTTTTTGTGGTCAGTATTTTCATTTTTATATTCTTGCCAGTTGCTCAAGTAACTATGAATATTCACTTAGTGGAGATGTATTAAGTTGTACTGGCTTAAGCTTAAATCAGGAGAGATTAACAAAGGAACGTCTTTTTTGGAGACTCTGAATCCAGTTCCCTTGGGTGTTCCAAATAATAGTTGAGTCTTAGAAATGTTATAACACAATTTGATAGGAAATAAATGGGGCAGAAGTTTATATTTTATCCTATGTAATATCTCTTAGTTTGTGCTGAAGATGTAAGGGTGATAAAATGGAAAAATGTCCAGCCATTCTGAAAATACACTAGAAACTGCTTCATTCTGTCAGACTGGTATGTTAAATCAGCCATGCATATTTACACTGGCTTGAGTTTAAAATAATTTAAATGTGAGCTTAAGGGAAACATTTTTTTTGGAAACTCAGAAGTAGTAAAAAGTGAAATTGTAACCCACAGCTTATCAGTAGTTACTATTAGAAAAACTGTCATCACTATGATGTAATAAGCACAATATAAGAGGACTTTATTATTAAAAAATTTATTTTATTTTATATTGGAATATAGTTGATTGACAATGTTGTATTAGTTTCAGGTGTACAGCAAAGTGATTCAGTTATACATATACATGTATCTATTCTTCTTTCAAATTCTTTTCCCATTTAGGTTATTACAGAATATTGAACAGAGTTCCCTGTGCTATACAGTAGGTCCTTGTTGGTTATCTAGATAAGAGGACTTTAAATCTGGACGATTAACTTCTTTTCTTTCTTTTTTTTTTTTTTTTTTTGCGGTACGCGGGCCTCTCACTGCTGTGGCCTCTCCCACTGCGGAGCACAGGCTCCGGACGCGCAGGCTCAGCGGCCATGGCTCACGGGCCCAGCCACTCCGTGGCATGTGGGATCTTCCCGGACCGGGGCACGAACCCGTGTCCCCTGCATTGGCAGGCGGACTCTCAACCACTGCGCCACGAGGGAAGCCCCGATTAACTTCTTGAAACCTGCAGTTTTGTGTTAAACTTCTGGTCCAGCAGGAGGACTTCAACAAAGACATAGGTTTTTTTTTTTTACAGCTGTTGGATATCATCTAAGGTGAACTGACCTCCTGCTCTGTGCATGTGCTTTACTGGCTTTTGGGAGAACCCCAGTGGCTCTCTGATGGCTGACAGCAATGTACGTAGTCCATTGGAATCTTAAGTCAAATTCATCCCTGTGACAGTACCCAAAAAGAGCAGTGCATTAAATGGAGATGCTATCTCCCATTGTTCTGAGTTTGTGAATAAATATTTTAATACTGCAAATGATGAGATTACTTAAGTTCCGTAATACTAGCTAGGTGGATGTATTAGTTTTCTCTGGCTGCCATAAATAAATTACAACAAACTTGGTAGCTTAGAACAACAGAAATTTTTTTTTTAAAGTTCTGGAGGCCTGATATCTGAAATCAAGGCGTCAGCAGGGTTGATTCTTTCTTGGGGTCTCAGATGAAGAATCTGTTCCATGTTCTTTCCTGGCTTCTGGTTGTTGCTGGCAATCCTTGGCATTCCTTGGCTTATAGACACATCACTCCAATATCTGGCTCTTTTTGTCACATGGTATTTATTCTCAATGTATCTCTGTGTTGCAAAGTTACCTCTTATAAGGACATTAGTCACTGATTTAAGGTCCACTCAGTATGACCTCATCTTAATTTGGTTATATCTGCAAAGACCCTATATCTAAATAAGGCCACATTCACAGGTTCTGGGTGGACTTGAATTTTGGCAGGACACTATCAACTTGGTAGAGTGGGTTTTTAATGAGTTTATTTTAAAGTGGTTTAATTTTCCAATTCAGGACAATTTTTGAGCTTCCTGTTGAGGAAATCAGGACAGCTGTTACTTCACTGACCTCAGAAAGTTTTGTTTCCTAGGCCTTCTTGCCTCCTCTAATGAAACAATCTTAACAGGTGAATTTGGTCAAGTGTTCATTGTCCAGTGACTAAGACATTTATTTTCAAAATAAAGCTTAATTATTGCAAGTAACTTTTTTTTCCACTGTATATGTTCCTTGTTTCAGAAGTTACTCTGATACAAATCTGTAGCAATCATGGTATAATACACTCTCCCCAAGCACCCCCCCATTATGAATGCATATCTAAATTTCTGTTTCTTTGTTTTTCTTGTTTATATCTGAGAAAATCTTTTATGTGGCTCTGAATCATAAATACTTGTTCGTCCCAGTCCAGCTTTGCAATTATTTTTGATCTGTTCATGATTTAGTCACCATAATTTTCCTTCTCCTTGCAGGAAGACAAAACAAAACAAAAGTAAAACTAAAGCAAATATACAACTGCCTGTCATCATCGTTACTGTATCAGATCTGAAAAGCTGAAGTGCCTTGCCTTTTTTCTGTTGGCTTACTTTTTTCTTTGGTGATTGTTAACAAATGGTGATGCAGCCTTTCTCCTATCATAAGTAGAAAATACGTGGTATGAAAATGGTTAAGCACAGATTCTTTAGTCAACCAAACCTTGTTGGTTATGTTGTTGAAGCTGTTTACTCATCGTTTGAAACCCTGAAGTGATGTTAATATATCTGCAGGTTCTTTGACACCTCTCCGTTTAAAAAGTGGCCTCTACCTTTGATTCTCTTGAATGTGTGTTGTACTTAGAGACTCTTGGTTCTATAAAGAATAGAATGGGATGTGGAAGTTATACTATTTACTTTCAAAGCAGAGTCATAAAAAGAGTGTTGTATCCTCTTATCTCTTTCTCATGGGTTATTCACTCTGGGGAAGCTGGCTGCTATGTTAAAAGGACACTCAGGAGGTTTTGTGGAGAGGAACTGATGTCTCTTGTACCAATTTGCCAAGCATGTAAGCAAGCTGCCTTGGAAGCACATCCCCCAGCTACAGTCAAGTTTCAGGTGATGGCAGCCCCAACCAACCCTGAATTCCTGACCCACAGAAAACTTGGGGAGATAATAAATATTTATTTTAAGCAACCAAATTTTGGGGTAATTTATTGGGTAGGGAAAGATAATTAATGCAAAAACCTTTCCCAGGCCCGCTTTCAGTGGTCCTGAGCACTTAGGCAAAACTCTGACCTAACTGCTCTGAATTTTACTGGTATATAAAACATAGAGTAATTATGATTTATCTAGCGCTCCATAGCAGATTGACTAATGAAGTAGAGTTAGAATCCTTTGCATTTCACGTCTGTTGCTTATCCACTGGAACACTTAATTGCTAAAGGATGTGTATTTATTTATTTATTTATTTATGGCTGCGTTGGGTCTTTGTTGCTGGGCATGGGCTTTCTCTAGTTGCGGTGAGCAGGGCTACTCTTCATTGTGGCGTGCGGGCTTCTCATTGCAGTGGCTTCTCTTGTTGCAGAGCATGGGCTCTAGGTGCGTGCACTTCATTAGTTGTGGCACGCGGGCTCAGTAGTTGTGGCTCACGGGCTCTAGAGCACAGACTCAGTAGTTGTGGCGCACAGGCTTAGATGATAGGCACTTAAATGTTTGAGGAAGGTAATTGACTATGTTCTCCAAGAATTTTGTGAGAAAAGGCTCTTTCCAAAAATTAAGGTGAGTTTCCTCCCCACTGCCAAATGTAAATGCAGGGATACTAGTGGAGAATCTTACCTTAAAAAAAAAGAAATTAAGATGTAATTCACTTAACATAAAATTCACCCTTTTAAAATGTATATGATTCAGTGGTTTTTAGTATATTCACAGAATTGGGCAGCTGTCACCATTATTTAATTCCAGAACATTTTCATCACCCCCCAAAGAAATCTCATACCCATTAGCATCCATTCCTTATATATATATTGATTTTTTTTTTTTTTTTTTTTTGCGGTACGCGGGCCTCTCACTGTTGTGGCCTCTCCCGTTACGGAGCATAGGCTCCAGACGCGCAGGCTCAGCGGCCATGGCTCACGGGCCTAGCCGCTCCCCGGCATGCGGGATCTTTCTGGACCAGGGCACGAACCCGTGTCCCCTGCATCGGCAGGCAGACTCTCAACCACTGTGCCACCAGGGAAGCCCATATATATTGATTTAAAAAAAATTATTTAATTTGTTTATTTTTGGTCACGTTGGGTCTTCGTTGCTGTGTGCTGCTTTCTCTAGTTGTGGTGAGTGGGGGCTACTCTTTGTTGCGGTGCGTGTGCTTCTCATTGCAGTGACTTCTGTTGTTGCGGAGCACGGGCTCTAGATGCATGGGCTTCAGTAGTTGTGGCACATGGGCTCAGTAGTTGTGGCTCGCGGGCTTAGTTGCTCCGCAGCACGTGGGATCTTCCCGGACCAGGGCTCGAACCCACGTCCCCCGCATTGGTTGGCGGATCCTTAACCACTGCGCCACCAGGGAAGCCCATATATTGATGTATTTTAACGATACCTGGAAAAGAGTATTCGTGAATCCTTGAATAGGGCTCTGATGAGAAAAAGAGGGCCCTTAACTGATTAGGGGACATCCAAGGGACAGAGATGGGAAAGCCTAAATGAAACTTGTTTGAAAAGGGGAGACATTAATAAAGGAGAACCAGTGATGGTAAATCGGAAGTTGACTGATGAGGAATAGTTTCTACTAGAACAGGGTTTTTAATCCATTAGTTACAATTCACAGTTAGATCTCAAAGGCCAAGAACAGAGACTTGCTGCTGCATCAGTGACTTCTTCCCTACAGCTCTTGGGCATTTCTGGGTGGAGGAGGGAGGAGAAGGCCCCAAGAATCTGAGGTGCACCTTTTTTTTTTTTTTTTTTTTGCGGTAGGCGGGCCTCTCACTGTTGTGGCCTCTCCCGCTGCGGAGCACAGGCTCCGGACGCACAGGCTCAGCGGCCATGGCTCACGGGCCCAGCCGCTCCACGGCATGTGGGATCTTTCCGGACCGGGGCACGAACCTGTGTCCCCTGCATCGGAAGGCGGACTCTCAACCACTGCTCCACCAGGGAAGCCCTGAGGTGCACCTTTATGTATTCCCGCACGGCTTCTAATGATACTCTGTTCGGTAAAGGGACCAATGATTGGTGTACTGCACAACAGTGGGTTTCCTGGGAAGAAGCTTGTGTTTAGAGACACCAGAGTGGGGAAGGGGCTGGGTGACCATGTGTGGTCTCTGATGCAGAGAGACTGTCTGCAGGAATTCCCTGGCAGTCCAGTGGTTAGGACTCAGTGCTTCCACTGCAGTGGTCCCCAACCTTTTTGGCACCAGGGACCCATTTTGTGGAGGACAGTTTTTCCACGGATGGGGGTGGGGATGGTTCAGGTGGTGATGCGAGTGATGGGGAGCAGGCAGATGAAGCTTCGCTCCCTTGCCCACACCTCCTTTGCACCTCCTGCTGTGCAGCCCGGTTCCTAACAGTCCGCAGCACCTGTCCGTGGCCTGGGGGTTAGGGACCCCTGCTGTAGGGGGCTTAGTTTCAGTCCCTGGTCAGGGAACTAAGATTCTGCATGCAGAGCGGTGCGGCCAAAAAGAAAAAAGGCAGACAGGAGGCTGTTTTTCCTGTTTCATCTTGGAGCTTATAATCAGGACATATGGAAATGTAAATTAATAATAGCATGAGTGTCATGCAAAGAATGGAGTGGACTAGGAGGTTAAGCATGGGATTAGAAAAGCTTCCTGAAGGTGCAGTAGTGGATCTTGAAAGGTGAAAGAAGGGAGGGGAAAAAGTCATTCAGGTAAGAAAACCAGCAGACAGAGCAAGATGTGGGTGAGGAACAGTGAGGGTTGTGACTGGAGAGGAGTGCTGGGAGGAGAGGTTGGATAAGAAAGAGCTTGGAAGCTAGATTTTAGAGGGTGGCTTGGAATGCCAGGTGAAGAAGGGAGCACTGTCCGGGAAATGACACAGGACTAGAGGGTTCTGTGGCTGGAACAGGTCTCCCAGGTTCAGTTTCCCATATATTTAAATATATGTAGTGACTCAGGACTTGCTACCTCTGGAAGCAGCTTTTTCCAGCCTTGTGTTTATTTTTAAAGCTTTTTTCTTCTTAAATTAAACTGAAACATGTCTCCTTAACTTTGTTCCTGTTTTTAAGAATTTCTGCCATCTGGGCAACACAGAATATGAAAAAAAGTGGTGTTTGGGAGAGATTAGTTTCTCAGGTGTGTGCAGGAAGCTTAAAAGTGGTTGGGGGCGAGCCTGGAGGCCAGACCTACAGTCAGGAAACCATCAAGGAGGTGGGCGGTGAGATGGTGCTATTAAGGACAGGACTGTTGCAAGAGACCGTGGAAAGGGAGAGTTGGCCCGTTGTCAAGCTGGTTTACTGCCAGTTTGGCCTGTGGTAAATGGCTAATTTTCTTTATAGATAAAACTAAGGGACCTGGTATGTGAAAAATTACAATATTTTCCTCAGACTTGAATCACTTAGGGTATATATTGAGGCAGTGTGTGCTACTAAAAACTCCAGGTGAATTACCTAAAATTAGCATACTCTCCTCAGTTTAGAGCCATTCTAAGGTTCTGGTACGCATTTTTCCATCAAGCTGAAAAAAATTCCATTACATTATTTGCTTCAGTGTTTATTTACACTAATAAAAAGTCAACTAACATTATTATTTTTCTTAACTTTTTATTTTGATTCACAGGGATTTGCAAAGATAGTACAGAGCAGTCCAGTATGGATAGTACAGAGCAGTCCAGTATACCTTTACCCAGTTTCCCCTAATGGTTACATTTTATGGAACTATAGTGCAGTATCAACACCAGGAAACTGACATTGGCACAGTAATTCTCTGGTTTTATCACCTGTGAAGATTTGTGTAACCATCTCTGCAATCAAGATACAGAACTATTCCATCACCACAAAGCTCTCCCTCATGCTACCCGTTATAGTCATACCCATGTTGCTTATATTCCCCACCATCCCTAACCCTTGGCAACTAATCTGTCTCCATCTCTAATTCTGTCATTCCCAGAATATTGTGTAAGTGGAATCATACAGTATAATATACTGTATATAAGTATATGACCTTTCAAAATTGGCTTTTTTTTTTTTTCCACTTAACATGTTGCTCTTGAGAGCCATCCAAGTTGGTGTGTCTATCAGTAGTTTGTCTGTGAGTACTCCATAGTGTGGATGTAGCTTGTCTTTTCATCCTCTTAACAGGTCTTTTGCATAGTAAGTTTTTAATTTTGATGAAGTCCAATTTATTGATATTCCCCCCCATTTATGGATCGTGCTTTTTTTTTTTAAAAAAATTATTTTTGGCTGCATTGGGTCTTTGTTGCTGCGTGCGGGCTTTCTCTGGTTGTGGCGAGTGGGGCTACTCTTTGTTGCAGTGCTCGGACTTCACGTTGTGGTGGCTTCTCTTGTGGTGGAGCACAGGCTCTAGGTGCGTGGCCTTCAGTAGTTGTGGCACGTGGGCTCAGCAGTTGTAGCACGTGGGCTCAGTAGTTGTGGCACACAGGCTTAGTTGCTCCATGGCATGTGGGATCTTCCTGGGCCAGGGCTCGAACCCGTGTCCCCTGCATTGGCAGGCGGATTCTTAACCACTGCGCCACCAGGGAAGCCCATGGATCGTGCTTTTGGTGTCACGTCTAAGAATTCTTTAACAAGCTTTATGTTAGCTCATGAAGTTTTATGTTTTTTTTTTTTTTTTTTTTTTTTTTTTTTTTTTAAAGGTGTGTGTATTTTATTTATTTATTTACGGCTGTGTTGGGTCTTCGTTTCTGTGCGAGGGCTTTCTCTAATTGCGGCGAGCGGGGGCCACTCTTCATCGCGGTGCGCAGGCCTCTCACTATCGCGGCCTCTCTTGTTGCGGAGCACAGGCTCCAGACGCGCAGGCTCAGTAATTGTGGCTCACGGGGCTGGCTGCTCCGCGGCATGTGGGATCTTCCCAGACCAGGGCTCGAACCCATGTCCCCTGCATTGGCAGGCAGATTCTCAACCACTGCACCACCAGGGAAGCCCCAAGTTTTATGTTTTACGTTTAACTCTCAGACTCATTTTGGGTTAGTTTTTGTATAAAATGTGAGGTTTAGGTTGAGTTCTTTTTTCCCTTGCAAACATCCAGCTGTTCCAGTATCATTTGTTGAAAAGACTGTCTTTCCTTCATTGAATTGCTTTTGCACCCTGTTAAAAATCAGTCACCTGTACTTGTGTGAGATTATTTCTGGGTTCTCCGTTTTGTTGTATTATCTATGTGTCTGTCCCTCTGCCAGTGCTCACACAGTCTTTATTGCTGTAGCTATGAGTCTTAGAAGTGGGTAGAGTGATTCCTCCCCCTTTATTCTTTTTCTAAATTGTTTTAGCTATTCTAGTTTTTATTGCTTTTCCATATAAATTTTAGATAATCTTGTCTATGTCTACAAAAAAGCTGCAATTTTGGTAGGAATTACATTAAACTTGTAATCAATTTGGGGAGAATTGATATTTTTACTATATTGAGTCTTCTATGAACAAAATATGTTTCCATCAATTTAGATCTTTTTTATTTCTTTCATTAGTGCTTAGCACCATGTATATATATATAATATATATATCCTCTATATGTTTTATTAGTTTACATTATTTTATTTTTTGAATTATTATAAATAGTATTTTATATTTATTTAGTTTTGTGTTTCTTTTCAAGTCCTTGGCTACACGCATATGCATTTTACCCTAGTTTTATTTCTAGCTTTGATATCATTTTACTATTTCCTTTAAAAAAATTTAACACTAATTACAGGCATTTTTTTATGATTTAGTATAACCTTGGAATTTATTATCTTTAAACCTATGTGCTTTCTGGGCCTTCCTGGTGGCGCAGTCGTTAAGAATCTGCCTGCCAATGAAGGGGACATGGGTTTGATCCCTGGCCCGGGAAGATCCCCCGTGCTGTGGAGCAGCTAAGCCCGCGAGCCACTACTACTGAGCCCGTGTGCCATAACTACTGAAGCCCGCGCGCTTAGAGCCCATGCTTCGCAACAAGAGAAGACACCGCAAATGAGAAGCCTGCGCGCTGCAACAAAAGAGTAGTCCCTGCTCACCACAACTAGAGAAAGCCCGGGCGCAGCAACAAAGAGCCAATGCAGCCAAAAATAAATAAATAAATTTATTAAAAATACCAAACTATGTACTTTCTATTACATCATTTCCCTGTTATTAGACTTAGAGGTTATTTTTATGTTTTTGATATTAATAATGCTGTAGTGAGTGAATACCATGTATATATAATGTTTTCCCCTTTTCAAAAAATTATATCTTTAAGATGTATTTTCTGGAGTAGGAATATAGGGACACAGATCTTTTTTTAAAAAAATTAGAGTATAATTTATATACAGCAAAGTACACAAATTGGTGTACAGATTGAAGAAGTTTTACATATGTGTATACTCATGTAACTACCATTCAGAAAGTTTCCTCAGGGACATAGATTTTAGGACTTTAAAAATGTAGTCCTAAATAGTTCTCCAGTAGGGTTATATCTATCTATCTATCTGTCTGTCTATCTAGTTTGCTTAGTGTTCATATAACCTCACCTATTACAGGTTACAGAAATTCAACTCAAACTTGTTTAAGCAAAAAGGGAGTTAATGGGTCTTAGTAACTGGGAATTCCAGGAGTAGATCCTGAGTTCAGGCATGGCCAGTGTGACTTGACTGAAAGGATGTGAAGCTTCCTTCATCACTTGCCTCCATGTATTTGTTTACCTCTGTTTTCATATATACATATTGGACAAGATGTCCACCTCTAGTTTGAGGTGGTCATCCTAGTTTTGTCATCCCAGCAGATAAAACTTTTCTTTCTTAGTGTTTATATCTTAGTCATGGAGGGGACTGATTAGCTTTGCTTTGGTCACGCTCGGCTCTAAACCAGTTTCTATCTCCGGAGGAGATTGATGAGCCAGTGTGGATCACATGTTCACCCCACGACACAAGGAATGGTGGAGCGTTCTCCTAGGGAACAAGGGATATAATAATATGATGTTTAATGGAAGCAAATTATCCTTCTTGACAAGTAATGGGATAGTCCATTAAAATTTTTTACTATCCTTTTTTTTTTTTTTTAAATCTATTTATTTATTTTTGGCTGCATCGTATCCCTGTTGCTGTGCGTGGGCCCCCTCCAGTTGCGGCCAGCGGGGCCACTCTTCAGTGCGGTGTGCGGGCTTCCCATTGCGGCGGTCCCTCCCGTTGTGGAGCACGGGCTCCAGGCACGCGGGCTTCAGCAGCTGCGGCTCATGGACTCCAGAGCACAGGCTCAGCAGTTGTGGCACACGGGCCCAGTTGCTCTGCGGGCTCGAACCCGTGTCCCCTGCACTGGCAGGCGGACTCCCAACCACTGCACCACCAGGGAAGCCCTTTTACTATCTTTAGAGGTGTAAAATGCTACTTTATTTTTTTTAAATTTGCATTATTTGGAGTAATTGATGTTGACCATTTTTTCGTGTTTGTTTATGACTGTATCTGAAACATGATGGTGCTTGTGAGAGCCCCTAGGGCAGTGATAAGTATCTATAAACATTAGTGCTCCTTTGTTGATTTGTTGAATCCCTGTTATTTTTCTTATTGATTGGAATTATGCCAGGTTTTCAAAAATTGTAACTTGGCTTATTGGACCAGAGGTGCTAATCTTTTAGGTTTCTCATCGCTAATCTATTGGTATGCAGAGGTAGTATTAAGTTGGAGAATCAAGACATGATTGTGTGTGTCTGTAATGATTTTAATGGTGGGACCTGTTTTATGGTAGTCATGGAAAAGGTGGTTGAGTTCAGTTGAAAAGAGCAAAGATTGCAGCTAAATCTAGTGACTTTTATTGCCTCCCAGACCATGTGGTTTGATTTTTGTTCCATGACTGCCATACTACTAACCACACCCAGTCATCTCTCATGTATGTGCTGTTATTCACATGGTGGACAACATGAAAACATCTGGATAATTCACTGTGGCCTCCTCTCCAATATTGGAAAAACAGTTAATAGTAATACCTACATACCCCATCTCCCCAAATGGATAGAAGGTAAAAATAGAGTAAATCCTTTTACTAAGTATCCCTGACAAGTAAATAGAAAGCAAACATTTTAATGTTTGGCTTATAGTTTCCCACCTTTCATGTCTGTTTATGTCAGGCAGTTATTTGTCTTAAGATTTCTTTGGAGGCTTTTCTTTTCAAGCTCTGGCTTTGGGATCATTACAGTATTCCATTTCAGGTAAACTTTGATCAAAATGCAAGCCCATTGTTCTTGAGTAGAAGTAGGACTTCAGCTTATTGAGAGCAATCATTGTTGTTCAGTACTAAGTTTCAGTTGTTATAAGAACCATCTTTTCTGTAGAAAGTGTCTTGTCAAAACTTTTAGAGCAAGAAAGCAGTATATATTGGTGTTCTAAAACACTAGAGTTAAAACTGTTGAGTTTGCTAAGATCTGTGTGATCTTAGCAGTTACAGTTCGTTGGTGAGCATATTCATTAATGGACTTCTTGCACAAATATCTTCTCAGCTTTTTTTAAATCTTGAAAGTACGGAATTACATGGATAAAACTGATGGTCTTTTAAGGACATTGTTATAAAGAAGGAATAGTCAGTGAAGGTTTTAAATTGATATTAAGAGACATTCTTTTATTTATCTCAGTAATTGTGCAGTGAAATTGAGGATGTAGAGGCCTTCTTCCTTGTTATAGTTTGAGTGATTTGTATACAGGGAGAAAATAGTATATACATATGGAGAGGTGTGTGTGCATGCATATATATGTGTGTGTGTGTACATATTTTTGTGGTGTGTATATATGTGTCTGTATACATATATATATATATATATTTTTTTCCCATTGTAGGTCTTGGCAAGGCAGTTTTAAGGAAAATAATGATGTATTTTATCCCTTACAAAAGAATATTGAACACAAGTTATCAGGCTCTTGAGGCATAATTTTCTCCCTGGCAACTAACTGAAGTCAGATTGAAGGAGGTGAAAATTGGCCTTCTGTCCAGTGCAGATGTTGACAGCTTCAGACTGGTATACCCACATCTAATATAGCCAGCCTGCAAGATAGATGTTAGAAGGCAGATGTGATCAGGACAAAGCAGCTGTCAGTGAGTGTTTTGAGTAGGATTTGAGAGGTAGACAGGAGACAGCGAAATCTGGGTTTGCTAAGTTCATGATGTGAAGACTTGAAACATAGCTTTGAGGAGCTTTGTGTGGGTGTGTGAGACTGCATTTTAATCTGTCTGGTCTTGTTAGTGTGGTTTTATTCACGTTGAAATCATGAGCTTGATCTTATATATGGGCTCTTTAATTTTTCACAGGAAAAAAAATGACAAGTATTCCTACCCTGGAATATTGAGTATGGGTTTCAAAAAGTGTTAATTATGCTATGGAAGAGCAATAGCAGAGAAACATTTAACGTTTTGAAAACGATTAAATTTAAGTTAATTAGGTTTTCAGATTAGTGTAATCACTTTCTTCATTAAATCTAACAAGAAATCAGCTGATTTTTCTCATACTCTTGCTTTAAGTTCTGGCTTCTCATTTGTTATCCTGCCTTTTCCCCTTGCTATTTTGGTAGATTTTTCATCCTGTTTTCGCTGCTTATTTTTGTGGATATCTCTCTTCATGTGATCCCGTGATGGCTGTATCTGTTGTTAGAAGTGCTCCCACTCCAATTCCTACCCTTCATATGTTCCTGAGGACTGTGATTAATTTAAAACTTGTTCATTATTGACCCCTCTTCCTCCGCTCTCACTATTTAATCCATTTTCTGTTGTTCTTCATTTAACTTGAGCAGGAAAAGCAAAATATAAATTCCAAAAAGTCATTAACTGGTCGGCATCTGGGTGTTTTATGTCTTAAAGTTGTCTGTCTGACTTAAACTGTAAGTCTCTGGGCTGGAGGCTACATTTTCTTTGACTTGGGATGTGTCAGGGATGCTGTCTGCTTCTGGATCACTACCCTTGTGTGAGCATATGCTACTTTGCAAATACTTGGGTTCTGGTGTAGCCAGCTTGGAAGTGAGGAAAGGAGGATGAAGTTATTAAATTCTAATGTTTCCTGTCATTTTGAAATTGCTTCTTTTTTTTTTTTTAAAGTCAATCTTGTTAAACTCACAAAAATAATAACACTGACCAGGATAATAATACTTTAAGATACAGTGGGTAATATTCCTGCCTTAATATATTTGTGCAGTGTAGCTAAGGAAGTTATCTTAGGTATTGAATTTTTGACTTTGGCATGACTTCAACCATGATGTAGAAACGTGGTTGCTACTAGTTAATTTCTTAAAGTGATTCCAAGTTGAAATGCATGTTATGCATTTATTTGAATGTGTAATCAGGAAGTAAGTGCCTCTCTTTGGAGTGTTTTTGAATAGCAGCAGGGCACACTTGAATTAGTAAGGAAGATGAGAACATGAATATGTGTGGTACTCTTTTAATTTTTTTAAAAGATCCATTCTGTCTACTAGAAAAAGTAGAAATTTCAAAACTCCTTTTCTTACCCAGAGTGGATGGGGAAGGGTGTAGACTGAGAGTTTTTCTAGGTGCTCCCTGAACTGATTCAGATGGGCTGACAGTATTTAAATAACATATTAAATGTTTTTTTTTCTGGGTTGATTTTCAAAAAATAAACAGTTTTGTGGATTAAAAATGACACACCAGGGAAGTTCTCTTAAAGCATCTGTCAGGAATTCTTTGAATCATTGTCAGTTTTTCTATAGTTATGGAGGTGTCATCTAGGGGTCTGTGGTTTTTGCCACATATCACCCATTGATGAATGGAAAGGTGAAGGTGGAGAGCATTAAGTGTTTTGTTCATGTTCATCTGTATGTCACAGGGTGGGTGAGTTGCACCAGATATATTCCACCATTTGGTTCCTTCCCATAAGAACTGTGTTATAAAATCTGTTATTCTTTGCAACTATATTGCTAGTTTGTCTTCATTGACAAGTGTGGAAGATGTCTTATTTTGTTACTAGATCATGGAAAATGAATTAAAAAATTTTGGATGTTGGAGGGAAGGGATTGGGACAGGTTGGGAAATGCATGTTAATCCTTGATTATCTTGAAGTTGGCAAATAATTTTGTGAAGACTTGGTCCTGTCAATTTATTATTTTGTAAAAAGAAAGTTGGTGGAATGATAACAAAGAAGTAAGAACAGGTATATCACTTTTTGGTGAGATCTTTTAATCAGATATGTTTAAGAGAATTTGGTATAAAGTAGGTTTATCAGTGGAGCTAAAGCAATAAGAAAGTAACTTTCAAGAATTAGGAATCCTGTATTCAGATTCAGGGCTGGATTTTTTTTTTTTTTTTTTTTGGCTTTCTACTGTGTAAAAAGATGCCCAGCTGTTAAGTACAGGGTGGTTTATAACAGACTTACCTGTGATGTTGGTTGCTTGCTCTTTTTTTTTTCCTCTTATTCGTCTGGCTACTCTGGGTAGAACTGAAAACATTCCTTTAACAAAAGTTAATTTTCTGCAGTGAACATGTTTTTGATAGTAAGAGCAAAAGAGAAGTAAAAATCAGCTATAATTTTGTTACCCAGAGATGAAATCAATGGTTAACATTTTGGTCTTGACCCCTCCAGTTTGTTTTTTATGAATATACTCACATGGGTAGAATTATGTTTTGCTCATTTATTTTTTTCACTTAATGGGTCCTGAACATCTTTCAGTATCATTAAGTACTTTCCTACAACATAATTTTTAATGGCTGAATAATATCCTCTATAGAGTAATATGATTTAAGAAGGTTATTTTGAACCAGAAAACTAAAGACTTCTCTTTATTATATTTATGAGCAGAGTTTTATTCACTTTTCAAAAACTTAAAAGGAGTGTGGTAAATAGGACAGTTTTTATTTTAAAGACTGAAGCCTGCCATTGTTAACAAGGATAGTATGAGATATCTGAGAGAATGAAAAATTTTAGACAGTTAAAATCATTTTGAGATAAAGAGATCAAAGTGACTTGACCAAGGTTATCCAGGAAATTAGTGGGAGAGGGGGAATCAGAATTACACATATGGCCATGAAATTGATCATGAAATGAATAAATAATTGGAACATGTTTAAGATGATGAATGGCTTTTAACTCTTTTCCTGGAAGCGTCTGTCATTTTAACACAGGGCTGTGTTTGCTGGTCCTCAAAAGCATATTCAGGTGGATGTCTTAAAATATCTTTTCTTTTGGATCTGGCAGTTGATAACAAACAATATGGTCTTATAAAATGTTCTATTTAAGAAATGTCTAGTTAGGGTCTGTATAATAGTTGAGCTTCTCCTGCAGCAACTAAACAAAAAAATTATGACAATAAGATTGGGTTTGCAGATGGGCCCCTTATTTTACCAGTTGGCTTTCCCATATTTTGGATAAGCTTCTCAAGATAGCTGATTTTACACAGCTTTTATTTCATAATGTATGCTAATTTTCCTTTTTCCTTTTTGCAGTGACACTAGTAGCCATGGGATTTTTTTATACCTTTGAAAAAAGAAAATTTGCATATATACTTTCTTGGAGTGCTTTAAGTTATTCGTTTCTAGGAAAACCTCAGTTTTATGTATCACAGACATGAATTAAGGATATTTTACATTTTAAAATTATTTGAAGACTTTCTTTAAAAAGATATTCATTATAGAAAGTTAAAAAAGAAAACCCACACAAAGAGCAGAAAATAATCACCCATCGGGCTATACAACCTTATACTATACCACCTCTGTTAATATTTTCGTGTATGGTGGTGTAGTCTCCCCCATGACATAAATACTTTGTGATTTCCATTCTCATTGTGCAGTACAGATTATTGTATATCTGCTATTTAAGGTGGAAATTTAAAAAAAGGTTTTTTTTTATTCGTAAAGACACCTGGAGCTGGTAGATTATATAACTTACAGAAGATAAACCATGTTCCTCTGCTGGGCTGGCCGAGTTCTTGTCTTTTTCTGGACCTAAAGATAGAAAAAGTTCTGGCCAAGGAGCATATTAGAAGTATCCTTAGTATTGTTTTTAGGGAAAATATAACTTTGCTCTATATTTTGAGTCTCCTTGGAGGACTTTTGAAGGCTTATAGAGATGTTTCCATAGCTGAATTTCTGAGGACTTGGTGCCCTCTGCTATGGCATTGTGATTAGGAGCCATTTTTATAGTATGGCATGGGCTTTTGGGGATGGGAAGTTGTAAATAGGATATATGAGGGAGATGACCAGTTTTTAAAAACTTGAAGGAACCTCAGATTGGCATAATTTCTCTCTCTCTCTTTTAATTTTAAAAACCAGCTGGAAAAATTAAAGCCCAGCAAGGGGAACTAAGTCAAGCTTTGTAACTATTATCACAAAAGGACTGGTTTTTACCACTTTCTGCACTATGGAGATGGGAGTGAAGGAGGTGCCTCCTTTACTACTTCATCACTACAAATTAAAAGCCAATGTTTCCTTCATCCTTTGAGAAACTTGCTAGCATGCCCTTATTTCTGAAAATATAAGAAATGATTGGTATGTGAGCAATGACAATGTTCTGAATAGGTTTAAGAATTGGAGAAAGTAGATGAGAAAGTGGAAGGGGCACAGAAGTATTTGTGAGCTTCGTATTTATTACTTCATTTAATTTTCAAAACAGCCCAGTGGGGTGGGAGATGGTATTCTCATTTTACAGAAGAGAAAACAGACTTAGAGCTGAAGCAACCCGAAGTCACACAGCCATCAAATAGCAAAGTTGGGATTCAGACCCAGTTCCAATACCTTGTTTGATCTACTCCAGACATTGTTCTGGGAGAAGAGTATATATTCATTAATATTACTTAGCAACATCCTTTGTTTTAAAGGAGTGGCATAATAGAATATCTCATGTTTCCTAGGCTCAAGTTAAAAAAGAAAAAACAGTCCTCTCTTTTTTTACTTTGTGTGTGTTTGTGTGTCTCATACACACACACCCACACACTTTTCAAACCTGTCCTTTACCCATAACTTTATAAAAAGTTGGATTGCTTTGAAGGGAATTTACTCAAGATATTTGATGCTTCAGAAAGGCCTTTACCTTGTCCTGTTCTAATGTAGAACGGTGCTTTTTGGTTTACTTTACTTACAGTTGCCATTTGTCCTTGTTTCGAACTCCAGAAGAGCTTAACTTTTATCCCCAGCTTAGTTAGGGGAAAATGCCAGGGGATGGGCATGTTGACAGATCTGATTTCATGGCTGATGGAACAGTAGTAGTGGGTTCCAGAAGACACAGTTATGTTCTCAACCTTTACTGCTGATCATGTGACCTTGGACAGACTGCCTGTCTGCCTCAGTTTTCCTAGTTTGCCTTTTTTGTGTACAGAAAGAGTACTTTTTTTTTTTTTGCGATACGCGGACCTCTCACTGTTGTGGCCTCTCCTGTTGCGGAGCACAGGCTCCGGACGCGCAGGCTCAGCGGCCATGGCTCACGGGCCCAGCTGCTCCGCGGCATGTGGGATCTTCCCGGACCGGGGCACGATCCTGTGTCTCCTGCATCGGCAGGTGGACTCTCAACCACTGCGCCACCAGGGAAGCCCAGAAAGAGTACTTTTGATAACTCTTACAAGTATGCACTGTAAACTAATTGACAGTTACATTTATCGTTTTTAAAGTTTGATTGATTACCTTATTAAACATCTCAAGTCAATCTTATAATATCATGTTCCTTTTATAGAGATGACCATTTAGCAGAAATTTGAGGTCCACCCTCTTTTTTTAAAAAAAAGTTAATGGATTGGGGCTTCCCTGGTGGTGCAGTGGTTAAGAATCCGCCTGCCAGTGCAGGAGACATGGGTTTGAGCCCTGGTCTGGGAAGATCCCACATGCCGCAGAGCAGCTAAGCCCGTGCGCCACAACTACTGAGCCTGTACTCTAGAGCCCGCAAGCCACAACTACTGAGCCCGTGTGCCACAACTACTGAAGCCCGCACGCCTAGAGCCTGTGCTCCCAACAAGAGAAGCCACCACAGTGAGAAGCCTGCACACCACAACGAAGAGTAGCCCCAGCTCGCTGCAGCCAGAGAAAAACCCGTGTGCAGCAACGAAGACCCAACGCAGCCAAAAATAAAATAAATAAAATAAATTAATTTATTTTTTAAAAAGCTAATGGCTTATTTGCTATTCATAGTTGAATGGAAAAAATTGTTTGTTTTACTCCATCACACAGTATGTTTTCTGATGTATTTTTCATTACTAATACCATATGTTAGCCATGAAGTTAAGGGTTTGCCATTATGGTTGTGAGCTATGGTTGTGAGGGTGGATGTAAATATATTTAATTTACTGTGCTTCTTCCTTCCAGTTCCACTTATCGTTTGACCTGATACAAATTTAGAATGATATCATGCTAGCTGTAGAGGCATGAAACTGTTTAAGAGGAACTGGGGAGGGAGGGAGAATTTGGAAGGAGGGGGTTATGGTATAAAGAGAGATTAGAGTTGGGGATCAATTGGGGGATTATTACAGTGAGGTTAAGTAATTAAATTTAAAATTATAAGACTTTATGCTTGTCCATTTGAATGTAAGCTAATTATTGAAGAGTTTTGATTCATTTAGGTGGGCTATAGCTTTAAGAATGTACTGTAAGTTCATCCTGTTTGGCTTACTCGGGGCCTTTAGTTCTTCCCACAGTTCTTTCATTTACCTCAGGTTAATTCACTTTTCCATTTCCTGTAGCAGCTGCTTCAGAGTTTCTTCCACCCTCCTCAAACCTTCGTTTCTATTACCATCCTGTTCAGTTTTTAGGAGAGCTTCATTTACTGCCTCTGAGAAAATAGATTCTCTAGCTATGCTAAACTTTATACTGCCTGGAAGCCTCTTGCTACCTCTGCTTTCACTTCTCATCTGAGGGTACAAGAACTCCATGGCTCTCACTTCCTCCTGTGGTCCTGATTATGTGTGTTCCTGTCTGTGATCTAGAATCTTCATTCTTTAGTTATGTGTCTTTGGTGTCTTTTTGCCTCCTTTACCCCCTCAATCTGTCTGTAACTAATTCACATAGTGATAAACGATAGTATGGGAGTGCAAGCACTATTCTAACCTCTCCCCTAAACATTGGGTTTCATATCCACAGTAAGCCTGGGAGGTACATAGAGGCAGTCCTCACTTTGCACTGTTCCAGTATGCACAAATTTGTTACCACAGTTTCATAATACCAGTTCCCCAATAACATGGTTCAAATTTTAGTATATTAACTGAGTGATTGTATACAGTACAGACTTTACTGCTAGCTCTGAAGTGTACAAATCACTACATAAATAACAGGTCTGAATCACGATCACTGACCAATCATGTCTCTTCTTTCAAGGTCTGTTAGTGATTGATTGGTCACTGCAACTATTCAGTTCATGCAAAGTGTGTAGTTGTGTTGCCTCCTTGTCTCTCAGTGGTAAACCCACGTGAGCCATTTTATAAGAAGAGATCATTGAAAGAGGGAATTTGCTAACAAAGATGAAAGTACAGCACAGAAAGAAAAAGTGATAAATCCAAGTTACAGAAGAAATAGCTGACTGGAAATGTTGACACTGCTGCTGTTTAAGAGACTTTAGATATGCAGTCAGAGGAACTTAGTGAAGGCAAACTTATTGACATAAATGAGAAAAGTAGTTGTGATGGAAAGGATAATGATGTCCAAGAGAAAGTGATGTCATCAAAACCTTCACATTAAAGGAACTCTTGGAGATAGTTCATAACATTGAAAGTGCAAAGGAAATGTTGGAAACTGATCCAAACGTAGAAAGAAATAGGATAATTGTGAAGGGATAAAAAAGATACTCTGTATCATGTTGAAAAAGGTAAACATTGTTCAGAAACTACTTTTGAGTAGTTTTCTTACAAGGAAATAAAACATTTTCATTCTCAGTGTTATTATCATAATGTTTTAAGTTATGTATTAAATAAATATTAGTTGAACTATTTTTGTTTAATTTCCCTGTATATTTATAATCAATAGTAAGGAGGTTTTAACCTGTTGACAAAAAATTTTAAAGGTCACAAGGCAATTGTAATTTTTCCCATTGATGATTAAGATCACATTGCATTGTTCAGTTTGTGTGATCATTTTTACAGACCAGCACTACTGTGCAAAGTAAGGATTACCTGTATTATTTGTTATACAGCTGTGGAAACTGACCTGTGTAGTGGTGAAGCTACAGTTTCTGTCTGATTGTAAGTTCATGATCATACTCTCTTCCATTATACTGCTAATCCTACAAAAAATAAAAACAAAAAACAAAAGAATTTTCTTTAGTAGGCCCTTGACTTTTCTTCTTAGTAGCAGACCAAATTCTTGAAAGAGCAGTTTTATTTCTAACTTGTTCTGTTATCCTTGTAATCTGGCTTTTGCACCTACCACAGAATCGCTCTTCATTACCTCCATGCCAGCCACACTGGCTTTCTTGGTCTTCCAATATCATTTTAGTGTGTATCTGCCCTAGGGTCTTTGGCTTGGTGTTCCCTCTGCTTGGAATGTTGCCTTGAGTTAGCCACATTGCTCCTGTGCTGCCTTTTTCAAGACTTTCCTCAAGTGGTACCTTTTCAATGAGGCCTGCCTTGATCCCCCTATTTTAAATTGTATCTTATATCCCCACTCTCCCTGTCTTTCTTTCTGTCACTGCCCCTCCATAATTGATTTATTATGTTTATTATCTTTCCCTCTCATTAAAATATAAGCTCCCTGGAGCCAGGAATTTTTGTCTGGTTAATTTCTATCCCAAGTGTTTAGAATAGCGCCTGGCTCATTGCAGGCACTCAGTAAACACTTGCTGAAAGAAGGCATGGATGCCCTTGAGGGTCATTGGTGAACAGATTTGAATACTCAGGAAATGCAATGAAGATCTTTTCTCTGTTTTCTCATCTTGTTTTACCTAATAGTAATAATTTCTACCACCCCCTTATTGTCTCCTAATGCAAGGTAATAAAGTAGGCCTTTTATATGTCTTATTAGTTGACCCTCACAGCAAGTTATTCTCTAAGTATTACAGAAGAGGAAACAGGCTATGGAGTCCAGTCACATAGTAAGTGGAAAAGTCAAAACTCAAGCTTACCTCCAACTCCAAGGTGTGTGCATTTTCAGGTCACTGCATTTGATACTCTTATTTATCTTTTTATTTTCTGAGTCGTAGTAATTCACATACCGTAATATTTACCCTTTTAAGGCATACAATTCAGTGGTTTTTAGTATATTTACAAGGTTGTACAGCCATCACCACTATGTAATTCCAGAACATTTTCATTACCCTAGAAAGAATCCTCATACCTATGAGCAGTTAGTAGTCCTCACTCTTCCCTTCTGCCCCAGCCCCTGGCAACTGCTGATCTAGTTTCTATCTCTGGATTTACCTATCGTGAGCATTTCATATAAGTGGAGTAATATAATATATGGCTTTTTGTGGCTGGCTGCTTTCACTTGGCATAATGCTTTGAGGGTTCATCCATGTTGTAGCATGTACTTTATTCCTTTTTATGGCTAAATATTTCATTGTATGGATATACCACATTTTATTTATCCATTCATTAATTGATGGATGTTTGGATTGTTTTCATATTTCAACTGTTATGAATAGAGCTTCTGTGAACATTCATGTATATGTTTTTGTGTAGACACTTGGTTTCAGTTCTCTTGGGTATATACCTAGGAGAAGAATTAATGGGTCATATGGTAACTCTACATTTAATCTTTTGAGGAACTGCTAGACTGTTTTCCGAAGTGGCTGTACCATTTTATATTCCCACCAATTGGCTATGAGAGTTCCAGATTCCCCATATCCTCACCAACATTTGTTATTATTTGTCTTTTTTATTATAACTATCCTAGTATAAGGATAGTTTTATTTTAACATATCTTAGGTATCAAGTAATATTTAGTGATTTTCTTTTTATTGCCTTCATTCTTTTTTTTTTATTCTTATTAGTCATCCGTTTTATACACATCAATGTGTACATGTCAATCCCAATCTCCCAAATCATCACACCACCACCCACACCTCCGCCACTTTCCCCTCTTGGTGTCCATACATTTGTTCTCTACATCTGTGTAACAATTTCTGCCCTGCAAACCAGTTCATCTGTACCATTTTTCTAGGTTCCACATATATGCATTAATATACGATATTTGTTTATCTCTTTCTGACTTACTTTACTCTGTATGACAGTCTCTAGATCCATCCACGTTTCCACAAATGACCCAATTTTGTTCTTTTTATGGCTGAGTAATATTCCATTGTATATGTACCACATCTTCTTTATCCATTCATCTGTCGATGGGCATTTAGGTTGCTCCCATGACCTGGCTATTGTAAGTAGTGCTGCAGTGAACATTGGGGTGCATGTGACTTTTTGAATTATGGTTTTCTCTGGGTATATGCCCAGTAGTGGGATTGCTGGGTCATATGGTAATTCTATTTTTATTTTTTTAAGGAACCTACATACTGTTCTCCATAGTGGCTGTACCAATTTACATTCCCACCAACCGTGCAAGAGGGTTCCCTTTTCTCCGAACCCTCTCCAGCATTTGTTGTTTGTAGATTTTCTGATAATGCCCATTCTAACTGGTGTGAGGTGATACCTCATTGTAGTTTTCATTTTCATTCTCTAATAATTAGAGATGTTGAGCAGCTTTTCATGTGCTTCTTGGCCATATGTATGTCTTCTTTAGAGAAATGTCTATTTAGGTCTTCTGCCCATTTTTGGATTGGGTTGTTTGTTTTTTTAATATTGAGCTGCATGAGCTGTTTATATATTTTGGAGATTAATCCTTTGTCCGTTGATTCGTTTGCAAATATTTTCTCCCATTCTGAGGGGTGTCTTTTCGTCTTGTTTATGGTTTCCTTTGCTGTGCAGAAGCTTTTAAGTTTCATTAGGTACCATTTGTTTAGTTTTGTTTTTATTTCCATTACTCTAGGAGGTGGATCAAAAAAGATCTTGCTGTGATTTATGTCAAAGAGTGTTCTTCCTATGTTTTCCTCTAAGAGTTTTATAGTGTCCGGTCTTACTTTAGGTCTCTAATCCATTTTGAGTTTATTTTTGTGTATGGTGTGAGGGAGTGTTCTAATTTCATTCTTTTACACATACCTGTCCAGTTTTCCCAGCACCACTTATTGAAGAGCCTGTCTTTTCTCCATTGTATATCCTTGTCTCTTTTGTCATAGATTAGTTTGCCATAGGTGTGTGGGTTTATCTCTGGGCTTTCTGTCTTGTTCCATTGATCTATATTTCTGTTTTTGTGCCAGTACCATATTGTCTTGATTACTGTAGCTTTGTAGTATAGTCTGAAGTCAGGGAGTCTGATTCCTCCAGCTCCGCTTTTTTCCCTCAAGACTGCTTTGGGTGTTCGGGGTCTTTTGTGTCTCCATACAAATTTTAAGATTTTTTGTTCTAGTCCCCGTAAAAAATGCCATTGGTAATTTGATAGGGATTGCATTGAATCTGTAGATTGCTTTGGATAGTATAGTCATTTTCACAATATTGATTCTTCCAATCCAAGAACATGGTATATCTCTCCATCTGTTGGCATCATCTTTTTTTTTTTTTTGTGGTATGCGGGCCTCTCACTGCTGTGGCCTCTCCCGTTGCGGAGCACAGGCTCTGGACGCACAGGCTCAGCGGCCATGGCTCACGGGCCTAGCTGCTCTGCAGCATGTGGGATCTTCCCGGACCGGGGCATGAACCCATGTCCCCTGCATCGGCAGGCAGACTCTCAACCACTGCGCCACCAAGGAAGCCCTGTTGGCATCATCTTTAATTTCTTTCGTCAGTGTCTTATAGTTTTCTGCATACAGGTCTTTTGTTTCCCTAGGTAGGTTTATTCCTAGGTATTTTATTCCTTTTGTTGCAATGGTAGGTGGGAGTGTTTCCTTAATTTCTCTTTCAGATTTTTCATCATTAGTATATAGGAATGCAAGACATTTCTGTGCATTAATTTTGTACCCTGCAGCTTTACCAAATTCATTGATTAGCTCTAGTAGTTTTCTCGTGGCATCTTTAGGATTCTCTATGTATAGTATTGCCTCATCTGCAAACAGTGACAGTTTTACTTCTTTTCCAATTTGTATTCTTTTTTTCTCTTTTTTTTTTTTTTGGCGGTATGCGGGCCTCTCACTGCTGTGGCCTCTCCCGTTGCGGAGCACAGGCTCCAGATGCGCAGGCCCAGCAGCCATGGCCCACAGGCCCAGCTGCTCCGCGGCATGTGGGATCCTCCTCTTCCGAGGCACGAACCCACATCCCCCGCATTGGCAGGCGGACTCCCAGCCACTGTGCCACCAGGGAAGCCCTGTATTCTTTTTATTTCTTTTTCTTCTCAGATTGCCATGGCGAGGACTTCCAAAACTATGTTGAATAATAGTGGTGAGAGTGGACATCCTTGTCTTGTTCCTGATCTTAGAGGAAATGCTTTCAGTTTTTCATCATTGAGAATGTTTGCTGTGGGTTTGTTGTATATGGCCTTTATTATGTTGAAGTAGGTTCCCTCTTATGCCCACTTTGTGGAGAGTTTTTATCATAAATGGGTGTTGAATTTTCTCAAAAGTGTTTTCTGCAGCTATTGAGAAGATCATATGGTTTTTATTCTTCAGTTTGTTAATATGGTGTATCACATTGATTGATTTGCATATATTGAAGAATCCTTGCATCCCTGGGATAAATCCCACTTGATCATGGTGTATGATCCGTTTAATATATTGTTGGATTCTGTTTGCTAGTATTTTCTTTTTTTTTTTCTTTTTGTCTTTTTTCGATATGCGGGCCTCTCAATGTCGTGGCCTCTCCCGTTGCGGAGCACAGGCTCTGGACGCACAGGCTCAGCGGCCATGGCTCACGGGCCCAGCTGCTCCATGGCATGTGGGATCCTCCCGGACTGGGGCACAAACCCGTGTCCCCTGCATCGGCAGGCGGACTCTCAGCCAGTGCACCACCAGGGAAGCCCTGTTTGCTAGTATTTTGTTGAGGATTTTTACATCTATATTCATCAGTGATATTGGTCTGTAACTTTCTTTTCTTGTAGTATCTTTGTCTGGTTTTGGTATCAGGGTGATGGTGGCCCTATAGAATGAGTTTGGGAGTGTTCCTCCCTCTTATATATTTTGGAAGAGTTTGAGAAGGATGGGTGTTAGCTCTTCTCTAAATGTTTGATAGAATTCACCTGTGAAGCCATCTGGTCCTGGACTTTTGTTTGTTGGAAGATTTTTAGTCACAGTTTCAATTTCATTACTTGTGATTGGTCTGTTCATATTTTCTATTTCTTCCTGGCTCAGTCTTGGAAGCTTATACCTTTCTAAGAATTTGTCCATTTCTTCCAGGTTGTCCATTTTATTGGCATAGGGTTGCTTGTAGTAGTCTCTTAGGATGCTTTGTATTTCTGTGGTGTCTGTTGTAACTTCTCCTTTTTCATTTCTAATTTTCCTGATTTGAGTCCTCTCCCTGTTTTTCTTGATGAGTCTGGCTAATGGTTTATCAATTTTGTTTATCTTCTCAAAGAACCGGCTTTTGGTTATATTGATCTTTGCTGTTGTTTTCTTTGCTTCTATTTCATTTATTTTTGCTCTGATCTTTATGGTTTCTTTCCTTCTGCTAACTTTGGGTTTTGTTCTTTCTCTCGTTCCTTTAGGTGTGAGGTTAGATTGTTTATTTGAGATGTTTCTTGTTTGTTGAGGTAGGCTTGTATAGTTATAAACTTCCCTCTTAGAACTGCTTTTGCTGCATCCCATAGGTTTTAGATCATCGTGTTTTCATTATCATTTGTCTGTAGGTATTTTTTGATTTCCTTTTTGATTTCTTCAGTGATCTCTTGGCTATTTATTAACATATTGTTTAGCCTCCATGTGTTTGTGTTTCTTACGTTTTTTTCCCTGTAATTGATTTCTAATATGATAGTGTTGTGGTGTGAAAAGATGCTTTATATGATTTCAGTTTTCTTAAATTTACTGAGGCTTTATTTGTAACCCAAGATGTGATCTATCCTGGAGAATGTTCCGTGTGCACTTGAGAAGAAAGTGTAATCTGCTGTTTTTGGATGGAATGTCCTATAAATATCAATTAAATCTATCTGGTCTATTGTGTCATTTAAAGCTTGTGTTTCCTTATTAATTTTCTGTTTGGATGATCTGTCCATTGGTGTAAGTGAGGTGTTAAAGTCCCCCACTATTATTGTGTTACTGTCGATTTTATCTTTCATAGCTGTTAGCAGTTGCCTTATGTATTGAGGTGCTCCTATGTTGGGTGCATATATGTTTATAATTGTTATATCTTCTTCTTGGATTGATTCCTTGATCATTATGTAGTGTCCTTCCTTGTCTCTTGTACCATTCTTTATTTTAAAGTCTATTTTATCTGATACGAGTATTGCTTCTCCAGCTTTCTTTTGATTTCCATTTGCATGGAATATCTTTTTCCATCCCCTCACTTTCAGTCTGTATGTGTCCCTAGGTCTGAAGTGGGTCTCTTGTAGACAGCATATATATGGGTCTTATTTTTGTATCTATTCTGCAAGCCTGTGTCTTTTGGTTGGAGCATTTAATCCATTCACGTTTAAGGTAATTATCGATATGTATGTTCCTATGACCATTTTCTTAATTGTTTTTGGTTTGTTTTTGTAGGTCCTTTTCTTCTCTTGTGTTTCCCACTTAGAGAAGTTCCTTTAGCATTTGTTGTTGAGCTGGTTTGTTGATGCTGAATTCTCTTAGCTTTTGCTTGTCTGTAAAGCTTTTGATTTCTCCATGGAATGTGAATGAGATCCTTGCCAGGTAGAATAATCTTGGTTGTAGCTTCTTCCCTTTCATCACTTTAAGTATACCATGCCACTTCCTTCTGGCTTTTAGAGTTTCTGCTGAGAAATCAGCTGTTAACCTTATGGGAGTTCCCTTGTATGTTATTTGTTGTTTTTCCCTTGTTGCTTTCAATAATTTTTCTTTGTCTTTAATTTTTGCCAATTTGATTACTATGTGTCTAGGTGTGTTTCTCCTTGGGTTTATCCTGTATGGGACTCCCTGCAGTTCCTGGACTTGGGTGGCTATTTCCTTTCCCATGTTAGGGAAGTTTTCGACTATAATCTCTTCAAATATTTTCTCAGGTCCTTTCTCTCTCTCTTCTCCTTCTGGGACCCCTATAATGCGAATGTTGTGTTTAATGTTGTCCCAGAGGTCTCTTAGGCTGTCTTCATTTCTTTTCATTATTTCTTCTTTCTTCTGTTCCGCGGCAGTGAATTCCACCATTCTGTCTTCCAGGTTACTTATCCGTACTTCTGCCCTAGGTTTTCTGCTATTGATTCCTTCTAGTGTGGTTTTCATTTTAGTTATTGTATTGTTCATCTCTGTTTGTTTGTTCTTTAATTCTTCTAGGTCTTTGTTAAACATTTCTTGCATCTTCTTGCTCTTTGCCTCCATTCTTTTTCTAAGGTCCTGGATCATTTTCGCTATCATTATTCTGAATTCTTTTTCTGGAAGGTTGCCTGTCTCCACTTCATTTAGTTGTTTTTTTTGGGTTTTATCTTGTTCCTTCATCTGGTACGTAGCCCTCTGCCTTTTCATCTTGTCTATCTTTCTGTGAATGTGGTTTTTGTTCCACAGGCTGCAGGATTGTAGTTCTTGCTTCTGCTCTCTGCCCTCTGGTGGATGAGGCTGTCTAAGAGGCGTGCAAGTTTCCTGATGGGAGGGACTGGTGGTAGAACTGGGTTTTGCTCTGGTGGGCAGAGCTCAGTAAAACTTTAATCCACTTGATTGCTGATGATTGGGCCTGGGTTCCCTCACTGTTGGTTGTTTGGCCTGAGGCAACCCAGCACTGGAGCCTACCTGGGCTCTTTGGTGGGGCTAATGGCAGGCTCTGGGAGGGCTCATGCCAAGGAGTACTCCCCAGAACTTATGCTGCCACTGTCCTTTTCCTCATGGTGAGATGGAGCCACCCCCCCACTTCTGCAGGAGACCGTCCCACACTAGCAGGTAGGTCTGGTTCAGACTCCCCTGGGGTCACTGCTCCTTCCCCTGGGTCCTTATGTACACACTACTTTGTGTGTGCCCTCCAAGAGCGGAGTCTCTGTTTTCCGCAGTCCTGTCTAAGTCCTGCAATCAAATCCTGCTAGCCTTCGAAGTCTGATTCTCTAGGAATTCCTCCTCCTGTGGCCGGACCCCCTGGTTTGGAAGCGTGACATGGGGCTCAGAACCTTCACTCCAGTGGGTGGACTTCTGTGGTATAAGTGTTCTCCAGTTTGTGAGTCACCCACCCAGCAGTTTTGGGATTTGATTTTATTGTGATTGCGCCCCTCCTACTGGTTCATTGTGGCTTCTCCTTTGTCTTTGAATGTGGGGTATCTTTTTTGGTGAGTTCCAGTGTCTTCCCGTCGATGACTGTTCAGCAGTTAGTTGTGATTCTGGTGTTCTCACAAGAGGGAGTGAGAGCACGTCCTTCTACTCCTCCATCTTGAACCAATCTCCTTGCCTTCATTCTTGAATGATTATATTTAGTGATTTTGATATGCATTGCCCTTATAGCAAATGAGGTTGAGCATCTTTTCATGTGCTTATTAGCCATTTATATATCTTCTTTGGAGAGGTGTGGTATAATTCCTTTGCCTATTTTAAATTGGATTATTTGTCTTTTTATTGTTGATTTTAAGACTTCTTTATATAATGTGGATAGTCGATCCTTATCAGATATATGGTTTTCAAAAATTTTCTCCCATTCTTTTCATTTTCTTGATAGTGTCCTTAGAAGCACAAAAATTTTTAATTTTGATGATGTCCAGTTTTTATCTTTTTTTATTGTATATGACACTTTAGGTGTCATAGCTAAGAAACCATTGCCTAACCAGAGTTCTTGAAGACTTTATCAGTGTTTTCTTCTAAGTGTTTTATAATTGTAGCTCTTACATTTGGTTTTGATCTATTTTGAAAGTATATGGCATGAGGTAGGGGTCCAACTTCATTGTTTTTCATGTGGATATTCAGTTGTCCCAGCACTATTTGTTAAAAACACTGTTTTTCCCCTATTGAATGGTCTTGGCAGCCTTGTTGAAAATTAATTTAGTGTATTTCTGGATTCTCAATTCTATTCCAGTGATTTATATGTATATATTTGATTTTGTTGACCACTTTCCTTTGCAAATGCTTATTTTCTTGTTTTAGACAGTTTGTCATCTTGTGTCTCTTTGTTTCTCTTGTCACAGAGTCTTCTTTCCCTTACTCCTAAAGCCACAGTATCAAGGGCTGC
Organism: Mesoplodon bidens; assembly: GCF_964165515.1. Taxonomy (NCBI): domain Eukaryota; kingdom Metazoa; phylum Chordata; class Mammalia; order Artiodactyla; family Ziphiidae; genus Mesoplodon; species Mesoplodon bidens. The sequence continues at coordinate 118,282,164 of NC_138160.1, forward strand.
AGCTTTTTTTTTTTTTTTTAAATCTTCCCCAGTTCGTGTCCACACATATAGTATGCCCTGGCCCTCCTCTCCATCTCAGGACAGCTGTACCTTGAAACCTTTAAGTAATCTTCCACCATGCTTTCTTTTCCCTTACTTTTTTTTTGTTATTTTTAGCCGTGCCACCCAGCTTGTGGGATCTTAGTTCCCCAACCAGGGATTGAACCCGGGCCCTTGGCAGTGAAAGTGTGGAGTCCTTAACCACTGGACTGCCAGGGAATTCCCTCCCTCCCTCTTAATAATCAAAGGTTATCATATCATTTGACTCCTGCATTTATAATTTACTACTGTTCTTTCCTGGGCTCTTACTGTGGCTTTCTGACCTATATCACTGGCCAGGTTTATTATATATGCTTTTGTTAGGTTGACCTTGATTTCCCTCTTTGGCTCAGGGATTCTTCTTTGTACTCTGTTTGTCCATGGCCTTTCTACCCATCATCATACCCACCCCCCCATCATCTGATGCTTCTATACACATCCTTTACTTCCAAGTTAGACTAGAGAACTCAGCCCTCACACATGCCTTTTTATTGTATACCCAGCTTGTTAAGTGGTTCTAAGAACATAGGCATTAAGCATTACAAATCCTGTCTGTCTCATTTACTATTAGGTGAAATAGTAACTAACTTAATCAAGTTAAGTTAGTTACTATTAAGTTAGTTAACTTGTCTAAGCTTTAGTTATCTCGTTTGTAAAGAAGGGCTAATACCACCTACTTTCTAGGTGGTTCATAGGATTAAATAAAATATGCGTAGTGCCATGGAGTGGGCATTCAATAAATATTAGATATTACTGCGTTGCTGTTCCTTTTGCTTGAGGTGCCAGCTCCCTTAACTCTACTGCCCCAAGTTCTTCCTATCCTTTGAGGGTAGAGTCCATCTCAGAGCACCATGTCTTCAATAAAACTGTTGTTGGCATTTCACTTATACCCCAAACTGGTCGTTTAGTGCTTCCTTTTTTGACCCTATGCTACTTTGTGCCTTTCTTAAAGCTTGTATGTTAAAAATGCCACATAATTTCTGTATGATCACTTTCTTCTTTTCTGGTTTATAAACCATTTGAAAGCAGAGGTAAGTCTTGCTCAGCTTCATATCCCTGGCACTGGATTTATTTGTTTGCTTTAGTGTGTAATATGCTCTCAATAAATAGGTGGAATTCTTTTTACTGTATAAGGCCAATATTTCTTATTTAATATTCCTTGCTTAAAATTAATATTAGGCAAATATCTTTTTCTGCAAGGCTTTAGGGACAACTTCTTACATGAGTAAATAACTTTTCCTGATATATTCCCATAGCACCTTGTCCACAGTACTATTGTAATTTTGACTGCATTCCCTAATTTGTGGGCCCTTTGAGTATAGGTGCCTTGTCTTAATCAGCTTTTAATTGTTTGCTTGTCTGTCTTCCCCCCTCCATAGAGCTCCATGAGGACATGGGCTGTTTCTTGAGCACTATATTGCTGGCTTTTAATGTATAGTGGGTGCTCAAATATTTGTTGAATAAATAAATGAATGGCTGAGCTCTGTCTTTTTAAGTACCATAAAATAACATTTTTGTTAAGTATCCACGTAATTGTCATATGTCTGTATCTTAGATCCAGGAAAACTTTTAGCTATGAAATTCTTCATTGTGAGTTATTTCTGACCTGACAAATACGCAGAGCTTGTCTTTGCTCTTAATACTATGTTGTGCTTCTTAGTCTAATTAATATATGAATCTGAGGGTGAATTTAACTTTTTCCCCCTAATCTCACATTCTGCAACTAAATTTGATAGCTAGGAGAAATTTGGTAGGTCTCTTCAGAAGTAGCTAGGCTTCTAGGACTTCCCTGATGGCACAGTGGTTAAGAATCCGCCTGCCAATGCAGGGGACACGGGTTCGATCCCTGGTCCGGGAAGATCCCACATGCCGTGGAGCATCTAAGCCTGTGCACCACAACTACTGAGCCTGCACTCTAGAGCCCGCGAGCCACAACTACTGAAGCCTGTGTGCCTAGAGCCAGTGCTCCGCAGCAAGAGAAGCCACTGCAGTGAGAAGCCCGCGCACCGCAATGAAGAGTAGCCCCCCACTTGCCACAACTAAAGAAAGCCTGCACACAGCAACAAAGATCCAACGTAGCCTAAAATAAAGAAATTAAAAAAAAAAAAACGAAGTAGCTAGGCTTCTTGATAGTGCACTTTTTTTACATTTGTGGAAGAGTTGAGAGAGTGAATAGCCTTTAGGCTTTAATCTGAAGTGGACATGTTCAGCCAAGGGAGGGAGTAATTTTCCAGGAATCCAAAGATAGTCACCATAGAGGCACTGTCAGTATAACTGGTGGAACAGACACAGCCCTGGCCCTACAGTTGCTTTCAGCTATAAGAAAAGAGCAACGATAGGCACCTTAAATGATTATTATTAGAAATACATAACAAAAAAGAATAAGTTATTTTACAAGTTTCTAGGAAATGTTATAAGTAACTTCTTAGCATTGTTGAAGCTGGGATTGTATAAGTTGGATATTCCTAATAACTATAGTAAAATATACATTTTTAGCCTAATTTTAGAAATTATGGATATAATACCTGTTATAGAAAATGTTTTCATAAGTACAGAATAATGTAAAGAGTCAGATTGTAACCTAGTATAACTATTATTTGTCTTTTTAAAAAAAATTATTTATTTTATTTTTTTGGCCGCATCGGGTCTTAGTTGCCATATGCGGGATCTTCCTTGAGGCATGCTGATCTTTCTTTGCCGCCCGTGGGCTTCTCTCAAGTTGTGGTGTGTGGGTTTTCTCTCTCTAGTTGTGGCGTGCGGGCTCCAGGGCACTTGGACTCTGGTTTGTGGCACTTGGGCTCTCTTGTTGAGGTGCTTGAGCTCAATAGTTGTGGCGCACGGGCTCAGTTGCCCCACGGCATGTGGGATCTCAGTTCCCTGACCAGGGATCAAACCCACGTCCCCTGCATTGGAAGGCGGATTCTTTACCCCTGGACCATCAGGGAAGTCCCTATTTGTCTTTTGACTCCAGCCTTTTCTGTTGTTGTTTTTTTTTTTTTTTTTTTGCGGTACGCGGGCCTCTCACTGTCGTGGCCTCTCCCGTTGTGGAGCACAGGCTCCGGACGCACAGGCTCAGCGGCCATGGCTCACGGGCCCACCCGCTCTGCGGCATGTGGGATCCTTCCAGACCAGGGCATGAACCCGTGTCCCCTGCATTGGCAGGTGGACTCTCAACCACTGCGCCACCAGGGAAGCCCCTTTTCTGTATTTTTTTAAACACAGATTACGTACATTTATCATTTCATCTTTTTTTTTCTGCTTAAGATTTCATCATAAGCTTTAACATTTTTTCCCATATATGTGTTAATATTTGCATAATAGTCAATTGTAGGCTTTACCATAATTTACTTAACTAGATGCTTGGTTGAGCATTTGAGCTGTTGGAAGTGTTTTGCTATGAGGAAAATGAGTGAGTCAGTGACTGAACATACCAGTGAGTTTCTGTTTGAGCTATATGCATTAGGTAGTTGTGATGGTTAATGAAGTATAATGGTCCTACATAATGGTTGCTGTGTTTCTGTATCATTCTGTGGATGTGAGGGTAGATTGCATTAGATCCATTTTTTTCTCCCATTCAGATCTTGAATTTTTTTTTTCCATTAGGATACATATAATGGTCCTTCTTGGAAAGGAGTATTATTAGATCAATGGAAAGAAGTATTTTTAAGGCTCTTGGTACATAGTGCTAAATCACTTTCTAGATATTGTGCTTTTACCAGGAATGTATGAAGGTGCTTTTCTTAGGGACGGCTAGAAAACAAAACCAAAAAGACAACAAAAAAAATCCTTAAACTAAATTCTGCCCATGAAATATACAAAGTTTGAATTATTTTTATTTTTTAAAAATGTAGACCAGTTATTTGGTTCATTCTGCTGAGTTTGTTTTTCTGTTCTGTGGAACAGGCGATTTGATGAAGAGTGCTGCTGGAGAGTTTGCAGATGATCCCTGCTCTTCCGTGAAGCGTGGCAACATGGTTCGGGCAGCTCGAGCTTTGCTCTCTGCCGTTACCCGGCTGCTTATTTTGGCTGACATGGCAGATGTCTACAAATTACTTGTTCAGCTGAAAGTTGTAAGTATAGGCCTACGTCTGTAATTTGTTCTATCACAGCGAGGCTGCTGCTGGCCATACTTAGTTCAACATTTCTTAGAGTTTGGTTTGGTTTTGAACTTGGTTTACCTAAATGGACCAGGAATGTTTTTAATTTCCACTCACTCCTCTGTTCCAAGTGAACATCATACTGGCTCTGCTGTGAACCTGTGTTGTCTTTGTTCTAATAAAGAATTTGCAGAATAGGTTTTGTTTTGACTCCTTCCCTTTTTGTGGTAGTGATTAAACATTTCCTTGTACCAGCAGAGTTCCAGAGTTGAGAAATCAAGATATGTTAAATTGTATCCTTTTAGATGGAAGTCACAATAATGCTGTCCTTCCCCACCTCCCATAAAACTCCCATGTAGTAGCTGCTCAAATGTTTGAGGGCCATGTAAATTGAAGAGGAAGTTTGGATTGCTATGTGAGTAGCTGTCGAAAGGAATAAAAAATTCTAGATCTTCTTTATGTACAGACTTGTATTGTTGAGAATTTTTCTTTTGGGGGTGTGTGTTTTATAGGTAGAAGACGGTATCTTGAAACTGAGGAATGCTGGCACTGAACAGGACTTGGGAATACAATATAAGGCCCTGAAACCTGAAGTGGATAAGCTGAACATTATGGCAGCCAAAAGACAACAGGTACAACCATGATTTGGGGATACATTTAAGTTGTTTATATTATTACCTAGTGGGAAAAATCGATTTTACCTAAGTTTTCAAAAGGTACCAATATCTCTCTCTGCTAATATAGTTCCATTAAAATATTTAGTTTATGATGTGTCCTTTCAGTATTGTTAATAAAGTTAGTATTAAGTTGTATTCATGTTTTGCTCCTATTTTGATTCCTGTGAAAATTTTACTTTAGGTAGCTTAGCAGTTTGTGATAGTGTCTGGAGAAGTGATAGGCTTTTGTTCTGTGTGTTCAAGGATGAACTTGAGTTGGTGGTGGAGTTTAATTCAAACTTTTAAAAACCTTAAACCAGTCAAAGCATATTGGAATTACTTCTATACCAGAAAGTACCTCCCCCTCCATCTTTTGTAACTTTTAAAGTGTTTCTTACCATTCAAGTAGTTTTCATAGTGTTAGGAATTTGTGTTGTGTGGTATGTGGATCAGTGTTCTTATTTTTCCACCCTTTGCTACCTCTTTGGCATTTTGCTGTTGGGGTGCTTGCTTGAACTCTTCCCTGTGCCCTTCCTGGATGCTGTGTGTTAGATGTGTGTTCCTTAGGGGGCATGCATGTGTCACCATCCAGCTCTTAAAATGTTCCATAGTCTTGGTCAAGCTTGTGCTATTCTTATTTTTAAAGAGCACTGAGAAGACGAATTCTTATTTTTTTTTTAAATTAATTAATTAATTTTTGGCTGCGTTGGGTGTTCGTTGCTGTGCGCGGGCTTTCTCTAGTTGCGGCGAGCAGGGGCTACTCTTTGTTGTGGTGCTCGGGCTTCTTTTGTTGCGGGGCACGGGCTCTAGGCGCACGGGCTTCAGTAGTGGTGCCGCACAGGCTCAGTAGTTACGGCTCACGGCCTTAGTTGCTCTGCAGCATGTGGGATCTCCCTGGACCAGGGCTCGAACCCGTGTCCCCTGCATTGGCAGGCGGATTCTTAACCACTGTGCCACCAGGGAAGTCCCGAATTATTATTATTGTTAGCCAATACCTGTATTGGTTAAAATAGTTTATGCTGCAGTTTACAGAACACCCAGCTCGAAAACTGTTTGAACATTGAGGGGTTTATATTCTCACTAATTAGAAGCCCCAAGTTAGGTTAAGTGAGTTCAGGGTTGTTAAATTTAAAGGCTTTGCAGTATCATCAAGCATCCAGTTTCTTGACATTTTCCAGCACTGCCATCTTCAATGTGCCTGGCACTGGATGGCTGTAGAAGCTCTAGATATGACATTTGCACGCATCAATATGTCCAGTGAGAAAAAAAAGGACTGTTTCTTCCATATGTCTCTCGTTATAAGCAAATGATCTAGAAGCCTCTAACAGATTTGCCCTAAATATGGATTGTATAACATACCCATTCCTTACTAATCATTGGTAAGAGGAAAGCAGTTAACTCTATCTGACTCAGAGTAATGAAGATCTGCCTTCTTGTCTGTGACAGGGGTAGCCTTCCTGAGAATAGGAACATTCAGCAAGAACTCTGAGGAGTTCAGGCATGAGGAACATGGGGTCAATACTGTAAATGTCCAATATATGACAGCCTCAGCTTTGGAGACTTCAGCTTTCATTTGGTTACATTTACATTAGTATAAAATTCTACCCCACAGGGTTGAGAGAATTAAATTAAAGAATGTGTGTGAAGTATTTAATATAGTGCCAGACATTCAGTAGGCCCTCAGCAGTGGGCAGTTGGTGAATAGTAGTTATTGCTCATATTTTAAGCTGTAAGGTGTGATCAGATTGAATCTGTACATATGAGATCCTGGTTTTACATTTCCAGTACTTAATATTACACATGATAATATAGCTAGATTTGTTGTATTGCCTGAGTAATTTAGTTAGTGTAGGCTCAGTGTGCTTTTATCATTTGTCCTTGTGTTGGCTTATATTTCCATCACATAAACACAAGTAGTTTTTTCTTTTTGAATTCTATAGGTTCTTATTAGGTATCCATTTTGTACATATTAGTGTATATATGTCAGTCCCAATCTCCCAATTCATCACACACACATACCCTGCCACTTCCCCACCTTGGTGTCCATACGTTTGTTCTCTACATCTGTGTCTCTGTTTCTGCCCTGCAAACTGGTTCATCTGTACCATTTTTCTAGGTTCCACATATGTGCGTTAATATATGATATTTGTTTTTCTCTTTCTGACTTACTTCACTCTGTATGACAGTCTCTAGATCCATCCACGTCTCTACAAATGACCAATTTCTTTCCTTTTTATGGCTGAGTAATATTCCATTGTATATGTGTACCACATCTTCTTTATTCATTCGTCTGTCGGTGGGCATTTAGGTTGCTTCCGTGACCTGGCTATTGTAAATAGTGCTGCAATGAACATGGGGGTGCATGTGTCTTTTTGAATTATAATTTTCTCTAAGTATATGCCCAGTAGTGGGATTGCTGGGTCATATGGTAATTCCATTTTTAGTTTTTTAAGGAACGTCCATACTGTTCTCCATAGTAGCTGTATCAATTTACATTCCCACCAATAGTGCAAGAGAGTTTTTTTCTTTTTGCTGGGGCTGACTGATCCGAAGAAGAATTTGTTGTATGATAGTATGGTAATTTTATAAATATGGCAAGCTGGCCAAATTATGTTCACAATTTATTTTACTTAACATTCTTGATATAAGTTCTCTTTTGAATATGTGAAATGAATGTTAGTTATATTTAAAAAATAAAGTTTGGGGCTTCCCTGGTGGCGCAGTGGTTGAGAATCTGCCTGCCAATGCAGGGGACACGGGTTCAAGCCCTGGTCTGGGAAGATCCCACATGCCGCAGAGCAACTGGGCCCGTGAGCCACAACTACTGAGCCTGCGCATCTGGAGCCTGTGCTCCGCAACAAGAGAGGCCGTGACAGTGAGAGGCCCGCGCACTGCGATGAAGAGTGGCCCCCACTTGCCACAACTAGAGAAAGCCCTCACACAGAAACGAAGACCCAACACAGCCAAAAATAAATAAATAAATAAATTTATAAAAAATAAAGTTTGGTGAATAGTCTTACTGTATTAAAACCTAGTCTGATTTTGACTTATGAAGACTTACTTTTTTTTTGGTATGTGGGCCTCTCACTGTTGTGGCCTCTCCTGTTGCGGAGCACAGGCTCCAGACACGCAGGCTCAGCGGCCATGGCTCCCGGGCCCAGCCGCTCCGTGGCATGTGGGATCTTCCTGGACTGGGGCACGAACCTGTGTCCCCTGCATCAGCAGGCGGACTCTCAACCACTGCACCACCAGGGAAGCCCCAAGACTTACTATTATTTGAGGAAAGTGAGAACATTTAGACTGACACTATTGCATATCTTTGCAAAATGGTGGAATAAGTAAATTGATGATGTTCTTGAGATAAACAGAATAATAGTCCAGAATTTTGTATACTACTGGAGAAACTTACTGGAAAGTAATGCTGCCTGAGTTTTAATTCATTGTGCCATGAATCCATGAAGAGTTCCTTCATAATCCCTGATGTATTTTTTTTAAAAAAAGAGAATTTCAAACATTTACAAAACAAGATGTCATAAAAATCTTGAAATTATTAGTTAACATGCCAGATGATCTTCTGTTAGCACCTCCATGTCTGTTTTCTGCCCTTGGTCACCCTGCTCTCTGCCCCAGGGACCTGACCTGTCTGGACTGCATCCAGGGGCTTCTTTGCCCTCTGGCTTCTGGTTGGGTTGGCCACTGGGAGCGCTATTAGGAGGTCAAAGGACAGTGAGGATAGGGTTTTATCCCTCCCTGCTGGTTGCCCTGGGATGCTAAAAGTCATAGCCTCTCTTGGGTGGTATTCTCCCCACACCTCACTTCCTGGGTTCTGGTAACTGCTGCCTCGTTTTGTCTCTCTGGGCCTAAGTGCCCTAATAGCCTGTGGTTTTCCTGTACTTTGCCCATACCGTTTGTAGCATAGTCCCTAAACCATCTTTGAATTGCCCAGCTTGATTTTACCATCTGTTTTCTGCTGGTATCTTTTATTTATTTATTTATTTACTTATTTATTTGTTTGTTTGCCTGGGTTGGGTCTTAGTTGCAGCACTCGGGCTCTCTAGTTGTGGTGCATAGACTTAGTTGCCCCACGACATGTGGGATCTTCGTTCCCAGACCAGGGATTGAACCCGCGTCCCCTGCATTGGAAGGTGGATTCTTAACCATTGGACCACCAGGGAAGTCCCTCTGCTGGTATATTGAGTGATACATTTTAAAGTTTGTCTTGGGTTTGTAGTATGTCATGGTCATTTATAGTTTTCCTTGGACCTAATTCTTTAACCTTTAGCCTTAGCCTCCTATAGTAGAATTTGTTGAATAGGCTGGCTGTGGGTGCCTGTGTGCCTTCTGATCGTAAAGTGACTTTTTATAGGGCCTGGGCCTTGGTGTATATTTCTATAAACTAGTGCTGTTTTTGGGAATTAAACTCAACTCATTTTATCCTAAAGTACCAGCCTGGTGGAAATTTCATTCTCTCTTTTAGATACTGCCCATTGGCCTCCTTCAGTTACTGGTCACAATTTTGCATATGTGTTTTCTGGCAGAGTTCCTCTACTGCTGTATGCTTAGTACCCTGGACTGTTTTCTCCTGTGACCTTTCCTTCTCTTCCCAGGTGTGGTATGTAATAATTTACCTCCTCATCAAGCCTTTTATATTTGCAGGCAGCCCTAGTCCAGAAAAGGGGTGTTTCCTCAAGAGCAGTATTTGGATGTGATGTGTGTACTTGGATGCTTTAGCCTCCCTTGTACCATTTAAGCAGCAGCCACCCAGTGAGGAAATGTTGAACCTTATGAGATCTACAGGCACTCTGGGATTTACCTATTTGTCTCTAAGGTTTTTCTGCAACGTGGCGTGGGGGTGAGGATGTTGCTGAAAATAATAATGAATAACTTTAAAAAGGTGTTTACTATGTGCTAAACACTGTTACAGTTCCTTGATAAACATGAATTTAATTTTTACAAAAACAGTATAAGGTAGATCCTATAATTGATCAGATATTAGTTTTTATAGGTGAAGGAACTGTATGTAGCATAGAGAGGTTAAGTAATTTGGCATGGACATTCATCTAGTAAGTGGTGGAGCCAGGTTTTGAACCTAGGCTTGTCTGGCTCTAGAGGACAGGGATTTTGTTTAAACTGCTACTATAATCCCTAATGCCTAGAACATTGCCTAGATACAATAGTGTTCAATAAATATTTGTTTAACTAAAGAGAGAATAACCCATTTTGCTGTACTGCAGATCCATCCTGGAATGGGATTCTGTGTGTGACCATAATCTGTTACTTTCTTGGGCTAGAATATTATTTGCTGACTAGAAGTTATGAATTTCTATTAGGCTGCAGGCTCTTATTTGACTGTAAGGGTGAATTAGATGGCAGAGGTAAGGATCTGCCAGCATCCACCCTGGTTCCTGTGAAGAGGACCACCTCTGCCTTACATTGTCAACTCTGCCTCCCCAATATGCTAAAGATGGAATACTTTGATGTTTACAATCTATCCACCCAGGTACATGAGCTTGTTGAAATAGGTTTGGTTAAAATGTCGTGCTTCTTACCTAGTCTGTGAACTCTTTCATGATTATTTTTCTGAAAGCCTGAACAGACAAATTGGTAATGGATAGTACTGCCACTGTTTTATGTGTAAATCACCTGTACTGGATGGGTTTGACCATGGACCATTTCTTTAAGTATAGTCATTTGAATCCAAGAGAAGACATCTGATCAAAAGTATCTGTGGGGGGGCTCCCCTGGTGGCGCAGTGGTTCAGAGTCCGCCTGCCAATGCAGGGGACACGGGTTCGTGCCCCGGTCTGGGAAGATCCTACATGCCACGGAGCGGCTAGGCCTGTGAGCCATGGCCACTGAGCCTGCGCGTCTGGAGCCTGTGCTCCTCAACGGGAGAGGCCACAACGGTGAGAGGCCTGTGTACCGCAAAAAAAAAAAAAAAAAAAAAAAAAAAAAAATCCTGGGCCTCCCTGGTGGCGCAGTGGTTGAGAGTCCGCCTGCCGATGCAGGGGATACGGGTTCGTGCCCCGGTCTGGGGGGATCCCATATGCCGCGGAGCGGCTGGGCCCGTGAGCCATGGCCGCTGGGCCTGCGCGTCCGGAGCCTGTGCTCCGCAATGGGGGAGGCCACAGCAGTGAGAGGCCCGCATACCGCAAAAAGAAAAAAAAAAAAAAAAAAAAAAAAAGTATCTGTGGGGACTTCCCTAGCAGTCCAGTGGTTAAGACTCTGGGGGGATCATGGAGTTCGATCCCTGGTTGGGGAGCTAAGATTCTGTATGCTGTGCGGTGTGGCCAAAAAAAAAAGTATCTATGGCTACAGTTTTACATTGTTAAGAGGCACATGAGAGGAAACTTTCACTTGAATTTCCAGGTCTTGGTTAGAAAGTGTTATGGATTGCTTAGAATTTAGCTTCTGTTTCTTGGTCACTGCCTGTGATCGTTGGTTCAAATTATGTTGAAAGGGGTCATTTCCACTTTATGTTTTCTGTTTGTTCCTGAGTCTGTTTGAAATATAACTGGATTGGTCAAATGGGTGAATCATGAAGGCTAAAGTAGACCAAGGAACTCTATAATTTTCTAAGTAATCTATTACACTGCTAATAGCTCACTTTTTTTTCACTAATCTGGGTTACTTATCAGGACTATATATCTTGAAAAGAATTCTTATGATTGATCATTATCATAGTAAGTAGTGCTGCCTTGTGATAGTGTCTATTTTCCTATCTTAACAAAACCTAGTTTCTTTGTCCTACGGCAAAAGCAATTCTAAAGACAGAAAATAGAACACCTTAGCAGTTAGGACAAACGATGGTGGCTGTCATTTTCATCATAGATTAAAATATATCCCCCGTACTTGTAAAAAGAAGTCTATCAAAGATACATTGTGATGAGGGCAAGACATTTAGAAAATGCCACACAGAACATGTATACTAGCTGCTTACGCATAATGGTGAGCCCTAGACCTTGGTCACAGTTTATGAGTCTTGAAATGATCGTCGACTCTCTAAATCCATGGGGTCCTATTTCTGAGTATTGAACCTGATGTAGTCTTTGGAAAGGTAGGAGTTTATCATACCAGGCCAGGCAGTGGCTTTAGGAAAGTCAGATGTTGAATAATAATTTTGGCACCTATTATAACTTTAGGTGACCACAAGTGTCTTTGCTAACCTTTACAAGAGGCTGTACTGATATCTAGGTTATAGATACTTAGGGAGAATGCCAAAGTTGATTGCAAAACATTTTATAAAACAAAGGACATTATTAAGTGCTTAAAGGCAAATGCCTCCTTAGAAAACTTAAAAGTCCCTGAGGTGTTGGTGAGAGCAAGACATTTAGAAAATGCCATACAGAACATGTGCACCAGCTGTTTAAGCATAATGGTGTGAGCCTCAACCCCCTGTCATAACTTGAGTCTTGAAATGATCACTGATTCTCAAAATCCACAGGGTCCTGTTTATGAATATTTAGCCTAATGTACGGTGCTACAGGGCATTTGGAGTGCTGTGTGCTATTGCTTGCAAATTCAGATTCCAAATGAGAAAAGAATTCTAGGAGGAAAAGTAAGCTGTCATATTATACAAGGTTTGAATAAAGATGCAAACCTAAAACATATAGTGAGATGAAGTTTCAGGAAAAGGGAGGAGGTTTGGTGTTCTAATGCTTAATCAGGAACTCAGAAAGATGAGCCATTAAACAGCTGTCAGACTTTAAGTTGAGTAATTGACTTTGGCCTTTCTAAGTCAGTTTTCTCTTACTGTTTGTACATGTAATACTCATTTTAAAAACATTTAAATTTGTACTCTAGGATTCAGTTGGTGACATTAACATTGAAATTCTAGGATCACACGTAAAATAGAGTTGGAACAGTTGGTGGTCAGTTATGGTTATCACTTATATTTCTCTTCTGTGGTGGCAATCCACATTTACTGAAGACTTAGTTTTCTCTGAGTAATTGCAGTAACATAGGGGTACCAGAAATACCCCCTTTCCATCTTGCTTATTATTGGTATCACTTAATTGTCACTTAGCATATTCACCCGGTTTACCAAGTAGATGCTGGTAGTTGAAACCATGTTAGGAACCTCAAATCCTTTTAACTCTGAATTATAATTATGGGGTAGAGGAAATTGAAAAAGGACAGTTTCACCTAAGACTACATATCTATAGAGTATTACAGTGAAATACAAACCTTTTGGATTAAAGTCATGGAGTCCATGAGCCTCAGCTTTATGCCTTAATAATCCGGGTCCTAAGGTGGTCTTTGGGATGTGGGAGCGGGGAGATGTTCTGTACTTGGGGGAACAGCCTGCCACATCCTCACCTGGGTGGTTTGCGTAGTTTGTGTATACTTGTGGTATCCCATCCCAAATTTCATAAAAATCTTTCAGTGAACTTTTATAAGTTTTTTTATTTTATTTTATTTTATTTTATTTTATTTTATTTTGCGGTACGCAGGCCTCTCACTGCTGTGGCCTCTCCCGTTGCGGAGCACAGGCTCCGAATGCGCAGGCTCAGCGGCCATGGCTCACGGGCCCAGCCGCTCTGCGGCATGTGGGATCTTCCCGGACCGGGGCATGAACCCGTGTCCCCTGCATCGGCAGGCGGACTCCCAACCACTGCGCCACCAGGGAAGCCCTTTTATAAGTTAATAAAAAAGAAATCCTCAATAAGTTTTACTGTGTTTAAATGTGTCTCTGATTTTTCTATTTTGGTTGGAATAGGTACATCCATCTTTATAAAGTTGTAATCAAGATTCTAGTCAGTTTTATGTTTTGTTTTTTATTTAGTGCTGTTCTAGATGCTTTACATGCATTGTTCCATTTAATCCTCAAGACAATTGTAAGAGAGGTAATATTATTGCTCCTATTTTACAGAAGGTGAAACTGAAGATGGAGAGTTTAAATAGGATCATAATAGTAAAAATTAGAGCTGGAGATTCAAATTCAGGTCTATGTGTTTTGGAAAAGTTTGAACTCTTAACCTACTAAGCCATACTGCCTCCTTTGTGATGAACTTTCAAGCCAGGCTGTTAATGAAAATATTGTCTAATTAGTAGAAATTCTAACTTTTCAGAATTCACTGACAAATTTTTACGAGTAGGACCCATATTCTTGTTTTACTCTTGTAGGAACTGAAAGATATGGGCCATCGGGATCAGATGGCTGCAGCCAGAGGAATCCTGCAGAAAAACATTCCAATCCTCTATACTGCATCCCAGGCATGCCTACAGCACCCTGATGTCGCAGCCTATAAGGCCAACAGAGACCTGATATATAAGCAGCTGCAGCAGGCGGTCACAGGCATTTCTAATGCAGCCCAGGCTACTGCATCAGATGATGCCTCCCAGCACCAGGGTGGAGGAGGAGGAGAACTGGCATATGCCCTCAATAACTTTGATGTAAGTTATACTTGGGAGGAAACTACAGGCTCTTGACCATCCCTCAAAGTTAACAGATTTCTGGGGAAATGTGATAAAGGTTTCTCATGAAAGCTCAATTTCTACTTAGATTTGTAGTCTAAGAAAGAAATTTTATGAACTATCAGTCTACTTGACCTTGACTTGGCCTAAAGCATTTTATCTTTTCTTCCCCCTCCCCTTCCTCTTCCCCTTCCCTTCTCTTTTCTTTTTTTTAGTTTTAAACTTCTGAATTCTTTTATGCAACTTGTGTTTCCTATGAGGTCATTCTTTGGTGAAGATATGAATTTGGTTCATTTCAATCAAGACTTTAACCTTCTGGTAGATATGAAGCTATGGGAGATACAGAGGCAAAGCGCACTTAGGCTCTGCCCTCCAGGGGCTCACAGTCAGTGAGAGATACAGACACATCATAAGTGACTACAGCAGAAGTGCTGTCATCTTAATCTGACTTGTCTGCCTAGATACACTTCTCTTCTCAATGACTAAATAATAGACAAAATTTAATCAAGTGGAAGCAAATTTAGGATGAAAATACTTCCTTAGCATAATGCCATATAACTACCTTTTATAAATGATGCCCCAGATCTGTTCTGTATATATATTCTGTGTACACACTATCCTATGTATCAACTTTAATCTTAATTTTTTGGGTTGTGTTTTATGGTTTTAAATTCCTACCCACAATGCCTCATGGCTTCCAGTAGATGGCAGCAGTTTAAGATTTTTTTTAAGTGGTTTTTTGTTTGTTTGTTTTTTTAACCAACTGTTATGTTATTATTATTTTTTTAATTAACATAAGGGAAAATTGCCTTCCAGGTGACCAGCATCCTTTCATTAGCAGGAGTGCTTTGAGGTGTAGAATCAATATAATGGAGTGCATTTTAACAGTTTTTCCTGGTCTTTACTTTTCTTTCCTTTGTCTCACCCCTTTACTTTGTCTTGGGTAAAGACAGTGTTAAGCCTAAAGACCATGATGTTAGAACTAAATTTTTACCCTGGAGCCTTAAACATTAAATAACTTTATGGCAAATTCTTAAGATATATCTTACAATTAACTGGCACTGTTGTTTTTCCCCTTCAAATTTGGCAGTATTAGGTACTGCCCCCTTCAAGGCAGTACAGATTACATTTTGCCCTAAGTTGAGTAATGTCTATCAGAGGTCACTGAACCTCTTAAGACTCTAGTGAAACTTCATTCATAAAATGACAGGGTTGGACTAAATGGTTACAGGTCTGTTGAAGTTCTATGACTCTGTGTTAAAATTCTTTGACCATTCATTCTTCATTCCTGTTGGTCATTGTGAAGAAGATGTTGTGTATTCAGTTTTGACCAGAGAAATACTGCAGTAACTTAATCTGGTAAAAAAATAATCAGCTAAAATGTAGGTTAATAATAAACCGAAGGAATTGTATGTTTAGTTTTGAAACTGATGGTTCTTTGGAAGGGAAAGAAGAGTGTACTTATTGGAAAAGGGCAAGCTTTTTTTAGAGAAAAAACTTGGCATTTAAACTGAGATCAATAAGAGCATAGTTCTTATAAAGAAAAATTAAAGGCAAAATATTTGTACACGCATTTATTGGTGTAAGGATAAATTGTATCAAGTGGAGAAGTTTGAGGAAGGCCAGTAGATCTTGTCCTGGGGGTGTTGATGTTTGACCTAGAACCTATAGATTACTTGTGACCTGACCTCACTCATCAGTGGTAAAGCTGGATTTAAGTGGAGTCAGGTGAGTGAAGGGAAGACAGAGGAAGGGTTTATTCTTTTGCAGGCAATTGTATCTCAGAGAGTGGCTTCGCTGGGACAGATTGCTGTCATCTCTTACAGAATACCTGGAGGTCTTTCAGCAAAGAAAGTCTCTAGTTTGGAATTAACAGGATAAATTTGAGCCTGAATTGTTTATAAGCTTTAATGAAATGTATAAGATGAAGAAAATTGAAATTGATTATAAACTCATTCCTTTCTGAAACTTAGAAGACAGAAGTCAGTGTTTTGTTTTTATTTATTTTTTGTGGTGAAACAGTTCTGCTAATGTCGTGTAGCAGTTTTATACTCTGTCCATAGAAAAGAACAAGAGTGCTAATGTTTATTTTCCTTGTAATTCTCATTTGGTAACTTACTATTACTGCATAGGCTGACCTTTAGATGTTCAGATTAAGTAATGTGAACATGATTTTTATGCCGACATATTTCTGTTTGCATTTGTGGTATCGTACCTTATTCAGGCCCTATTCCGCTGGATAGTATTGCTTCCAGCGTCTTCTTTGAGAAGTAATCCACCATAGGCCAACTTGTGTGGGATGCCCCTCATCTGCCAAGAAGTATAACTTTGTTTCAGGCATTGAAATTTTTGTGTTATATATTGGTGTTCCTAATCAACACTTTCCTCACCTTCTTGAATATTGGAGGGAATAGAGATTACACTAGCATTCAATAATGTTTCCTTTGCAGAAACAAATCATTGTGGACCCCTTGAGCTTCAGCGAGGAGCGCTTTAGGCCTTCCCTGGAGGAGCGCCTGGAAAGCATCATTAGTGGGGCTGCCCTGATGGCTGATTCATCCTGCACACGTGATGACCGGCGTGAGAGAATCGTGGCAGAGTGTAATGCTGTCCGCCAGGCCTTGCAGGACCTGCTCTCGGAGTACATGGGCAACGTGAGTAAGAGGAATTTTCTATAGCAGATATTGGATCTGAGGTGTTTTTCAGAACTTTTCTTTGAAGTAACAGGAGTTTTCCATAATAATTGTTGGGTCTTAACTATACATGTTAAGAGGTGTTTTAACTATACATGTTTTAACTGTACATATCAAGTATGTTTTAACTATATATGTCAAATATGCTTTTAGCTTCTTGACTCTTGGGTGGAGTAAAATTTTTCAAGGAATGGATAAATGGCTTTCTGTAGTGCCCCCTTTCTGCCCAACTTTTTGGTGTGAAAAATTTTAAACTTACAGAAATCATATAATGAACACCCATCTACCCTTTATCTAGATTCACCAATTAACATGTAAACACATGTGCATGTTTGTGTGTATAAATATATGCATGTATATGTATATATACACATATACAACCTTTTTATTTTTATGAAACATTTGAAAGTAAGTTGCAGACATTGTATTGCTTCGCCTCTAAATATTTCAGCATGTGTCTACTAGGGATAGTAACCTTCAGTACCCCTAAAATTCCATTATCACATGTAGGTGGCCATCTAATTTTGGGCAAAATGGAATGCTGAAAATATTCATAGTTGATGAAGTTATTTGAATGAGCCATGTGCAGTGCTATAAGAGTAAGTAATTGCCAAGTAGAGCTGTATTAGGTGAACTGAGTTGTGTTTTTTAATTTTTAAGGTTTGTGTTTAAAAACCAGTGCTGTGAAATTGGATGCCTGACAATTTTTTTGCCGTAGAAAATACTGTATCTGTTGATTTCTTTTCGGTATTGTTAATGTCTTCTTTTTTCCTTCCCTAATACTTCTTTCATTCCAGTTATTTAATGCTGGTTTAGGGTTAGTGTAGTTTAGACCTTGTACGCAGTATTTTACTGTGGCAAAGAAGGAATAAATTAAATAAAAATTATATAAAATCATTTTAAAGGGAAGAAGGACAATGCAAATTAGTTATCACTAGTGATTTTTCCCTATTTAATAGTTTTCACGAAAAGATCTTTGGTGCTTTCTCATTTGTTCATTTGCCATACATCTTGTTTGTTCACTTATATTCTTATATAAGTGAACATATAATGGTGAGTCATGATGGAATTCCTAGGGTGAAGATGAATGCTTTCCTGTGTTTATCTGGTTTCTACCATATTGTGAAATTAGTGAAGCATATTGAATTTTTTTAAGCCATTGCCATGTTTTGATCATATGCAGTCTACCTCAGAAAAATGAGATTAGAGACTTGGTTAAATCAAATGGAAGAAGCGGTTGATAAGTCACACTGAAAATGTGGGACACATTTAAAAACCCATATATAAGCCTGAAAATCAGAAAATATAAAAAATGAATAATTTGAAGACTGGCTCAGGGAAACTAAGACTCATGGCATGTATGTGAATCAGTTATCTACTGTCACGTGCTGAAGTGGTATGAAAGTGTCCAGTGCAGTTATGATTGGGAAACCACTTTAAAAACAGCCTTTGTGGGGAAGAGTATGTGATAAATCTGTTCTCATTCCCCTATACTAGAGTTTCCTAACCAGTCTAAAAGATATTCCTTGAGTCTTGGGGTTGGTCAGATCTTGGACTAGTCATCTCTGATCATGAGGTACCTCCTAGATTCTCCCCAGAATGCCAGACAAATAGTACTTTCTATTTTGTGCCATGGATGTAAGTATTGGTGGGAGATACTCATTTATACTGAAGATATGGAGACCATAACAGCACTCTTATATAACATTTTATTATGTAAGTGAAAACTAGAACAGTGATTGATGTCAGGCTGAAATTTAAGGATTATGGTGGGGGTTTTGAAAGAAATTCTCTCAGTATTCAGAAATATATTTTAGAAGATGATTTCTGAACACATTTCTCCTAAAGATAAAAATATTTAGTTTCCTTGAATTGACTCACATAACAGTGATCAGGCTGTGTCCTATCAAAAAGTGATGGAGTGAGGATAAAGGGGGAGGGCAATGAAGCACATTTGAAGAAAGCTTAGAATGATAAAAGGGTCTGCAAGAAGCAGAATCAACTAGGGATAGGTTTTTGCTTATTTATGAAACATTCAAGAACATTTAGAACCTCCAGTGACAGTCAGAACTTAACCCGCAGTATCTTCCTGTCACTCAGTTAATATTGAGTATGTGTCATCTGCAGAGTAGTTTGCTGGGCACTGTGTAAGGGGAGGAATGAGGCACTGATCCCTCCCTTCTGAAACATACAGCATCTCTAGAGAACATTTATTGGGAGTGCCATCATAGGTACTACTAAAATACAATGGGGATTGCAAGGAGGATGAGATTATTTCTAGCTGGAAAACCTGAGGCAATTTATGGAGTATTTATTTTATAATCTTTGTATTGAGCTTTACCTTGATTTTAAAAAAATGATTCACTTTAAGTTTTGATTATTTCTTTTGAAAAATATTAGATAAATAATTATGGTATGTGGAGAATTGAGACAGTCTGGATTAATTAAAACTGGTTCAGTACTTAGAACTTTGTTGACAGAGTGGTAAAATCCAGAAAGGTTCACATATTTTTACTTTTTTTCATTTCCTGGATTCTCTCAGTCATGTCATGATTTTTTTTTTTTTTTTTTTTTGCAGTACGTGGGCTTCTCACTGCTGTGGCCTCTCCCGCTGCGGAGCACAGGCTCCGGATGCGCAGGCTCAGCGGCCATGGCTCACAGGCCCAGCCGCTCCGCGGCATGTGGGATCCTCCCGGACCGGCGCACGAACCCACGTCCCCTGCATTGGCAGGCGGACTCTCAACCACTGCGCCACCAGGGAAGCCCCATGATTTTTATAGATACATACTTTAAAATAAATCTTGTAATTTCTTGAGCCTTCCTTCTTCATCCTTTGTTGCCACTTATCAAGTTACATTGGTGTTTCCTCTAAGGCAATGATTCTTTTTTATTTTTTAATTTAATAAAGTTTTATTTTCCAGAATGTACAGTTGGTGGGATAAGGCAATGATTCTTAACTTTGGATGCACATTAGAATCCCTGGGGGGCTTCCCTGGTGGTGCAGTGGTTAAGAATCCTCCTGCCAATGCAGGGCACACGGGTTCAAGCCCTGGTCCGGGAAGATCGCACATGCCGCGGAGCAGCTAAGCCCGTGCACCACAACTACTGAGCCTGTGCTCTAGAGCCCGTGTGCTGTAGCTACCAAAGCCCGCGTGCCTAGAGCCGGTGCTCCGCAACAAGGGAAGCCACTGCAATGAGAAGCCTGCTCACCGCAACTAGAGAAAGCCCATGTGCAGCAACGAAGACCCAACACAGCCAAAAAAAAAAAAAAAAAAAAAAAGCTTTTTCTGAAAAAGAAACTTTTAGAAATCCTGATGTCTAGGTTGTACCCAAATTAAGTCAGAATCACCAAATTGAGTTCCAGGCATCAGTATTTTTAAAAGTTCCCCAGGAGATTCCAATGTGCAGTTAAGGTGGAGAAAGTGCTACGATGGTTTATTGCATTTTTCCTTTTCTGTCTCCACTGCTGTTGTCTTATTCCAGGCTGTATTCACTTTCTCCACTTCCAGTTTGTTCTGCCTGCTCAGGCCAGTCTGAGCTCATGCCTTCAGTAAGACATTGTCCATTGTGTTATTGAAATTCCCTTCCTACTTATTTAAACCTAACCTGCCCTTCCTTCAAGGCCCACATTTCCACCCCCATCTCTTTGCTGAAGGCCATTTCAGACTACACCATTCTACATTATTTCTTTGTAGCTTGAAGTTTTGCACTCAATTGTTTACTTCCTTGAATTGTTGCTCAATTGTATTTCCTATATCCATGTAATTTCTGCAGCTAGGTTTTAAGCTTTTGAAAGATGGGAACTATTTAAAAAATATTCTTTCAGGGTCTGGTATAATGGTAGTAGAGATACTCAATAGGTGCTTGCTTAATGAACTCACGCTGACTTGGGAGAATGGATAAAGTGAACAGTTTGGGATATTCATGGTACTAAGGATATATTAGTGGAAAAAACAAAGATCCTTGCCCTTATTGACCTTACATTCTAGAGGGTTATGGGGGAGGAGGCCATGGGTGATTTACCCTTACTTCCTTTAGCTCTTTCAGTATACAGATGACATTTTTGGAAAAAGTTAATACTCTGAAATAAGCAGTGAATGGAAGTGATATGTTAGATCATAGGGTGAGGGCCAAACTCCCTTTTAAAGGCACCAAGGGCCAGGAGGCCAGCAGCCTTAATGCTTCTACTTGCATTGTAGTTTGAAGAGTTAGAGATAGATAGTCTTAGATCTATCACTAACTTACTGTATGATGCTTTAAGAGATACTGATGTTAAGGGTAATGCATTTGACCCCTACTTACTTAAACATTATGGAAATGCTTCAGATGCCTGAGAGCAGAGGGTTTTTGACCGTTTAGGGGATCTTTGTTTCACAAATGACTTCCAGGTTTCCTTGAAATGAAATGTAGTTATTGTGGTTATGTTTAATTTGTTCTTGCTCTATCAGCCTAAGGTTACTCTGCCTATGAGGATTCTAGAGAAAGAAAAAGAGCTTGGATGGGTTTAAAAGTGAATGGATTGGACTTCCCTGGTGGTCCAGTGGTTAAGACCCCATGCTTCTGCTTCAGGGGGTGCAGGTTCAATCCCTGGTTGGGGAAGTTCTGCATGTTGTGGGGTGCGGCCAAAAAAAAAAAGTGAATGGATTGAAATTAAAGTGAAATGTAATTGAATTTGAAAAAAGTTATTGCCGCTTTGTTTATTTTTTTGTAGTTGAAAATCATACATGTGCATTAAATTATTGACCCACCATTACTATTAACATTTAGGTATATGTATTTCCAGTTTGTCCCCGTTCTTGTATGCAGAGTGTTTTTAAATTTTAAAATACCTCTTAATGCTCTCTGCATAGACACAAAATATTCGTATAACTTTCAGACTATTAGGTTAATGGTGCAACAAGATGGGTGGACCTGGAGGACATTATGCTGAGTGAAATAAACCAGACACAGAGGACAAATCCTGTATGATCCACTTCCATGAGGTTCCTAGAGTTGTCAAATTCATAGAGACAGAAAGGAGAATGGGGGTGCCAGGCGCTGGGGGAGATGGGAATGTAGAGTTACTGTTTAATGGGGACAGAATTTCAGTTTGAGAAAGTGAAAAGTTCTGGAGACGGATGTGGTGATGGTTGCACAATAATGTGAATGTTCTTGAGACCTATGAGTTATATGCTTAATATTGGTTAAGATGGTAAATGTTATGTTGTACGATAAACAGTAAAAAAAAAAATAACAAACAAAATTAAAAAACAAACAATTAGGTTAATGGGTTAAAACAAACCACAGTTTAATAGGTTAAACTTTCTGTTTCTTAAATGTGTAGTTGACTTTGGAGTCCAGTTCTGTGTTATAATACTCTTTGAAGATAGTATTTCAATGCCAGTGAAAAGTCTCCTTCTGAAGAGCCCTGTACTTGGTACAGCCGAATTCTTTCTTTCATACTCTTCGTTCTGCTAAGAGATATGCTGATCCTTAATGTGGTCCTTTCTCCCTTTGTTAGGGCATGTGCTTTGAGTTTTTCCCAGTACTGCAGTAGAATTTATTGGGACCAAACTTATTTGTCTCTTTTATCACACTCACATTCCCCTCAAAAAACAAATGAACAAAACTCTCCACTCTAACCCCCCTCCCCCTGACCCCAATCTGAAAACTCTTAACACAGTGTCTGAAACATAAATGACCCTCAGTCTTTGAAATGAATTCCATTTGGTTTTGACCTGAGCAATCTTGTCCAGCAGTTCATGGTCATATGCTGACTGACTAGAATTAGAATTTATAATTGGTGTGAAGAAACACATGCCTTGGGCTTGAGTAGCTTTAGCTCTGTTCCATCCAGTGTGGTAGCCAGTAGGCATATGTTGCTGTTGAGCACTTAATAGGTGACAGGTACAATTTGAAATGTGCTGAGTGTAAACTATATACCAGATTTCCAAGACTTACTGCACTGAAAAAGCTGTAAATATCTCAGTAATATCTCATTGATAATATTTTGGATATATTGGGTTAAATAAAATCTGTTCTTAATTTTTATGTGTTTCTTTTTACTTATGGCTACTAGAAAATTTTAAATTATATAAGTAGTTTTTGTTTCTTGCTTGTATTATATTTCTCTTGGATAATTCTGACTACTGGGTAACCAACCAGCTAAGGTGAGTAGATAAGAGTTAAGCATCAACTTTTTCCTTTTTTTAAAATTAATTAATTAATTTATTGAGCTAGCTGTGCTGGGTCTTAGTTGTGGCATGCAGGATCTCCATTGCCGCAGGTGGCATCTTTAGTTGCGGTATGTGGGATCTAGTTCCCTGACCAGGGATCGAACCCCAGCCCCCTGCATTGGGAGCATGGAGTCTTAGCCACTGGACCACCAGGGAAGTCCCAACTTCTTCCTTCAGTGTCCAGAATGGTAACTTACATAGTAGCTATTGTAGCTTGTATTTTTTATACCTTAAACTAGTTTTAGGCAGAAGAAAATTGGTACAGCTTAGGACCAGGTGAGGATGATGTTGCTTAAGGTTAAAGTTTATCTTTGCTCTTGCTCAGAAACGTTGGAGGTTGTAGGATCCTAAAAGAGTAATGAAGTAACTGGACATTTTTTGTATTGGACTGGTCCTATATTTGAGGGGTTTGATTATGTTAGCATATCAGATATAAAATTTTTATCTGATTTGGATAATAGTTAGATATGGAATATATGAATAAGGTGAGGTTAATGTTCACTCTCAAGGATATATTGTTATTGCAGTGAGGGGAAGCACTTAATCTAGATGCTAATCTCTTCTCAGTTTTGCAAATGCTTTCCTGGAACCACTTTAGCGGAGCCAAAGCTTCCAAGCCTTTGAAGGACTCCTTCGAAGAGCTTGTTAACTGCATTATTTTGTGGCTGCATTTTCTTATTTTCAAAATTAGAATAGGTTAATTTTCTTCTGATTATAAAGTTCTCTGTTCATTATATATCACCATTTTCAGTATGTAGCATTCCAGAGTTCATTCTGTCTGTGTGTATGTACACATTTATCTGTTCTTTTCTTACTGTTTCTTCTTTTTTGACAACAGAAATAAGGATTGTCTTTACTATTATACTGCTTACCATATTCTAGCCATTGTGCTGAGAGACATACATTATTACCTGTTTGACTTCCATAATAACCCTATTGAATTGTTACTTGCTCAAAAATACTCAGTCATGTAGCTGAGATTTGAACTCAGATCCCTGTGACCTGAAAATCTGAATGCTTACTACTTTTATCATAGTGTATCTTTGTAAGTCAGCAAATATGATTTTACATCATCATCTTTAATAATCATGGGTTTTTTCACTGTATAGCTTTATAAATGAAATTTATTACTGAAATTTATTAATGAAGTTAAATACTTCACACTAAATAAGGTAAACCCAGGTCTGGTATAGCTGCTTGAAGTGAGCTGAACAAGAAAAGAAAGCTTTTTTAGAGTATTCTCCCAAGCTAGACTCTCTGGAGTTACTTGAGTGTCATAGATGTTTCAGTTGGCTCTGTGATGTGCAGCAACAGGGCCTGAGTTCTGTTATATGATATGCTATGATTTTCATCTTTGTGCGAACCTTTGGGTTTCCTGCAGTAGAATCTTTTTTTTTTTTTTTTGCGGTACGCGGGCCTCTCACTGTTTTGGCCTCTCCTGTTGTGGAGCACAGGCTCTGGAAGCGCAGGCTCAGCGGCCATGGCTCACGGGCCCAGCCGCTCCGCGGCATGTCGGAACCTCCTGGACCGGGGCACGAACCCGTGTCCCCTGCATTGGCAGGTGGACTCTCAACCACTGCGCCACCAGGGAATCCCCTGCAGTAGACTCTTGCCTGTATTGCTAGTCCATAGTTCTGTAGCTATATGATTTTATTGATTTGTTAGTGTAAGCTTTTTGGTGAGCTGCCTAGCATATTTGGAGAATTTAGGTATAAATAGATGTTTCATTGAATGCAGAATTCAAGCATGTTTAGGACTTAGTCCTCTTGACATAGCATTTATTTAATTTGGAAAGCTTCTTTGTCAAAAACTGTGATTTTCTTGTGGTGTGAGATGAGAGGTTTAAGAGAACTTCTTAAGTCTGAGGACGACATCTCACCCTAGTTATATTTTATGTTGCTTTTTAAGAGGCCTGAGGTACTTCCTATATATGCCACTCTGGCATTATGGATTGCAGTATTTAACAGGCAAGTTCCTAACCTTTTATATGCAGAAAGATGCATGTTTATATATTAGATAAAATGGTGCTGGCTTAATGGAACAATAGTAGAGTGGTCTCTTGAAATCAGGATGATGGGGCAGACCCGGAAGCCTGCCCAGTGTCAGGCTGCAGATGCGTCAGGTTTTAGCCTACAGGAGACTGCTGTTAGACTGTCCTTGGTATTAATTTATGCTTTTTAGATGTCAGGCGGGCTTGAAGAGCTTTTATATCTAAAAAATGTGTCTAAATTAAACGGTAGTAATAACCTCTAAATATATCAGAATATTAGTAATTATCACTGGGTGGTGGGATAATAGCCAATATAAATTTTCTTCTGTAGTTCCTCCCACATTTTTGACAATGTTTCTTATGGTCATTATGACACAAAGTTTAGAAATAAACTTAGACCCTTAGTTTTATGTGTCATGGATTTTTAGGTTTTGTTCATAATCATATACTGTGCTTATTTCCAAAGTACTATTAACATGAGAACACTGAAGATTTTCCACGTTAATAAGGTGATTCGTCTTTGAGGTAATGATTCATTCAGGACTAGTTTGAAGTGGTGAGTTGTCTGGGAGGGTTTTTTGTTTACTACAGTATATACTTCTAGAAAGTCTTGGTCAAAACAGAGTCAGTTATCTCTGTGTGATAGTACTTGCATTATCCTTTTCTTGAACTATTTGTCAGTGATTTTTGACCATGGAAATATAGAATTATAAATTTTAGAATTTGGAAGTGACATTAGTTATCATAGTGTAGGGTTGACAAATTAAACTTCTCTGGTAAAGTCTTGCCTGCCATCTACTTTTGTAAATTTAATTGGAACATAGCCATGCCCATTTGTTTACTTACAGTCTATGACTGCTTTTCCACTGCAGTCGTGTAGTTGAGTAGTTGTGACAGAGATGGAATGGCCCCCAAAGCCCAAAATATTTGATATCTGGCCCTTTACAGAAGTTTGCCAAGCCTTAATCTAGTCCAGCCAACTAATTTTTTTTTCAACTAATTTTTTGAAGGTTTTAAAATACAAACTCAATTTCTCTTAACGGATGTGAGATTATTTAGGTTATATATTTCTTCTTAGATAAATTTTGGAAGTTTGTGGCTTTTAAGGAATTGGTCCATTTTATCCAGTTAGTCAAGTTTTATATGCAAAAGTTGTTTGTAGCATTCTCTTATTATCCTTTTAGTGTTTGTGGGGAGTCTGTAGCCATATTCTCTAATTCATTTCTAGTGTTGGTAATTTGTATCTGCCTCCTTTATTTTCTTTGCCAGTCTGGCTATAGGTTTATCAATTCTGTTGATCCTTTGAAAGAACCAGCTTTTTTTGGTTTCATTGATTTTTCTGTTAATTTCAATTTCACTGATTTCTGTTCCTCATTGTTTCTTCTGTTTCCTTTAGGTTTATTTTGTTTTTCTAGTTTCTTGAGGTGGGAAAGTAGGTTATTGGCTTGAGATCTTTCCTCTTTTTAAATGTAAAGATTTAGGGCAGATTTCCATATAAGCCCTGCTTTGTCTCCATCCCATAAATTTCAATATTTTGTATTTTCATTTTTGTTTAGTTCAAAATATTTAAAAATTTTCCTTGAGTCTTCCTCTTTGACCAGTGGATTATTTGGAAGTACAGTATGTTGTTTAATTTCTAAGTATATGGAGATTTTCTTGTTGAATTTCTGTTATTGATTTCTAGTTTAATTCAAATTCAATATGGTCAGAGAACATACTTTGCATGATTTCAGTTTTTTAAATTGTTTATTGAGATTTGTTTTATGACCCAGTGGTGCTATCTTTGTGATGTTCTGTCTGCACTTGGCTATGTTTTTTGGCTGTTGTTGGATGGAGTGTTCTATAAATGTCAGTTAGATCCAGTTGGTTGATGGCATTGGTTGATTGAATTGGTTCAGTACTTCTATACCTTGATTGCTTATTTATTTGTTTGTTTATTTAGGGTCTGCTTGTTCTAATAGTTACTGAGACGGTTATAGCCCTGTCTGCCAACTATAATTGTGGATTTGGCTCTTTCTCATTTCAGTTCTTAGATTGCTACTTTATGTATTCTCTCCAGGGTTTTTAGTTGCATTCAGTGGGATAGACAGGGTGGAAAATGTTTACCCCATCTTAACCTGAGCTAAAACCAACCACCTATTTTCAAAACAGCCTGAAACTAGAGGTAACTTGGCTGTGATTATACCCAGGTAAGAATAGTTAAGATTAGAATTAAGCCTTCTGATTATCAGTCCAGAGCCACTTCTAATGGTCCTCATCATATGTAATGCCATGGATGGTGGACAGTAATGCTTACATCGAATAGGCATCATTAAAGCTTGATCCAGTAGCCTCCCCCTGAGCTACTTTCTCAACTGTGAAACAGGGTCATTAATAGCTGCCCCTCTACCTGACTTTGTTAGAGGGCACAGAGAACCACTCAAGACCAAGCAAAATGAAGAAAATGGGATAATGGGTGGTGGTAATGCAAAAAATGCCTTGAGACAAAAGAGCATTAAATGATGTGTAGCCAAGAACAAGGTGAACAGGGATCTGGATAGGCAGTGACCGAGGCTGCTCTCCTGGCTCTGTAGCAGATTCTTCTCAGCTCTGTGTGGTAGCTCCATTCCTTGCTCTGTCTATAGCAAAGAGCCAAAGCAGCAGTCTCCACCCACAAGTCTGCATGATCTTGTAGTTCAAACATCTAATCACAGCTGACAGGGGATCTCCCCCGCCACCCCTCATTTGAGTGTGGAAAGGGAAGGGGATACCATGTTTGACTTGAACATAAAACTAGAAAGTGCTATAAATACATGCAAATTGGTATCGTTTTAGGAAATTAATAATACACTTCCTTCTTATTTATTCTTTTTACTTTTGGCAAAGTTGTCATATGTTAATAATAAATTGATTCTTTTAAAATAGTGTCATTGGGCTTCCCTGGTGGCGCAGTGGTTGAGAGTCTGCCTGCCAACGCAGGGGACACGGGTTTGTGCCCCGGTCTGGGAAGATCCCACATGCTGCAGAGTGGCTGGACCTGTGAGCCATGGCCTCTGAGCCTGCGCATCCAGAGCCTTTGCTCCGCAACGGGAGAGGCCACAACAGTGAGAGGCCCGCATACCACAAAAAAATAAAATAAAAATAAAATAAAAAATAAAAAATAAAATAAAATAGTGTCAGTATTTAAATGTAACAAAGTAGGCATTTTATTGTTTAATAAACCTGTTTATCTAGAATGCCCATATGTGACAAACATGTAAAATTAGAAGCTTATCAATCATAACTTTCTACCCTAATATTTTCTGTCCATTGGTCTTAAAAAAATTTTTTTTTAATTGGGTGTTTTAGAGGACTTAAGGTAGTTAATAAAACTCCTTGAGTTTCCAAACTATCCTTGCCAGAGACAGGTATAGCTCTGGCTGCCAGGAAATTTTCTCTTCTGTGATTTCAGGCCTGCTCTCTTGAAAATTACTATGGTTTTCATATTTCTTAGTCATAAAATTAGAAGGGTTAAAGTCTGTGGAATGTGATATTTTTCTTCTGTGAGCAAATGCCCTTATTTTTTCTGTTTATTTTTTGTTCAATCTGTGTTCACATCTGATGACTGCTAAATAAGTACTTGAAGTCACTCAATAACTTATTTATTTTAAAGTGGAATATTCAATATTTAGAACCAGAGACTGCTGAGAACTGATTTTGTTTGGTCATTCTCTGAAAATGGCATAGGACCTTTTCATAATGGTATGATTTGGAGATACACTATAAGGAAGACATTTCATTTGAGTTGCTTTATGCTAAAATAATATCTAGTCAGTAAATTGTCTTACAAGGATTATTTTCAGATGTGTTAGAATGATGGGCCTCCTGGGTTTACTCCAGTTGCAGATATTCTAACTTAGGGTTTTGTAATTTGCAGTTTGTAATAGTCTACCGTATAGAATGCAGTGTGGCATCTGATTTCAAGGCTTCCCTGATAATTGTCCTTTAAATTTAACTCTGGAGCGTACTTGTCCTGAATTAATTCTCCCTGCTTTGCGGGAGAATTATTGGTTTTGCAGACTCAAATAAGAAACTCATCTTCTAGGAATAAAAAGATTTATGTTTTGACTTGGCCTTGTTCTTGTGTCTATATGAACATTGCTTATTATTCCCTGGTGTAAAATAACCTGAAATATTTTATAAGAAAAATCCTAAGTATTTGACCAGTGATACCCAACTGTAATCTTTAAAGCTCATAACAATAAATTCACTTGTTGCTGGGAAGTAGACCTATTTATTTATGTTGCTTTTTTTTTTTTTTTGGCTGCATTGGGTCTTCTTCCGTTGCTGCGCGTGGGCTTTCTCTAGTTGCGGCAAGTGGGGAGTACTCTTCGTTGCAGTGCGTGGGCTTCTCATTGCAGTGGCTTCTCTTGTTGCAGAGCACGGGCTCTAGGTGCTCGGGCTTCAGTAGTTGCAGCTTGTGGGCTCAGTAGTTGTGACACACGGGCTTCAGTAGTTGTGGCACGCAGGCTCAGTAGTTGTGGTGCCCGGGCTTAGTTGCTCCGCAGCATGTGGGATCCTCCTGGACTAGGGATGGATCCCGTGTTCCTGCATTGGCAGGGGATTCTTAACCACTGCACCACCAGGGAAGTCCCTATGTTGTTTTTAAGATTCTATGTTGGTGAAAAAAAGATAAAGACATTATATACTGGAAAATTGTTTGGTTTTTAAAAGTTGGTTGTTTATATATACCCTTATTTAGTGATTTCTTTTGTGATAAAGGAACCCCCTGTCCCCTTGGCCTTTTCACAGCTGGTTTTTCTTAGGCTATCAAAATTTCTTAACTTAGGAAATGGACTTCAAAACATTAGGAAGACGTTTGTTGGATTTTTTTTTTCAAAGCAATATCAAACTTTGTAGCATTCAGAAAAAAATTCCATTTAAAAAGTGGAATTCTGGGCCTTCCCTGGTGGCGCAGCGGTTGAGAGTCCGCCTGCCATGCAGGGGACGCGGGTTTGTGCCCCGGTTCGGGAGGATCCCACGTGCCGTGGAGCGGCTGGGCTCGTGAGCCATGGCCGCTGAGCCTGTGCGTCCTGAGCCTGTGCTCCGCAACGGGAGAGGCCACAACAGTGAGAGGCCCGCGTACTGTATTAAAAAAAAAAAAAAAAGTGGAATTCTAATCACAGTGTTTGTTGAAACTGACTCCATTGACTAGCTCTTACTTGCTGTCTACAGATCTATCATTTTGGCAAACCCTAGAGCTAGAATCAAACTATTTTTTTTTTGAGTTGGTTTTCCCAGCTAGTGCAAAATTAGCTATTTTCTTAAAACCATTCCGAATCAAGAATTACATTAGTTTGGGAATTCTCTGTTGGCTGAGTGGTTAGGACTGCACCCTTCCATTGCCGGGGCCTAGGTTCAATCCCTGGTCAGGGAGCTAAGATCCTGCAAGCCAAGCAGTGCGGCAAAAAAAAAAAAAAAAAAAAAACACATAAGTTTTAGGGTTATGATGATAAACGTCAGTAACTGTATGTTTGCAATTTGAGGTTTTGGACAAGTGATAGTTCTTTTAACCCTCAACATTTGACAAGATTTGAACATCAAGAGATGAACATAGATTCAAGGGGAATCCCTTATGAAATGACATGATGTTGTAGATTTGTTTTAAAATACTCCACCCCAAAACTAACAGAAGTGCTATAAATGACACAAGAAAGCAGAAAGTTGATATCTGTGAAAACTTGGTGATGTTGCATAAGGAAGTTCATTTTAGTATTCTTAATCGTTTTAAATGTTTGGAAAATCCCATAATAAAAAGTTAATAAAAGACATCTCTTATCATTATGGTTATTTGAGTAGATGTCAGCATATTAGATGTTTAAGGGCATAGTCTTTGCAATGTTTACAGCCCTTCTGAAGGCATTTGTCTGTCTTGCAACCTCTCGAACAGCTTGCTTTATTCTATTCCAGCCCCCTTCTCAGTCCCCAGTTCTTAGGCCAATTAGATTCTCTTGGGAATTTGTATGGGAAAATAATGAGAATACGATGCAGTTAGTAAATGGAAACTGAAGTAGGAGATTATGCCATTAAGTAGAGTCAGGGTCGTGAGGGGTGATGGCAAAGTGAATTTGTGGGTGGGCAGCAGCTATGAATTAGTTAGGCAGCATAGAGGGTAACATTGGGTCAGGTATTTGAGGTTGGAGAAGGGTGCAAGCAGCTAAGAGGAGGATCCTATTCTTCCTGTATGGCCTTCCTGAGGCTGGTTGCCCAGCTGTGCTTGGGTTTTTGTGCATGTGTCCTTGAAGTAAACGCTTTGTCACTGTATTTGATTTGAGTTCCGTGATTCTTCCAAAAGGAGTGTACCTAGTATAGTCATTGGACGATGCAGAGTTTTCTTGGCTAAATTGTTAGTAAGCACTTTTTTAGAAGGTCAGAATTGGTCATTGCCTAATCATCTAGGCATTCCATAGTCTACTACCTGAAGCATTATCAGAGCTATTGCCCTCCCCTGAATCGTATTTTTAAAGCTCTATCATGTATAGTAAGAAGTTTTCTGTTTCTTACCTGCTTGATTGTTATATAATTTAGTAGTGATGTTTCCTTGTTGTTCACTAAACTTTGATTGAATGGAATTTAATAAATGGCAGTAATTAGAGCTTTCTTTTTTTCAGGAGGGTGGTGGTACGACTTCTGTAGATTTCATATTAATTAAGAAGTTGCCTCAGCACAATTTTAGGTGGCTTAAACAGTATTTTCTTGGCCACGATGATTTCAGATTCCTTGCTTTTGCTGTTGATTATGAAAATACATTGTCTCTAGCTAGAGAAAACCTTATTTGAATATAAACATTCTATGTACTGTTTCTATTATTTTTCCTTTTTTAGTGCTCTTTTTGTCAGCAGAAATCAGAATGAGGAGTTCTGATTTATACGAGATAATGCTGGTGCAATGAAGTTTTTTAAAGGAAAGCACAAATAAAATTATTTTATTATTATAAAGCACTGGAGCAAGTATAAAACCTATATTAAATAGGATATACAAAGACAGACAAGGTTGGCATTGATTGGCATTGAAGAGTGGGCGAAGGGAGAAACAATAATAGATTTAGAATCAAGAATTAATTAGTGTGCAGGGAATGGCAAACCTCTTGGCTTGTTGGGAACAAAGAGCCTTTTTTTTTTTTTTGCTGCACCGAGCATGGCACGTGGAACCCTGACCAGGGATTGAACCTATGCACCCTGCAGTGGAAGCGTGGAGTCTTAACCACTGGACCACCAGGGAAGTCCTGAAGAGCCATTAAGGAACCATTTTACAAGCAAGACTAGCTAGAAGCAGTCCTCTTTTCCCGTTAGTGGGTAGCTCACTGACAGTCAGAGGTGTTGGGAAGTGTTTGCTTTTTCCCCTTTAATTTGCTCCTATGGAGAAAGGTATTGTTTAGATTCTAGTGATAAGGGGCTTGTGGAGAGAGGAGTTTTAATCATTATTATTTTTATCTTGTAACATCTTCAATTGACAGCATCCTTGTAGGGTGGTTTTAGCCTTTGATACATTTCCTCAGGCCCAAGAAAATGATCTGCTAAAGCAGAAACGAATGAAACTATTCCATTTAGCCTCTAGACAGCGACACATTAAGGACTAATGACTGCCAAAAGGAAATGTCAAACACTAAGCTAGTCTACTTTTTTTGGCAGCCGAAAATCCGGTGAATCAACAGTTTTTGGGGGTGTATATTTAATGTGGGTGGAAGAAAAGAGTGTCTAACATTCTTTAAGGCCCTGTTGAGTTTGGCACGGTTGGACTTGGAGCCCACTTCTACTTTTCTAAACCCAGGGAAGCCATGTGCCACAGAATAAGGATAATTACTTGTTATGTAGGTAGTATTGGATAGACACATTTTAAAATGTGTTTGTGGGCTTTGTTTTTATGTATTTTTGTTTGTTATAGGTGTTAAAAAGTGGTGCATTCATGTGTGATGAATCAAGAGTTGATTGCCTTGGTACCCTTTTTCACAAACAGGAATTATCTGAAGAGTTTTTTGAAAAAGAATGGATAAATTTGTGATTCTGGAGGTTTAAGGAGCAAGTTTAGACTGAATACTAAAAATTACTTTTAAGAAAAGGACAACAAATTTAGAGCTTTAAAACTTAAAGCCAAGTATGGTCACCATGTCCCGGATATTTAAAATTTAGTACTTAAATATTCACATCCAAGGATTGGAGGAGTGATAGCTAAAGGGTATACAGAGCTTCTTTTTAGGTGATGAAAATATTCTAATGGTAGTGGTTGCATATATCTGTGAATATACTTAAAAAATATTAAATTGTATAATTTACCTGGGTGAATTGTATATGCATTATGTCTTAATATACATCATAATAAATATACATATCTTAATAAAGCTGTTTAAAAATAGTCACATGCTTTTTCACGTATGTACCCTAATGATGTGATGATCATTTTAAATTGTATTTTATATAGATTCATGCAATTTGTTTATCTCATATGAAGTAAAGAATGTTTCCCCCATTTTGAAACGGGGCCTGTGTCAGTTATTGCCATCAGAATGACATTGGCCAAATTAAAAAGCCTACATAAAAGTACATAAAAGTTGGCCTCTTTTATCTCCTGGCTTTGTATTGAATAGACTAATGGCCTGCAATTTTCTGTGGCTGTTTCATTTAAATTATGAATATGTCAAGTTAAGGGTTGTTGAATCAAAAATAATTTAAAAACTCAGAAATCAGATTGAACATGTATCATTTCAAAGCGACTTTTTAATTTTTGTCTTTGTGAAAAAGTGGCGGATCTGTACAATATGCATATTGTTAGCCCTTAAATTATCACATTTTAAATACTTTGGACTTTTTATTTGAAGATTCTGCATATAATCACTAGAAATTTGATTATCTTAGAACTCTAAGAACTATAAAAATAGATCAGCTTTTAATTACATAGTCTTTTTTTTTTTAATTGGGGTATGGTTGCTTTACAGTGTTGTGTTAGTTTCTGCTGTACATCGAAGTGAATCAGCTATATGTATACATAAATCCCCTCTTTTTTGGATTTCCTTCCTATTTAGGTCACCACAGAGCATTGAGTAGAGTTCCCTGTGCTATACAGCAGGTTCTCATTAGTTATCTGTTTTATACATAGTAGTGTATATATGTCAGTCCCAATCTCCCAATTCATCCCAGCCCCTCTTTGCCTGCTTGGTGTCCATACGTTTGTTCCGTACATCTATGTCTCTATTTCTGTTTTGTACATAGGTTCATCTGTACCATTTTTCTAGATTCTATAGTCTTTTTAGATTAAAAACTTTTTTTTGTCAGAGGAATATAATGGATTCCAAAGAGGGATTTTGATAGAAATAATGGTGCTCATAAATATATACTAGTATCTCATAGCTATATTCTAGGCCCACTTGAACTTGAAGAAATTGCAAAAAAGATGTAGCAGAGGTTGTAGGTGAACTGGCTTGTTTAAAGCAACATTAATTACTTTGTTAGCTTATAATAGATTTTTGCTTTTTTTTTTGGTCTCTGAATTATTTGTAGCTCAACAGCGTGGCTCTTCAGTTTGTGTTATGCTGGCTGTTTCTGGTCTTTGTGGTTCACCTACCAGAATAGAATGGCTGATCCCATAGGGTTTGCTGCTGCCCTGCAGAGCTAAACTGCAAATCTATCAACGTTGGTGGACCCAAGGGGCTGGCCTTACCTACTGTGAAATGTAGGCAAAAGTTGGCAGCCTCCTTCCAACTTTCAGTGATCCTAAGGCTTTATCACAGAAGTATGTTCAATTACATCATAGAAACCAGCAACAAATATACAATCATAAAATAAGTCTCACTCCACTCTGTGTATATAATATAAAATTACAATTACTAACAAGGGTTCAAATTAACCATAATGACCTCATTTCAGGGTTTTCCATTTATGTTAACCTGCTAGGTAGTTTGTACCTTTTATCTACTGGTGTTTGCTACCAGACCAAACTGTAACAGGCTCCAAAAACATTCATATGAGAGATGGGATTTTTCAAAATACTTAAGCTTTTTCTGAAATTAGGAGGAAAACTGTGAACATTCATTTTTAGCTGTCATAATTCCTTAGTTAAAATGTCAGTTGAAATAGTCAGATATAATCTCTTTTCCCCACTTTTCATTGTTGCTTTGTTTGGGGATATTTGCACCTGCACCCCCCCCCCCCCCTTTTTTATCTTAAAGAAGATTCTTAAAGAGGAGGCTGATGGTGGAATTTCAGGCACAGTGACAGGAAGTAAGAAAGATGTGTTTTGGTAGAGACAGTCACCCTCAGATCAGTGTGGGCAGGTGCTTGTGAAGCCTATTTTGGTGAGGGAATCTCTCTCTAAATTGATGTCCTGGGAGACAGAGCATATTTTTGCTGCCCCAAGTAAATTTTCAATGAGTTACAGAAAGGAACTGTTGGGTCAGCTCTTGGTTCTGTTGCTGCTTCTTGGAGCTTGGTACTAATGAAGTTGGTATTTCTTTATCTGGGACTGAAAGTAGAAGCTGAAGATGACAAACATTGTATAAACTAGTGTATCTCTCATTAGTTGTGAAGGTGTCAGGGATGCTTACTGTTACCTATGTTTCTGGAGAGAAATCAGGTGGCTCCTCTGCATCTTTAAAATTCTCTTTGCTTAGTTGGGATTTAGTGGCCTTCCTCTGGGGTGGTGAAATCTACCTAATTTGAAGCTTTGTTTTCCCTCCAGAGATGTTTGAACTCTGTGTTTACTAATTTGTATAGGTTGTTGGCATTAAGATAAATTTCTTATTGAAGGGATTTTCAGTGGAGTGCTGTTGTTGTTCTTCTTTTTTTTTAAAATAAATTTACTTATTTAATTTATTTATTTTTGGCTGTGTTGGGTCCTCGTTGCTGTGTGTGGACTTTCTCTAGTTGCCGCGAGCGGGGGCTACTCTTTGTTGCGGTGGGCTGACTTCTCACTGCAGTGGCTTCTCTTGCTGCGGAGCAGGGCTCTAGGCGCTCGGCCTTCAGTAGTTGTGGCTCGCGGGCTCTAGAGCACAGGCTTAGTAGTCGTGGTGCATGGACTTAGTTGCTCCGCGGCATGTGGGGTCTTCCCAGACCAGGGCTCAAACCCGTGTCCCCTTCATTGGCAGGAGTATTCTTAACCACTGCACCAGCAGGGAAGTCCCGTTCTGTTTTTTGACAGCTGCACTGAGCAGGAAGAGTTACCCAGAATCCCCCAGTTTCAGTCGCCTCAACACTGAGTTGGGGATGATGATTGTGCCTACACACAGCATGGTTGAGAGTGTGTAAAACAGCCCCTGCTGTTCATACTGCTGCTACTATTACCACTACTATTACTAATAAAGTTTAGAATTTTGAATGGTTTAAAATTTTAACTCCTCTGTTTTTTATTTTTACCTGTCCTGCTTTCCAGTGATTTCTTAGAGTAGTTGCATTTCTCCTTCTGCTGAGTGAAAGAGCTTAATTCCTACCCTCCCTCCATTTACCTTCTTCCCTCCTCTCTTTTAGCAATGGTCAGATACATTTGGAGAATTTTCCCTTTTTTTTATGCATTCTGGTAATAATGTCTAAAGATTGTATTAATTTTTAGCAAGTGTGTCCCTGCTGACTGTGTCGCACAGGTTATTTTATTGCTTTCTGTTTGTTTTAACTGTCTTGCCTGAAGTTGGTGGCCTTATTCCCAGATTCATAATATGTTCTGTTTACTATTAAAACGTACATTTTGCTTGGGTCTGGCATACTTCTTTACAGTTAATTCTGAGTTATCTGGCATGGGGAAGCGAGGCTCTGATTGTCAGTGTTCATTCTCTGAATTGAGTTTTCTGTAGGCATCTCTGTTTAAAATCTCTCCATTATTCCTTCCCAATCATTTTGCATTTATTTGATGATTACATTTGAAATAGATTTTTAAAAATTTCAATACTATATCCATATACTTTCTTTTCTTGTTCACTTTCTACAAGTCATGTTTATTTGTCCTCTCTAGCTTATTAAAACATCTTTCTAGCATCAGAGGAAAATAGTGTTATGAATAAAACTTTTTCTGATCTTATTAATAAGATCTTTTTTGATCTTAATTCACTGTTTAAGAGAATTTACACACCCTAGAGCTGGTTAAATAATTAACCCCAAAAAATAAGTTTAGGCATTGCATAGGTAGTATTTAAAAGACACTGGAACAGGTAGTGTGAGGTCTAGAAGGTTTCTTTTCCCTTTGATGTTTATAATCTTTATTTCTTTTTAGAGCTCTAAAATGGCTGAAGAGAAAAATCTTAGTAGGAAAAATCTTTGTAGTTAAGCTGGGCTGACTTAGAAGTGAGGCACGTGGGCTGGCTGGCATCATCAATCTTCACTTAGGAGTTATGAACAGTTGCCTTCAGATATTATCTGTGAACTTGCTCATTGGATTAATGGTTAGTTGCTTCAAAAGTGATATTAAAGCTAAGAGTAATGGGAAGCGTTTCATTTGCTGCCTCTCGTAGGCTTGTTTTGAAAAGGTAGGTCTCTCTTGTTGAGCTGAGATCCTATGACTGCATTATTGCTTTATACCTAATAAAAAGTTGTTTTTTTAATTCTCTTTTTTAAAAATTAATTAATTTAATTTTTGACTGCTTTGGGTCTTCGTTGCTGTGCGCAGGCTTTCTCTAGTTGCGGCGAGTGGGGGCTACTCTTCGTTGCGGTACGTGGGCTTCTCACTGCGGTGGCTTCTCTTGTTGCGGAGCACGGGCTCTAGGCTCGCGGGTTTCAGTAGTTGCAGCACGCGGACTCAGTAGTTGTGGTGCATGGGCTTAGTTGCTCTGTGGCATGTGGGATCTTCCCAGACCAGGGCTCAAACCCGTGTCCCCTGCATTGGCAGGCGGATTCTTAACCACTGTGCCACCAGGGAAGTCCCTGTTTCTTTAATTCTTTTTTTTTTTTTTTTTTTTTTTGCTGTATGTGGGCCTCTCACTGTTGTGGCCTCTCCCATTGCGGAGCACAGGCTCTGGACGCGCAGGCCCAGCGGCCATGGCTCACAGGCCCAGCCGCTCCGCGGCACGTGGGATCCTCCCGGACCGGGGCACGAACCCGTGTCCCCTGCATCAGCAGGCGGACTCTCAACCACTGCGCCACCAGGGAAGCCCTTTAATTCTTAAAATAGGTAATATATTTACATGGTTCAATATTAAAAGGGTATAAAAGAGTATGTAGTGAGTATATACTTTCATTCCTGAGTCCCCTTTCATTCCTGTTCTGTAGCCATCCATTTTCTTTCCTTACATTTTGTTATATTTCCTTCCAGAAATGTTTTATGTAGATACAGTAAAGTACACACACATGTAGTTAAAGGTATTTGTAATGAGAGTTTTATTACTTAATTGTAAAAGAGACTTTGATAATTTCTTGATTTCTGCTTATTTTTTTTCCTTTTAAAAGTGTTATACGGGCTTCCCTGGTGGCACAGTGGTTGAGAGTCCGCCTGCCGATGCAGGGGACACGGGTTCGTGCCCCGGTCCGGGAGGATACCACATGCCGCGGAGCGGCTGGGCCCTTGAGCCATGGCCACTGAGCCTGTGCGTCCCGGATCCTGTGCTCCGCAGCGGGAGGGGCCACAGCGGTGAGAGGCCCGCGTACCACACACACACACACACAAAAAAAGTGTAATTATGCTAAGTATTTTATACTTTGCTCTTATGGCCACCAAACTGCATCCCACAGCTCCCTTTTTTGGCCAAAACTTTCTGCAGTCTCTTTTTTCACTCCTGAGAAAGCTGTTTCCAGTTTGTCTTTGCTTTCCTGCCTCTTTCTTAGATATTTAATCTCAGAGGCCTCTGTTCTATTCTCTCTACTGTGGCATCAGCTTATAGTCCCTTATTGTAATGAAGTCTATAAACCTCACATGTCTGGAATGTAATAATTGTGTTGTGTTTCCTGTCTGAATTGCTTTTCAACTAAGTCAGATTGAGTAGCCCTAGGCTAGGTTTTCTATTATTGACTGTTCTGTATAATATTGAGATTACTTCTCTTTAACAAATAATTACTATTAATGACAGCACATCTTAGTGTATTATCTATGTAGCCAATAGGCATTTACTATCCTCTTTGAAATGTTTATTTCAGAGTGTCAGATCTCTTTACACTTCATAATTTATTACCTTTTCTCATCACAGATGGTTTATAGTAGTCTTCATTCACTATAATAACTTTCAAAGTTTTATCATTTCACTATAGTCTCTTTCAGTTTTGCATATCTGACAATTCCTGTGGTCTTTAACTCTTGACCCTGGCTCTTGTCCTGGAAAACATTGATGCTTTCTGGTTTTAGAGCCCAAAAGATGATACCTCTGTAACTTTTTTGCCTATTACCATTATACTGGGGTTGAGGGGGAAACCCTGTCTAATAAGTCTTTTTTTTGTGATTGATAGTAGTTTTTGCTTTCTAATTTTGGACCTTTAACTTCAACCAAGCACAAGGAGTTTTTACATTCAGCTTAGGGGATATTGTGCATTACCTATAGCCATGGTAAACACTGCCGTGCTGTGCTCTAGGGAGAAAGACTAACTGTTAATAAATAAATAAACAAACAAAAAGTACTCTTTGCCTTGTGCCATTAGGAAACATGCAATACAGTGTAACCAGTGATATATGCCTGGGAAGTTCAGTTTTAGGATAATTCCACAAAATATTCTGTGTAGAGCATATCATGGGTAATCAAGAGAGGGGAACCCATGTTGCCTTTAATGGGCTCCTATCTCACTGAGCCTGTCTTCTTATCCTGCTGGGCACTTCTGTGCTTGATCTCTGACCCCAGGGCTTCTGGGACCCTAAGCTTCACATCCTCAGGAGATTTTCCAGTGGATTAAGGCAACTGGTCATCTTGGGAAGTGATGCTACATGGCCTGTGGGTAAAGGTGGACTATGATGGGGATGGATGGTTCCTGCCTCTAAGTAGGGGAGGTATTCATTATAGGTACAACTGGTTAATGTGGATGCTACCCAATCAGTATTGCTTTTGTGCTGGAGCAGGATTCTAGAAGCCTCCATCAGGCCTGGCATTAACCTTTTAAGTAATGGGATGTGTGTGTGTGTAAGTGTAATATTTCAATACCTTTAACAATGTCTCAGTGTATTGCCACGAATATGGGCCTTGTCTATGAGGCTGTGGGCCAAGAGCCGCCACCCCCTCTCCGCCCCCATCAACATTTCCTGCTTGCAGGCTCAGTTCAAGGAGCTACTTTCACCTCTTTCTTGGCAGTGTTCCAGGACAGTGATTCCAGCCTCTTCTCCACTGTACATTCTCTTTTCACTGCCTTCCTTCTCTTCTTCCGTTTTCTGCTTTTTTTTTTTTTTTTTTTTACATTGTTGTCATTTCCTTTCCAGGATCCAGTGAATCTGATGACTAGTATAGTTTAATTATAGTTGCTTCCTAGACTCTATATTGACTTTTAAAATATTATAATTATAAGAAATTAGGCATCACTTTTAACAAGTGCAACTAGCAACACAAAAATTATAAAGACAAAGATAATTCATCCTCTTTTAAAATTTATACTTACTTGCTCACAGATACACATACACATACACATGCACATAGCTTTTCCATAAATGAGATCTGTATATCCATACTCTTTATTTTTCACTTTCCCCTACTTCCACTCAGATCTCTCCCTCATCCCACATCTTCCTTGGCCAAAGAAACAGTGTTAGCAATCTGGTATGAATATCTCCATACTTTTCTCTGCTTATATCTCTACTCTCCACATCCCCAACCCCCATATCGATTTTTTGGCATAGGTGTTTCCGTGATCAAAGTAGGATCATTGTTTACAAACCTGCGTCTTATTGTTCAACAGTGGAAATCCTTTCAAGTCTCCTGATTTACCTCTAATTCATTCTTCTAATTGCCGAGTAAGATTTCATAGTGTGCATATACCATAAATTATTTGACAATTCCCTTCTTCTTATGAGCATTTGCTTTAAAAAATTTTTTTAAGCATCATGAACAATGTTGCATTACCTTGCATTTGGTACTTTATTTCTATGAGATAGATTCTGTATTTTATTTTTATGGAATTGCTGGGTTGAATAGTACATACACATTTTTATTTGAATGGCTATTGGTAGATTATTTTCCAAAAAAGGCTAAACTAGTTGCATTTCTACCACCAGTGTAAGAAAATAGCCTTTTCTTCCTCTATATAGCAGGTGTTATTTAATTTTCCTAATCTGATGGGTAGGAAGTAATAACTCATTATTACTTTAATTTGCATTTTCTGGCCACTTTTGAATTCAAATAATCTTTTTATATATTTGTAGGTCACTAGATTTGCTCTTCTGTGAATTGCCTACTTATATCCTGTATCCATTTTTCTAATGGCTTGTGTGTCTTTTTCTTTGCTGGAGCTCTTTATATAGTATAGCTATTAACCTATTATCTGCCATCTGCATTGCGTATATTTTTTTCTAAATCTGTCATTTATCTTTTGACATTGCATATGGCTTTTTTCCCTCACCATATCAGAGTTTTCTTTTTATTTTCATGTATGTATGTTTATCTTTTGTTTTTTGGCTAGGGAATTTCCTGTTTTAGATTACTTACGTACACAAACGCACACACCCCTTTGTGTCACTAAGGTTTTAATCACAGAAGCAGAGCAACTATGAAAGATATATAAGGGATTTATTATAGGGATTTGACTTTATGTATTGGGTTGGCTAAAAAATGCCTTCAACTTTTAAGTAAAAATAAAAGACACATTTTTCATTTTCACCAAGAACTTTATTGAACAATGTATTCACCCTTTTGTTCCACAACCTTCTGCCATTTTTTAGGCAACTTCACAATTCCATCTTCCCAAAACTTTTTTTTTTTTTTTTTTTTTGCGGTACGCAGTCCTCTCACTGCTGTGGCCTCTCCCGTTGCGGAGCACAGGCTCTGGACGCGCAGGCCCAGCGGCCACGGCCCACGGGCCCAGCCGCTCCGCGGCACGTGGGATCCTCCTAGACCGGGGCACGAACCCGCGTCCCCCGCACCGGCAGGCAGACTCTCAACCACTGCGCCACCAGGGAAGCCCCCCAAAACTTTTTATCTTTTTATCTTTTTGAGCAAAGAACTGTTCCAGGTGCCTTTTACAGTCTTCCAGGGAATTGAAATTTTTTCCATTAAGAGAATTTTGTAAAGATCGAAATAAATGGAAATACAAAGGTACGATGTCTGGTGAATACAACGGATGAACCATAACTTCCCAGCCAAGCTGTAACAGTTTTTGCCTGATCGTCAAAGAAACATGCAGTCTTGCGTTATCCTGATGGAAGATTATGTGTTTTTTGTTGACTGATTCCGGACACTTTTCGTCGAGTGCTGCTTTCAGTTAGTTGGTCTAATTGGGAGTAGTACTTGTTGGAATTCATTGTTTGGTTTTCCGGAAGGCGCTCATAATAGAGGACTCCCTTCCATTCCCACCATATACACAACATCACCTTCTTTGGATGAAGACCAGCCTTTGGTGTGGTTGATGGTGGTTCATTTTGCTTGTCCCACGAGCTCTTCTGTTCCATATTATTGTACGGTATCCACTTTTCATCACTCATCACAATTTGTTTTAAAAATGGAACGTTTTCATTACGTTTAAGTAGAGAAAAACGGTCAAGGTTTTTTTTTTTGCTTAACTTATCTGGAACCCAAATATCAAAGCAATTAACATGACCAGGTTGGTGCAAATGATTTTCAATGCTTGATTTGGATATTTTGAGTATGTCATCTATCTCCCACATGTTATAACATTGCTTGTTCTCAATTAATGTCTCGACTTGATTGCTATCAACTTCAACTGGTCTACCTGACCGTGGAGCATTGTCCAGCAAGAAATCTCCAGCATGAAACTTCTCAAACCACTTTTGACACGTTCGATCAGACACAGCACCTTCTCCATACACTGCACAAATCTTTTTTTGCGTTTTGGTTGCGCTTTTACCTTTCTTGAAATAATAAAGCATAATATGCCAGAAATGTTGCTTTTTTCTTCCATCTTCAATATTAAAATGGCTACTCAAAAATTCACCAATTTTGATAAGTCTTTTTTTAAATGCACGCTGATATGACAGCTGTCACATACAGTCTAACAAAATTGTTTTGAATGAAGTTAAAGAGAGCTGAATGCTACTAGAGCCATCTTACGGAAAAAAACGAACGAACCTTTTGGCCAACCCAGTAATTATGGGAGCAGATTAAACAGTTCATATGAGGCTGTTGCTTTTGTTTCTGGTGCTGGAGCTAGAAATTAGCAGGGCATGCAGTCAGTAAGAGAACATGGTACATATGAAGCAGGATCATTCTGGAATATAAGTTGGACCCCATGAGGACAGCCTGCAACTCATGTTAGTCTCTCACTACATCCAGACCTCCAACTCTGATGATAGAGATTTCTTGAAGGAGAAGATGGGTACCTTTATCACAGATTTAAATATGCACCTGGCCCAGAAGGCAGAAAAGCTGAAGGAGAAAAACCCTGTAGGAGTTGTGGTCATGGTCGTTGCCCCATGCTAAGCAAAGGAGCCAGCAGAAAATCAACAATGTGTGTGACCTGCAGTAGCACCTTGTACCTGCACTGACTTTCCCAGTTTAAAAAGGTGGTGCTGCTTCATTTCCACCTTTCAAATCTCATGCCAGGATGTCTCTTGCGGTCTAGGCTAACCTGGAACTATGCAGGGAAGAGAATTCTGGGAAGTGTAGTTCTGGATTGCCTAAATCGATACAATACAAATTCATCACAATCTTTCATTTGCCTGGTGTGAGATAAGTGCTCCAACTTAATATTTCTTCTAGCTGGATGGTGACTTACGTTTATACTGTTCATTAAATAAGCTATGGCTGTGAGTGTGCATGGAACACATGCAGAAGTAGTACCCAAGAAAGAGAAAAGACTGTTTAACTCTGGTTCTAGGAATGAATTTTCAAATGAGAGTATCATATAAATTGACATATTCCAATTACAAATTCCTTTGCAAAAATTTCATGGTTGAATACAAGGTGGTAATTAATTGCCTAACTTTGAGCTTTTAGGTTTCATAAATTTATAAATTTTATAACATTTTTTTTCCACACAGGCTGTTTTCAGTTGTTTAGGATCAGAAGTCATTTGACCTGCTAGATAGGGGAAGTAGCCCAGTCATAAATCTGGTTTAGTGGAGGTTTTCAGAGCCTTCTATGGTAAACTTTCTTTTCACAATTCTCATTGAC
Organism: Mesoplodon bidens; assembly: GCF_964165515.1. Taxonomy (NCBI): domain Eukaryota; kingdom Metazoa; phylum Chordata; class Mammalia; order Artiodactyla; family Ziphiidae; genus Mesoplodon; species Mesoplodon bidens. The sequence continues at coordinate 118,326,492 of NC_138160.1, forward strand.
ATTGCATCTGCAGGATTTCTGTACTCATAAATAGTTTTAAGAATATTTGTTTTTATTTGTACCTACGTCTGCAGAATTTGTGTGGATTTCTACAGTTTATGGATGTACAAGTTCTTGAATGCAAGCATTTAATGTAACTACACATATTCAAGTGAGGGGTTCTTTAATCAAGTAAAAATGACTGGTACAAGACTTGAAATCAGAGGGAGGTGCCAAAGTTTAAAAAAAAAATCTTCGACAGGAAATGAGCTAAATAATGGCTTTCTCATTGAGACAAATAGAAGCTATGTTATTTTGTCTTGATCCAAAAGACAAAAGACTTGATATTTTATTTTATCTTGTCTCTTTGCTTCCATTTTCCCTCAACTGAACACAGATACTTGTGCCTATTGAAATATTCTCTTACATAGACTTAAGTGAAAAGTATAAATGCTTGAAAGCTCTCAAGTAAGGAAAGACAGAATGAAAGGCTGAATGAGTAGGCTGCCAAGCATCCTGGAGAGAAACTTAAGTGAGAGAAGAGGCGAAGAAAGAACAGTTTGACAAACTTCTCTGGCTGCAGTACTGTAAAATATAGACATTTTGTGGTACAGTGAAAACAGAGTAAGAGATTTTAAGGGCAGAATTCATTTGACCTACTATGTCCCTCTACAGTAAGTCCCCTATATACGAACAAGTTCTGTTCTAAGAGCACGTCCGTAAGTCCAATTTGGTCATAAGTCCAACAAAGTTAGCCTAGGTACTCAACTAACACAATTGGCTGTACAGTACTGTAATAATACTTTTCACACAAATAATATGTAAAAAACAAACACAAAAAATAAACATTTTAAATCTTACAGTACAGTACCTTGACAAGTACAGTAGTACAGTACAACAGCTGGCATACAGGGGCTGGCATCGAGTGAACAGGCAAGAAGAGTTACTGACTGGAGGAGGGAGAGGAGGTGGGAGGTGGTAGAGCTGAAGGATCGTCAGCAATAGGAGACAGAGGGCAAGCTGCAGTTTCACTCACGCCTGATGTTGATGGCACAGGTTCTGGTTCTTTGCTGGATTCAATTCTATCTACCTGCTTGAAAAAATGATCCAGTGTTATCTGGGTAGTAGCTCTTTTTTTTCTCGTCATAGATGACATGGTAGCACTGGATTGCATACTGAACGGCTGCTGCAACCTTCGTGCACCGTTCTACATTCGGGTCCTGTGCCTCAAAAACTAACAGTGCCTCCTCAGATAAAGAAAATCCCCTTGCCATTTCCTGCATCATGAATCTCTTTGATTCTTCAGTTACTTCTTCCTCTTGTCTCTCTTTGTCCTTTCTCTGGGCCTCCAATTCCATCAGGTCTTCCTTAGTAAGCTCCTTGTGTTGCACAGCAACAGAACTGTACAGTAAAGAACACAAAAGCACAACCACTTGTAGAGGATGCACACACGTTGCAATGTACGCCAGACACATGAACTAACTTACATGATTGGATATACAGATACACTTTCGCATCTTTGAAAGTTGGCAACTTGAAGGTTCGTATGTAGGGGACTTACTGTATTAGAAAAGAATTCCCACTGAGCCTTTCTGGATACATTTTTCCCAGTTCTCTTTTTTTTTTTTGGACTAATTTATTATGATACCATCTTATTCTTCCTTATCCTATGTGGATACTATTCATTAAAAGGGATAATGATGGCTTATATAATATGTCATCCTGTATGTAGAGGTATTTCTTATTTCGTGGGACGTAAACTCTGAGTGATTTCTCCCTAGCACTGGCAAAGCATTTTCACTCATCTCCTCACAGTTTTGGTTACCAGTTGTAACCACTGACGGATATTTTCAGTTTCACAGACAAAATCATTGGAGTTTAGAATGTGAAGAGCAAAACCGATGTCTTGAAGAGACCAAACCCATGACTGGCCTTTTAACCAAGCAAGCTGACCAGCCAGTTCTATATATCAGTGTTATTGTGGATGCAGGAAATTGTAGATTTACCATTAGAAACCCTTTAATATCAATGCAGAAAATCTAATACATACTGGGTACATTTTTCCCTACCTGCCTCCTGAAAATGTGCACTTTGTTGAATTTTAATAATCTTTTTAAAAGCTTAGAACACTGTATTTTTTACCAGTGGTTCTAGTTGCAGACCCTCGCCTGGAGGTGTTCTGGGAGCCCACGCTTCTAGTGTTTGGTGGGTGAGACAGAGTCTCCAATTTGTCCCTCTCTTAGCACAGGGGAAAGCATGTCCCCTTTTTTTTTTTTGTCAGAAGAGCTGCAAAAAGCAGCAAGAGTTGACATCTGGTTGGGTCTTGCCGTTTAATTTCCCCCTACTTTGGTTAAATTAAAAAATATTTTATTTATATACATATTTTTGGCTGCGAGGCATGTAGGATCTCAGTTCCTCGACTGGGGATTAAACCCGTGTTCCCTGCAGTGGGAGTGCGGAGTCTTAACCACTGGATTGCCAGGGAAGTCCCTTAAATCAAAAATTAATGTAGAATTCTTAACTCTGTGGAAAAATCTGGATATCTGATAATTTTCATCGTTTGCCTAAGTAGAGAAATTTATCAGCTAGTCTTTTTTTTGGCAGGGGGGGGAGTAAAATTGCTTTACAATGTTGTGTTAGTTTCTGCTGTACAATGAAGTAAATCAGCTATATCTATACCTATATTCCCTCCCTCCTGGACCTCCCTCCCACCTCCCCCATCTCACCCATCTAGGTCATCACAGAGTACTGAGCTGAGCTCCCTGTGTTATACAGCAGGTTCCCACTAGCTATCTATTTTATACGTGGTAGTGTATTTATGTCAAGCCTAATCTCCCAATTCGTTCCACCCTCCCCTTACCCCCCCGCCCGTGTCCACATGTCCGTTCTCTATGTCTACATCTCTATTCCTGCCCTACAAATAGGTTCATCTGTACCATTTTCTTAGATTCCACATACATGCGTTAATATACGGTATCTATTTTTCTCTTTCTGATTTACTTCACTCAGTATGACAGACTCCAGGTCCATCCACCTCACTACAAATAATTCAGTTTTGTTTCTTCTTATGGCTGAGTAGTATTCCATTGGCTATATGTGCCACATCTTCTTTATCCATTTGTCTGTCGATGGACATTTAGGTTGGTTCCATGTCCTGGCTATTGTAAATAGTCCTTCAATGAACATTGGGGTACATGTCTCTTTTTAAATTATGGGATTGCTGGGTCATATGGTAGTTCTATTATTAGTTTTTTAAGGACCTTCCATACTGTTCTCCATAGTGGTTGTATCAATTTACATTCCCACCAACACTGCAGGAGGGTTCCCTTTTGACCACACCCTTTCCAGCATTTATTGTTTCTAGATTTTTTTTAACATCTTTATTGGAGTATAACTGCTTTTACAGTGTTGTGTTAGTTTCTGCTGTATAACAAAGTGAATCAGCTATATGCATATGTATATCCCCATATCCCCTCCCTCTTGCATCTCCCTCCCACCCTCTTCCTCCCACCCCTCTAGGTGGTGCAAAGTACCGAGCTGATCTCCCTGTGCCATGCAGCTGCTTCCCACTAGCTGTCTATCTTACATTTGGTAGTGTATATATGTCAATGCTACTCTCTCACTTCGTCCCAGCTTACCCTTACCCCTCCCCGTGTCCTCAAGTCCATTCTCTACATCTGTGTCTTTATCCCTGTCCTGCCCCTAGGCTCATCAGAACCATTTTTTTTTTAGATTCCATATATATATGTGTTAGCATACAGTATTTGTTTTTCTCTTTCTGACTTCATTCTGTATGACAGTCTCTAGGTCCACTACCTCACTACAAATAACTCAATTTCATTTCTTTTTATGGCTGAGTAGTATTCCATTGTATATATGTGCCACATCTTCTTTATCCATTCATCTGTCGATGGACACTTAGGTTGCTTCCATGTCCTGGCTATTGTAAATAGAGCTGCAATGAACATTGTGATGCATGTCTCTTTTTGAATTATGGTTTTCTCAGGGTATATGCCCAGTAGTGGGATTGCTGGGTCATATGGTAGTTCTATTATTAGTTTTTTAAGGAACCTCCATACTGTTCTCCATAGTGGCTGTATCAATTTACATTCCCACCAACAGTGCAGGAGGGTTCCCTTTTCACCACACCCTCTCCAGCATTTATTGTTTCTAGATTTTTTAATAATGGCCATTCTGACCAGTGTGAGTTGATACCTCATTGTAGTTTTGATTTGCATTTCTCTAATAATTAGTGATTTTCAGCATCTTTTCACATGCCTCTTGGCCATCTGTATGTCTTCCTTGGTGAAATGTCTGTTTAGTTTTTCCACCCATTTTTTAATTGGGTTGTTTGTTTTTTTGATATAGAGCTCCATGGGCTATTTGTATATTTTGGAGATTAATCCTTTGTCCATTGCTTCATTTTCAAATATTTTCTCTGATTCTGAGGGTTGACTTTTCATCTTGTTTATGGTTTCCTTTTCTGTGCAAAAGCTTTTGAGTTTCATTAGGTCCCATTTGTTTATTTTTGTTTTTCTTTTCATTACTCTAGGCAGTGGGTCAAAAAAGATCTTGTTGTGGTTTACGTCAAAGAGTGTTTTTCCTATATTTTCCTCTAAGAGTTTTATAGTGTCTGGTCTTACATTTAGGTCTTTAGTCCATTTGGAGTTTATTTTTGTGTATGGTCTTAGGTAGTGTTCTAATTTCATTCTTCTACATGTAGCTGTCCAGTTTTCTTAGCACCACTTATTGAAGAGACTTTTTCTCCCTTGTATGTTCTTGCCTCCTTTGTCATAAATTAGGTGACCATATGTGTGTGGGTTTATCTCTGGGCTTTCTGTCCTGTACCATTGACCTATATTTCTGTTTTTGTGCCAGTACCATCCTGTCTTGATTACTGTAGCTTTGTAGTATAGTTTGAAGTCAGGGAGCCTAATTCCTCCAGGTCCGTTTTTCTTTCTCAAGATTGCTTTGGCTATTTGGGGTCTTTTGTGTTTCCATACAAATTGTAAAAATTATTTTTGTTCTAATTCTGTGAAGAATGCCATTGGTAGTTCGATAGGGATTGCACTGAATCTGTAGATTGCTTTGGTTAGTATAGTCATTTTCACAATATTGTTTCTTCCAGTCCAAGAACATGGTGTATTTCTCCATCTGTTTATGTCATCTTTGATTTCTTTCATCACTGTTTCATAGTTTTCTGAATACAGGTCTTTCGCCTCCTTAGGTAGGTTTATTCCTAAGTATTTTAATCTTTTTGTTGCCGTGGTAAATGGGATTGTTTCCTTAATTTCTCTTTCTGACTTTTTGCTGTTAGTATATAGGAATACCAGAGATTTCTGTGCATTAATTTTGTATCCTGCAAACTTACCACATTCATTGATAAGTTCTAGTAGTTTTCTGGTGGCATCTTTGGATTCTCTATGTATATTATCATGTTATCTGCAAACAGTGACAGTTTTATTTCTTTGTTTCCAATTTGTGCTCCTTTTACTTCTTTTTCTTCTCTGATTGCCGTGTCTAGGACTTCCAAAACTATGTTGAATAATAGTGGCGAGAGTGGACATCCTTGTCTTGTTCCTGATCTTAGTGGAAATGCTTTCAGTTTTTCACCATTGGGCATGATGTTTGGTGTGGGTTTGTCATATATGGCCTTTATTATGTTGAGGTAGGTTCCCTCTATGCCCATGTCCTGGAGAGTTTTTATACTAATGGGTGTTGAATTTTGTCAAAAGCTGTTTCTGCATCTATTGAGATGATCATATGGTTTTTATTCCTCTGTTTGTTAGTATATGTATCACATTGATTGATTTGCGTATATTGATGAATCCTTGCATTCCTGGGCTAAATCCCACTTGATCATAGTGTATGATCCTTTTAATGTGTTGTTGGATTCTGTTTGCTAGTATTTTGTTCAGGATTTTTGCTTCTATGTTCATCAGTGATACTGGTCTGTAATTTTTTTGTGTATGTGGTATCTTTGTGTAGTTTTGGTATCAGGGTGATGGTGGCTTCATAGAATGAATTTGTAAGTAGTCCTCCCTCTGCAATTTTTTGGAAGAGTTTGAGAAGGATGCGTGTTAGCTCTTCTCTAAATGTTTGATAGAATTCGCCTGTGAAGCCATCTGGTGCTGGACTTTTGTTTGTTGGAAGATTTTTAATTACAGTTTCAGTTTCATTACTTGTGATAGGAGTGTTTGTATTTTCTAATTCTTCCTGTCTCAGTCTTGGAAAATTGTACCTTTGCAAGAATTTGTCCATTTCTTTGTGGTTGTCCATTTTATTGGCATATAGTTGTTTGTAGTAGTCTCTTATAATCCTTTGTATTTCTGTGGTGTCAGTTGTGATTTCTCCTTCTTTTCTAATTTTATTGATTTGCATCCTCTCCCTTTTTTTCTTGATGAGTCTGGCTAAGGGTTTATCAATTTTGTTTATCTTCTCAAATAACCAACTTTTAGTTTTATTGATCTTTGCTATTGTTTTCCTCATTTCTATTTCATTTATTTCTGCTCTGATCTTTATGATTTCTTTCCTTCTACTGACTTTGAGTTTTCTTCGTTCATCTTTCTCTAGTTGCTTTAGGTGTAAGGTTAGATTGTTTATTTGAGATTTTTCTTGTTTTCTTGAGGTGAGGTCAAATTGCTATAAACTTCCCTCTGGTTTTGCTGCATCCATAGGTTTTGTGTCGTCATGTTTTTGTTGTCATTTGTTTCTAAGTATTTTTTTATTTCTTTGATTTCTTCAGTGATCTCTTGGTTATTTAGTAGTGCACTGTTTAGCCTCCATGTATTTGTGTTTTTTTACAGTTTTTTTCCTGTAATTGATTTCCAGTCTCATAGCGTTGTGGTCCAAAGAGATGCTTGATATGATTTCAATTTTCTTAAATATTCTGAGGCTTGATTTGTGACCCAAGGTGTGATCTATCCTGGAGAATTTTCCATGTGCACTTGAGAAGAAAGTGTATTCTGCCAGTTTCAGGTGGAATGTCCTATAAATATCAATTAATTCTATCTGGTCTATTGTATCATTTAAAGCTTGTGTTTCCTTATCTATTTTCTGTTTGAATGATCTGTCCATTGGTGTAAGCAGGGGTGGTCCTATGTTGGGTGCATAAATATTTATATTGTTATTGTTTAAGGAGGGAAAAGCTAACTTATTCTTTTTTCCACTTCCACGCACCCTAAAAAATACATAGCTTTCTTACTCAGTTCCCCCATTTCTTTCGTACAGGTATTTAGAAGTTTGCTCAAATTACCCTATGTGTTTAAAATTTTCCCTTTTCTTTTTCTTTTTTTTTCAGCTAGTCTTGATTTTAATGAAAATCTGAAAAAGAAAAGAAATGTGTTTTCTTATTTGACACACTGAAGAACTCTTACAAGTATGATGGTTTCTGAGTCTTTCTCAAGAAAGAGGAAGTATTTGATTACAGACGGGAAACCAAAAACATAAGAGTGTTAAATTCAAGTAGGGAATGAAAGGATTCTGAATTTTGAAACTTGTTGCTGTTGTGAAATGAAACCCTTAAGATGTCATTTTTCACCTTCAATTTCTGTTATTAAGATAGGACCTAGGTACTGTTTGGGGCTTTTATTAAAATTATATTGGCAGCCATGCCACATAGTTTTTAACAAAACCAGCAGTTACACTGAGGTTTCTAACAGTGAAGCCATTAGTCAACCTCTTATATATGATAGTAACACATTAAACCTTGTAATAAGATTCTTTTGTAGTATGTGAGAGACTTAAATTAGCAGGTTGTCACTACACTGTGCTCCTGCATTTCTGTTTAATTTTGCACCATATAAGGGAATCAGAAATTATTGTTCTAAAAGTTTAAAACTTTAGCTTCTAGAAAATTTAAGAGTACATGAATAAGATGGGGAAAAAGGGTAGATTTCACTAGAGTGAATGGGACCCAAACCAGATCTTTGCCCCATACTTAAAAAAGTAGAAACTGGTTCTGCCTTTTCCATGTCTAATTCATGAGAGCAAGTCCTTATTGATACTTGATAAAAAAAGTTGTAAATATGGAAGCATGGAGAAACTATGTATCTTCTCAGAAAACAGTTTCAGATTGGAGATTAATAGTGAAAACTTGAAATTTAACATGAGAACTTGGAGGCTCTGTTTAGTACATCCTAGTGAATGAATGATTTCTTACATCTCTGCCCCTCACACTACCCATTTCTCTTGAGCAAAGATCTCAGAAAGAGTCATTTGTTTTTTTTTCAACTGACCATTGGTTCTTACCCTTTGCCTGTCCTTCAATAAATCTTTCTTTTATCCATCTTCCTTAGCAGCCCTTTTCTGATAGTTAAAATTATAGGTTTTGTGTCAGCAAAACAAAAATTGCTAAAATTCATTTTTCTAAATCACCACTTTGACCATCATATCCCAGCCATCTCCACAAATCCAGAGTGGCCGTTCTTGCTGACCATGTTAAATCTGAGCACCTTTCCTGGTCCCAGAGGCCCCTTGGCATTTGGCCCTACCTTCTCTGCACTTACTGGTATCATCTGTCAGTGGCTCTGGCCACTCCTGCACCCGGCCATATTGAAATCCTGATGGTGCTTTTGTACCTAGCTTTAGGCTGTTTTCTCCACTGCATTCTTCAGTGCCCTCCCTGTTTTCTAAATATCAGCAATCTAGGTGGTACCATCCAATGCACCTCTTTCTGGCTTATCTTCTTTTATTAGTTATTTATTGAATATTTTAAGTTTTACCTCTGAGTAAACTATAAACTCCTGAGGACAAGGGCCTATATCACCTTAGCACCTTGTATAGTGGAAATTGAAGTACTTGTTGAGTTACATATTTTAAAATATTGTGAAGAAGAAGAAGAAGAAGTAGTAGTAGTAGTAGTAGTAGTAGTAGTAGTAGTAGTACAGGTCACACTTCAGCGCTGTGTGCCCAGAATTGTTTTAAGTACTTCACACACATTCCCATTTAATCTTCAGAGCACGAGTTTGATACTGTTAAGACATAGAGATTAAATGACTTGTTTAAGATCTCACAGGTAGTAAGTGGAGGTACTACACCTTGAACCTAGCCTGGCTCCAGAGTTCAAGCTCTTAACCACCATGCAGTGCTGTAGGTCTAGTTGAGAGGAATACTATGTTAGATTGCCAATACCATAAATTACAATTGTAATTATATTTTTTTCCTTTCCTCTCAACATTTTATTATGAAAATTTTCATACATACACAGAAGCTAAAAGACTGTTCAGTGAACGTCATATATACACACACCTATTTCCTAGATTCTGTGATTTACTTTTTGATATATTTGCTTTATCACATATTTATCCATTCCTGTATCCATCTTATTATTGTTTTGATGCATTTCAAAGTCAGTTGCAGGTACTTGTGTATTTCACCTCTAAACATTGCAGTATGCATGTCATTTAACTAGAGTTCAGTTTTATTATCATAAATTTTATATAGTGAAATGTACAAATTTTAAGTGTATTATGTGATAGGTTTTGATAAATGCACACACTTTCTACCCCAATCCTTTATCAAGATAGAGAACATTATATGGTTATCATTTTATTGAGTATTTGGCTACATTGTAGCTCAAGTACATGAGCCGTACATTTCCCCCCACATTAAAACCTGCTTTTCTGGGACTCCCCTGGCAGTCCAGTGGTTAAGACTCTGTGCTCCCAATGCAGGGGGCATGGGTTTGATCCCTGGTCGGAGAAGTAAGATCCTGCATGCTGCATGGTGCGGCCAAAAAAAAAAAAAAAACCACAACAGACCTGATTTTTTGATTGCCCCGTGTTCTCTTTTTTTTTTCTTGTCAATTCTTGAGCCTTTAATTTTTCATATGAATGTAGAGGTCCATTTCTCATTTTCACTGCACTGTGCTATTAGGATTTTAATAGGAATGCCACTGGATTTGTAGATTAATTGACATCTTTGCAACAGTGAGCCTTCCTATTCATACACATTGCCTACTATTTCACTTATGCAGGTGTTCTTTTATTTTTTTCAACAGGTTTTACCATCATCTCTAAGAACATCTTGTTTCTATCTTTTTAGATTAGTCTTAAATACTAAAGTTTTGTTGGTGTTTTGAATAGTTTACCTTTTTATAATGAGATTTTACTTCCTTGTGGTATTATATACAGATGGTATTAATTTTTTTTAACATCTTTATTGGAGTATAATTGCTTTACAATGGTGTGTTAGTTTCTGCTTTATAACAAAGTGAATCAGTTATATATATACATATGTTCCCATATCTCTTCCCTTTTGCATCTCCCTCCCTCCCACCCCCCATCCCACCCCTCTAGGTGGTCACAAAGCACCGAGCTGATCTCCCTGTGCTATGCGGCTGCTTCCCACTAGCTATCTATTTTACGTTTGGTAGTGTATATATGTCTATGCCACTCTCTCACTTTCTCACAGCTTACCCTTCCCCCTCCCCATATCCTCAAGTCCATTCTCTAGTAGGTCTGTGTCTTTATTCCCATCTTACCCCTAGGTTCTTCATGACCTTTTTTTTTTTCTTCTTAGATTCCATATATACGTGTTAGCATACGGTATTTGTTTTTCTCTTTCTGACTTACTTCACTCTGTATGACATAGTCTAGGTCCATCCACCTCACTACAAATAACTCAGTTTCGTTTCTTTTTATGGCTGAGTAACATTCCATTGTATATATGTGCCACATCTTTTATCCATTTATCTGTTGCTTCCATGTCCTGGTTATTGTAAATAGAGCCGCAGTGAACATTGTGGTACATGACTCTTTTTGAATTATGGTTTTCTCAGGGTATATGCCTAGTAGTGGGATTGCTGGGTACCCATCCTTTTTTGGTTGACTGCCATTTGATAGATATTGTTTAAAGATTCCTCAGGTTGGTGTAGGAGAGAAGTGTGGTTTTATGATTCTCTTCTTCATCTCTCAGTCCCTTGGTGAAATCATTCAGTTTTATGACTTTCAATACCTCTATTCACTGATGATGACTTCGAAATTTATATTTCCAGCCTAGATCTTTACCCTGGATTTGTCATCTCTACTTAAATTTCAGCTTTAACATGTGAAAAACTGAATCTTAATCTTTCTTACTCCTTCCCTTCCCAATCTATGCCATCCATAGTGTTCTGCATCCCAGTTGATATTGGGTCTTGGAATTCACTTAGTTTAAATGCTAATTAATAAATCAGAATAAAGAATGTAGCCTTTCATAGGTTTTATCTAATCCCCAGATGCCCCACCTCCCGTCCCGTTCTGTCCCCTCTTCAGTTTAAACTGAGGACTGTGTGTGTGTGTGTTTGAAAATTGACGTAAAATATTTAGAAGGCACGATCTTCAAAATACTGATTATTATTTTGGAGAGCCAGAAGATTTGTGTTTTTAACAGAATTATATTTGTTTAATAATTTTTGTAATAATTTATGGTGATGTATCTTGTGGGAAGGTCAAGCAGACTTTAGATAAACCCTTTTACAGTTTGACTGTTTCTTCACATTCTGTCTGTAATTCATCTCTCGTGTAATTCTAAGAGAGCACAAATTGGGTGTCTCGATGATATCGCTTATGCACTATAATGTCTTTTGACACTTTAGGAATGCTGCATCAAAAAGAAGAAAATTCTTGACCACCTGCTCTTAGGTTTTCATGTAGAGTAGTAGATAAATCTTAGCCTGGCAGTTTTACCACAATAATAAAATGGGCTCTAGTTGTTGGAAGTTGATGGCAAGTGTCAGAGAGCAGTTTTGCACCCACTGGCCTGAAGGGATTGTCAGGAGATGAGGGAGATGTGGTGACCTGATACTGTCCCAAGATGTCTACAGGAGTATGCTGAGGGTAGTAGATTCTTTTCTCTTCTTTATCCCTGCCATTGTTTTCCCTTGTGAATTTCAAGGGAGAGTTAGGGAGGTTGATCAGAGAGAAGGTAGCATTGTCAGGGTCACTTCTGAACCCAGTTCTTAGTGTGTGCCATGAGCAACAGTCGTAGCATGGGGTGCCTGATGCTCTCGTCTTTTTCTCTATTTGGAGCAAAAACTATGGCAGAACGTACTTTCAAGTGAAAGGTCAGTGTTTTTGTGGCCAGTTCATTGGAATCCTGACAAAACTGGTATGAAATTTTAGAGCACAGATGAGGGAAGTAAGGATTACTACCTGTTATCTTGAGAATTCTATATTTCTGAAACTTTTACAACCATGGCCTGTGTCCCTGTGTCCTTTATGCCCCAAGGCATGTTCCCCACCCCCACATAAACCCAGCAAAATAGCTATTAATATTAAAGATGTGAAGAGTGTTAGGGATTTTATTTAGTCAGAGAGCTGGATGAGTGCTAATTATTAAGAGCAAAAAGGGCACTGTCCTTCAATGACTGGTATTTCTTGTCTTTTGAAAGTAAAAGCAAAGTGAATAAACATTATTTGTTACTTGAATCTATACAAAGGGAAGGGTATACTGAGAAGACAACTCAGATGTGTAATTGTGTTTCTAACAGTATTTTCCAAGTTGTATGGATTAGTTTGCAGCTGACAGACACTTGGTTTTGTGGAGTTGAGGAGTATTTTTGAAATTATGGCTATTTCTTAAAAAGGGGTTGCTTAGCACTGGATATACTAGAACTGAACAGTTTCCCCCCAATAATGTTGTTTATCCTTGGAGTTTTGGAAACCATGAAGAGAAGGAGAAATGTGAAAAGCTTGTTTATGTGGTGATAAAAGAGGAAGGAGAACAAGCCTAGGGTCAAGAGATGGGGAAAGTGCAGAAAAGTTGCAGGTGAAGGAGCAGTTAAGGTAATTTGCCTTGTTGGATAAACTGGATCATGATCTTGGGGAAGACAATGTCAAGAAAGAAGTTCTTGAGCTGAAAAATCTGGGCCATAAGATCTGTAGGTTCTGATATGACCAAATATGTGTCTTCATTCAGACAGGTTAATTCTGCACAAGCTTTATATTTAATAGAGATTTTGGTAATATGGAGGATCACTGTACAACAATCATGAAACATATCCTCCTGGATTGACGCGTTATCTTTGTCTTTTAAAATTCTCATACTTCCCTTGCTCAGATCCCTCAATAATTCTGACAAACCTGCCTAGGAACCAATCTGCCACAATTGGATGGGCTGCTTCCTAAATTAGATGTGGTAGGCTTGAAGTACATTTTTTCCTAAGCAAAAAAACCTGAACATAATAGTGATCCTTAATTCTGAGTTATGTATTGTACTAAAATAAAATTGTCAGAGGCCGAGATATCAATGAGATTATTTTATATTTATTTTGAAAAACAGAATCTGTTTGTGATAATGGATAGTATGTGTTGTCCTATATAATTTTACTGAACAAGGAAAGACATTACTTGATTTTTAAGTGACTGTCTTACCCAGAAGGAATTTTGGAATTATGGATTCTAAATCTTTTGAAATTTAGCCTTGATTCATAAAGCCAAACCAAAGTAATGTCATGACTAATATAATAGTACATTTATATAAAGCAGATTACTTGACTATGAGATAATATGGTCAGTTCTATATCAATATTAGATACAAAAAGTGTATCCAGGCTATTGGCTTATTAAAAGCTCTCGCTGGGCTTCCGTGGTGGTGCAGTGGTTGAGAGTCCGCCTGCTGATGCAGGGGACATGGGTTCGTGCCCCGGTCTGGGAAGATCCCACATGCCGCAGAGCGGCTAGGCCGGTGAGCCATGGCCGCTGAGCCTGCGCATCCAGAGCCTGTGCTCCGCGACGGGAGAGGCCACAACGGTGAGAGGCCCGCGTACTGCAAAAAAAAAAAAAAAAAGCTCTTGCTAATTGTCAATATTCATTTTAGATACTATACATTAACTTAGTGAGGGAAGTAATACTAGAAAGTAGAGAGTTTCAGGGAGCAACTCAGGGGCCTAACATGTCTTTAATGTGATTATATTCTCTACTCGGTGGATCTCTCTCATCTAGTTCTCCACATACTGTTACTAAAAATAGCAAACATTTGTTAAATATTTACTGTGTTCAGGACTTTACATGTATTAAATTCCCTTTTGGTTGTTACTGCTATTAATTCCAACTTAAGGGTGAGAGACCCAAGGCACAGTGAGGCTGATGGACTTGTCCAGGGTGACAGGCCCAAGTGTGGGGCAGGTCTCTGAACACAGGTCTCTATTTGCTGCTGTTGAAACCTAGGAGGTTTTGCTAATGGCATACAGAATGGGTTTTAAATTTTAAAGAGACTGTTAAATTTCTGACAGCTATTCAGACCATTGAACGCTTTATCTTTTTAAATGTGTTCTTTCTTTGGAAATTTGTTATCATCTTATAGATTCTTACCCAAGGAGAACATTTATGATTATCATCAGCATAACTAGAGATGATGCATGAAATGTGCTTCTCTTCATTTGTAATGTAGTGGAAGAGTTTTAAATTTTAAATTGTACTCCTAGCCTAGAAGATTTATAATGTAATGGATTAGGAATTTACTGGGTGTCCCTTATGTGATGGAACCCTCTAGTTTGGGTCCCAGGGATGTGATAAGGAGGAAACATGAACTGTTCTTCCAAGTAGGTGCATATTCATTCTTGCTGACTTTATAGGCTCTTGCTTTGGGTCACAACAAAGGTTAGATCATACCACAAAGCATGCATCATGCTTGTGTAGCCTCCTTTCCCATAGTTTTTTCAAGGGTTGACATGAAAAACATGTCTGCCTGTTCTCTGAAAGCTCCTTGGGGATATTGTCTGACATGTTTCCTTATTGTTCCTAAAGCTGGCTCTATTTTAAAGATAATTCACAGACTTTTGCATTTGTGTCATTCCCCCCAAATAAACCAATGTGCTTTCTTTATCAGACGAAAGCTGTTGATTTTCTTCTTTGCCTTGGCCAGGAAGATCAAGGCCCAATTAGAATATACTAGTGTATACTAGAATTGTTTCATTGCTCTGTTAGGGCTTTTTTGTGAGTTAACCAAAATGGTTTAGGATGAAATTGCTATACTCAACACAATATTTGCAATATAATTTCAAGAGATTCTTGCATCCTATGAAACATATCCTGGACCCTTAGAATGAAGAATCCATGCTTTTGATCTTTTTACATCCTTATTTCAATCATTCTGTACATATGAATGTATTTTGCTAAGTTTCCTTGACTTTTAGGCTATATGTAAATGATAAATACATTGTTTTCAGAGATCTTTAGGTGCTGAGCACTTACCCTCTATGTATTTGGCAGTGAGGCCATAGGAAACGTTTTTGTTTATCACAGGAGGAACTTTTTTGGTTCTCATGATAATGAAGCATATAAATGGCTGTAGAGTTTTTAATCGTTTGATTTGCCAGAAAAAGCAACCTGGAGATTTTGTGTGTGTGTGTGTGTGTGTGTGTGTGTGCGTGCATGCGCACACACACTTAGTAGAAATACCAGGTCCTAAAGATGGAGTTTTTGTGCACTGAGCGCAATTGTGAATGGATATTCAGTAAAGTTATGACATTTTTACATCTCTTCGCTGTGGTTCTTGGTGAAGTCTCTTCATGGAAGTTGTGAAAAGGCTTTGGGAATTGTCTCTGGGGCTGCAGTTTTAAAATCTGGTTCCCAAATGAGGGAAGAGCCTTCTCTCTTTGGGTGGTGGTAGAGCCATTGGCCCTTGCCTTCAGGATTGCAGGATTGTTGTTCACAGGTGCTCCTTCATGTTGGAGGTCCTGAGATGAAGGATGGGCTAGCTTTGCTCTTGGCCTCCATGTTTAAAAGGAGGGTATATTCACTTGGTGGGCTTTGCAGGAAAGCATGTTTCATTGTACTTGCCTTTGGAGATGTTTTGCTCTTTAATGTCTCCTTCAGATAGAGCTTCAGGGAGGCTCAGCATCTGTCCCTTAGAAGTGTTCCCAAAACATTGGCTAGTGAGGAGGAACTCATGCTAAGGGGAGATGTGGGAATAGCTGTCATTTTCACCTCTTTTCCCCTTCTTTCTTTGTAAAAGACAATTTGTAGTACATTTTGTCTCTCTAAGGGAGACTCGAGTACCCAGCTGGTTAGATATATTTAAAGAAAGAAAAAAAAACCTCTTCACACAGACCTTGAAGAATTCTATTATAAATCTGAGTGGGAACCTGAGAATGCTGTGGCATACAGGCAAAACTAATTAAAATAACTGATAAAGAAATCAGATGTAGCTTTACATGGGATTTTCAAGATTAAAATGTACGAGAATTATGTTAATAAGCTCTGCTTTTAACTCTATAAAGGATAGGAACTCATTCCTTTGTGCAACTTGAAACTACTATCACCTGTGCCCTCTAGTGCATACTGGATGAGTTAGTTTGACAGTAAAATTCTGTATTGTGTTTCCTGCCTCTGCCCTAATTCTGCTGAGGTTCCTGGTGTAAGAATTCCCTTAGCCTCTCTGATCCCCTCATCCCTAGGTGTTTATTCCTGCCTGTCTGGTCCTGTTGTACTGCTCCTGGCCTGGAGAATTAGTAAGGTCATCCTGGCAAGTACAGCGACCTGTGGCAGTAAATTCTCAAGGCCAGGGCAGTTTCTGCCCCCAGTGCTGCCGAGGCAAAGCATGCTGTCCTGAGGATGTTTATGCCAAGCAAGGGAGACTAGTTAAAAATCTTCCCTCCCTTTCCCCTATCCATACTTACTGAGCTGGTGTCTGGGATAGAGTGGGTTATGTAGGGATCCTAGAGACCCCAGCATGGTCAGCACCTGTGGACCTCCCTCCCAGGAGTGGTGTGCAAGGTACTGCTAGGATCTACCCCAACAGATCCCTGAGGTAGAGGCCAAGTTACTGTTTGCTGGGTATAGGCAATCAAGTACCTTTTTGAAGTTCCCCAGGCTGTGGCTGAACACAGGGGAGGGTGGGGGATGGCGGCCAACCTTAGGCCCTGTGAGCCCCACAGACAGCTGTTTGTCCACTTGCTAAGGCTTGTGACAGAGCAGCTTCTTATTGCATGACTGCTGTTTACTGGCATGGTGGCTTTTTAGCCAGCCCTCCCCTCCCTGCCTTACTTCCTAGCCTAGTTTTGCCTGTCTCCGAATGAAAACAGGTGATGATTAGCTGCCCTTTTTCCAACTGGCACATTTGGCATTGTAGAGAGCATGGTACAAAACAACTGTTCATTTAAGGTTTCTATATCTGTCATAAATGAGTTTTCAACTTTCACATGTCAAAATTGATAGGTTACCAAGGAAAAGCTTTGGAAAAAAAAGAAAGACATTGGCTGTTTACAGTATACACAATTTTAATAACAAAACTTCCCTGTACACTGCACTTGGTTACCCCCCCCACCCCCACCGCCCCAGTATAATCGTATTTTCTTCCCACCCTCCCAACCCACTTGACCACCTCCCACCCCCACCCACCCACCCAGATGGCTTAGGGTGATTGAACACAATAGGTTTGGACTGTACTTTCAGTTTCCAGTTTCAGTGTTGATAGGAATGTTCATCAAACATTCCATAGATCAGGCTTTTAAAAAATTACCAAGGAAGAATAGGTTAATTGAAGGAGTAGCAGACATTTCCAAATGTCTGCAATAGCAGTATGAAAGCTTAAACAGTCATTTACTACTCGTTTTTTGCCTTAAATTATTTAAGTACTATGAGTTTCCCTAGGTTAGGAACAGAAATATTTAATTATCTGTGGATGGCCTTATCACTTTTGTCTTTTTCTGGTTGAAGCAATTTAACCAATAAGGTATGAAAAGCATGTCCCAAAACAGATTTTTGAGACCAGTCTGTCATTGTATTGCTTTATTAGGAAAATGATCATGTACGTCATCTTCTAAAAATAATATTTCAAAATTTCATACTGATATCCACACTTTGGAGAGAACGGGACATTTATAGCTCCCCCCTCATAGTTGCGTAGGAAGTATGCCTTAAGAAAATGATACGCCTGTTTTGAATTTTAGGATTAAGACCTCATGCTACATAGGGTTCATTTTTATTGGAAAGAGTCTAGCTCTTGGTGACTAGCATTAGAATAAGCAGATGGATTTTAATAATTAGTGGAGTGGGAAAGTTCAATCAATTCCATTCAATGAATCGGTACAGAAATTAACTTAGGCACATTAAGAAATTACATGTGTTAGTGCAGATTTTTGGCTTAAAAAATTAGTATCTTTGCTATTTGATGTTGGCAGTGGGTATTCTCTGAGTGGTGTAAGGATTTGCAAATTTATCAGCTCACTCTCCTGTCAGAAAGGTGATTGAAATCCCTGGCAAGCTACAGAAATGAATATAAATGATTCCAAACTAGCTCTTGGTTACTAGGTGGGTACAGTATCATAGCCTTTGTTAGCTTGCTTTTTCCAGAGATTTAATTATTTTTCTGTTTTTTAAGTGGTCATTTTCCTCTAATCTTGAAAGTGAAAAAAGGGAGAGGGGACGTTGAAGAGGATAAAACGACAGCAAAAAACAAAAGGCCTAACATTATATTACCAGGATCTGCAGTGTAGTTGTGATGCTCTTCCACCCGAGCCAGTTGGTAAAGAGAGCACATATGACTAACAGCCTCATCTTCAAACCCGTGCTGATACCAAAACACAAATAGACCAAAATTAAAAGAAATTCTGCCTTCTATAGGCAATTGAAAAGGGAAGTTTGCACTTTAAATGGACAAGGAAAATGCTATTTGGCACTGTTATTCACTTTTCTCAGAGAGCGTTGCCCAAAAAATGAAGGGCCAAAAAAAATCTGTTAATTTTCAACTGAAAAGTATGCCTTGGTGGCCTTGGCTATGCTGTTCCCCTGAATTACTAAATGGCTTGCTTTTCCAATTTTCTTTCCTACATACATTAAGGATTTTGCCAATTGACAGTCCATTTCACTAACTGTAATCTTTAGGATTAATGTGGGGACTCCCAGCCACTATTTCTCACCCTTCTGCTCACAGTTTTAATTAATTTTAGGTTGTGGTTGAAATGATGGAAACTACTTCTCTGCTATCCTCCAGGGCTAGTGGAATCTTGTGTGTCTAGGACACAGTTGTATTGTGATAAAGTTGTTCTCTGACAAATGGCCATGGTTACCCTGATAAATGGGTTGGTAAATTTTAGCTTGTGGAGCTCTCATTTGTAATGGGGCTTCTGATCCAGCCCTTCTGTAAGGAAGCTGTGAGACGTGCTCTGTGCCGTAAAATCAGCTTCTGTCCTTGCCCAGGCAGGCCTAGTGTCTGGTTTAACAAGAGGTGAAATGCTCAATGCTCAGGATCAGCTGAGATGGGCTGAGACTTTGCCAAACTAATCTACCCACCTTAAAAATTGTAGAGAGCACATTCTTACCATAATTTGTGATCTTGTCTGCTTTTTACTGAGACACATTTTCTTTGAAATGTAGGTAGACATCCCTCTCTTAGTATTAAATCTCATGGATTAAACTGTAATCTTAACATGTTTCAATTCAATCTTGGGAAGAAATATGCCTTGAATGAAGGATATCATGTTAAGTAAAAGATAACTTTTTTTATGGTAGTGGTTTTCTCTAAGAAGTTATGTCTTTTTTCTCATCAGCAAATGTCAGTTGTAAAAATGCTCATTCTTCTAAAATCAAGTCAGTAGTCTAATTTCATGGTTTTTGCTACTACATACATGGAACCTCATTTATGGAAAAATTCTGTGTCAATTGGTAACTTGCATCTAAATTCTAAATATGTCATAGTTTCTCCATAGAAATCATAATGGAAGAAACAAAGTACTTGTGACTCTTTTCTACACGAAAAGTGTGGCATCATAATGATTTTTTAATTTCTGAACATTTATATTAATACCAGAGAACCTCCCCCCCTCCCCTTTCCAGCTGCAGGTCCCCGGGCCTTGCCCGGTTTGATGCAGATCATGTATAGTTGCCCATTTGCTTGGCTGCCTTTTAACTTTGCTAACCTGTTTCAGCAAGAGCCATATTTCAAAATGCTGCCTTTCTCTTTCATCCCCTCACCTCCTTCGAGTTACCACTGTGTGGCTGCATAGGCATATGTTGTGTTCTGTCATGAGACGGTTTGCCTCAGATATGTGTTGTTCCCTTCACTTAGAAGGACCTGCTCTTACAGTAAGAATAGGTATCCATTAAAAGGTCAAAATTTAGCATATAATACTTATAAAGTGATTTTTTTTCAAGGTTCCTTTAAAATTTATTCTAACAAGAATCAGTATTATGCCTGTTGCTAGCCAGTTATTTTTAATTTGGCTCTTTGAGGCCTGAAGATCAGGAAAAGGCAGAAGAAAGAGGTTTAAACCCCTTTGTCAAGGCATCTTTGATCATGGCAGTTGAGGGAGAGATGGAGGTGGGGGGTGGATGACAGGGGGAGAAAGAGAGAGACTGGGAGAGAGAGTGTATTTGTGTGTGTGCTTTCAAACTAGAGTGAGCAGCTGGTCATAGGATTGCTAAATTGACTCAGTTTATCTCTTTTCTCTCCAAAATAATTTCTAAATCTTTTTTCACATATAAATGTATATATAGGATTTAGTAAACTAATTAGTAAAGTGATAATTTAACACTAGTTTAAAGTAAGTATCTAAATGCCACAAAAATCAACATGTCCATTATAAGTCAAACTAGAGATATGAAACGAAGTCAGTGTAATTATTTAGTATTGATTTCATTGTAATGAGACCTTTTCACAGTCACTTGGATTCATTGTTTAAATATATTAAAGAATCCCTCAACTTATTAGAATTACATAAAGGGTTCTGATTTCATGATATGGACTTTGATAATATCTATTAACCCAGGCAAAAACTCTGGAAGAAGAGTGTTTAATATTGACCAGTCTTCAGCATATGTGAAATTCTACTCCCCACGCTGGCAGTAAATAATAGGTTTGAGTAAATACCAAATTATCATACAAGAGAACTTTGCTAAGTCTCCTTTTAAGCAGCAAGCCAGTTGTGGTACTTGGGGTAGAGAGCAATGATCAAACAAGTATTGATCCATATCTCTTTCTGCTCAGTAGCTTCTTTCCAAACTGTTTTCAGTAGAAAAAAATAGCATATGGAGACCTTAGTGTAAATGTTTACCCACAGTAGCGTATAATTACATACATGAAGTGTCTTATTTTGAAGTAAGCATTTTTAGACTTTCCAACAAGAGTGCAAATTAATGTGAGCATCGCTTCATTTAACACTTAAAGTATGGTTTCATTAAAAAAAATTAAAAATACTTCAACACGTCAGAAACCTAAGTCTCCACTTGGTTTGGAAAAATTAGCCTTATTGTCACCATTGGTAAAAATTAGATATGTATTTAGCCCCTACTATGTAAAATAGGTTACTTATCTGATGTGATTTTTGATGATGAGTAGATATTATACTTCACATTCTTTGTATGGCAGCTGCTGACACTTGCACTGTCCATAACCATTAATGATGATGAAAGGTCCTTCATGGGTGGGTTCATATTCATTATATGGTCCTTGGTCTGACATGTTTGACATATGGAGTCGTGTTTGGGATCGGAGCTGCCTGTGGTTCTGAATCATTGAGCACTGCCTAATTCTTCTTAAAGTGGGAGGGCAGCACTTCCTGGAGATGAACACTATAAAAATAATAAAAAAGAAAGAAAACAATAAAGCCATTGTTCCCGTAATTACCCGCTGAGTGAAGATGGCATTGTCTGGTTCGGGAAAGTGTTCCTCAGTAGTAACTGCTATGCCCGCAGTAGTTGGGATTTCTTTGTCTCCCACATGGTAACTTGATGAGCTTATTCTTTTTGTATATTCAGTGGTTGGATCTTTATAAGTTGTAGCCATGGCGGTGACAGTGGTTGATAAATTCCAGCAGAGCTGAAATCCGTGGACTGCATCTAGTATATCCTCTCCTTGGGTGTGGTCGGGGCTGTGGCATAGGATGGAATGCTCCCACCGACCTTGGAAACTGCCCAGCCAGGAGGCCAAAGCACATATTCGAGGGCTGCATTCCCACAGATTGCCAGAGAGGCCAACGGTTGTGAGGGATCTCAGGGAGTTTAAGATCTTGGAATCAAGGCTGTTTAACTTGTTGTTATCCATGAGGAGTGTTTTAAGATTAGGCATCGTTTCAAACACTGTCAGGTCGATGGCTTTTATTTCATTTCCAGTCAGGTCTAGCTTTTCTAAAGTGCCCCAGGTCCACTCCATCCCACATGTCAAGTTGCTAATTTTGTTCCATTGTAAGAAGAGTGTGTGCAGACTGCTTAGCCGTAGGAAATGAGCAAAATTAATCTTCGTCAGCTGGTTGTGCTCTAGGTGAAGCTCTCTCAGTTTGATTAATCCTGCAAATCCATTGCGAGCCAAACTTCGCAAACGGTTTGTGCTCAAATCCAGAAACTCCAGACTACGACAGTCCCAGAACAGGCGTACTGGGATAGTCCGCAGGGAGTTGGACCGTAAATGCAAGGTCTGTAGCTTCCGGAGGCCATAGAAGAGCTCTGGGTGCAGAGATGACAGCTGATTAAAAGACAGGTCCAAATTTTGCAGGTTAATCAGTTGGGTAAAAGTTGTGTTTGGTAAATAAAATATTTTGTTGGAACTTAAGATTAATTCCTTAAGTTTATATAGTCCTTGAAAAGCATCTTCTTTTACTGTTGATATTTGATTATGGTCTAAGTGGAGCCAGGTAAGTTGACTGAAGCTGGCAAATTGATCCCTTTCAAGCTCTGTGATGTGATTGTGCCTCAGGGACAGGCCCAGAGAGCCCTTGTCTGTGGTGTTTGGCACTGAGTGGAAGCCCTGAGAGTCGCAGTAGAAGAGCAGCTTCTCACAGCGGCATTTGGGTGGACATGCCATACCCAGGGCAGGCAGCATTTTTAAAACCATACTCATTGCATATATTGCTGCCAGCATAGGGGCCCCTAATGGCCACTTGAAATGTAAGCCTGCAGAATATAATTTAAGGAAGACAAGAAGATAGGATATTTTTCAGCAGAGCGTATGGGCTATTAAAACAACAACAACAACAACAACATAACATTATGGCAAAAGATTTCACTACATATAACTTATTTTTCATTTGCTGCAGAAACACTAACCTTGTTAGTATGACTAGAACAAAACTTAAACCATTAAGAAAGAATATAAAACACATCCTGTCATCAGCAATATATGTTTTTACCTAAACCTCAAAATCCAAAAATGTGACAGTGATCTCCCTCATAAAATGTGAATTCAGTGGCTTATTATTTTAAAAGCGTTGATTCCTTGCTGACTGTACAAGACACATAAATACATGGACTTACCCATTCTTCTGAGCACATTGGAGCCTGCATTCAGTCTCGGCTGTCAGACTCAACGCAGTGAGTCTGTAAAAGGCTCTAACATGCGGGAGCCTTTGACCAGTTTCCTGTTTTCTGTGTCCCAGGCTTTCCGAGTAAAATTGAATCCACCAGGGTGAGTTGTTTTTTCCTTAGGATATTCCTCTCGAAAGCATTGGTTTCATTTTCTGTGACCACTCTGATCCCCTAAATCAGTTTTGAATATGTTATTAATTTCGTCCTCCTCTGACTGCTCAGCTGGTTAACCAAAGCTTCAGCCTCTCCTTTCTGCAGCCGTTAGTTCTCTCGGTCTTAACTTGTTGATGGCAGATGGGCGGCTTGTTGCAGAGAAGAGCTCCTGGAGCAGCATGAGTGCATTTACTGAAAAGCTTTTCCGAGAAACGGCACAAGAATGGATTTGCTTATGTGCTGCGACCACACAGAACTGTATATAGGCTGACGTCACCGGGTGACGTGTCTTTTGTTTGGGTTTTCCAGAAGCTTTACTGTTATAAAGCAGTGTGCTTTGTAACAGTATAGGGGTCGTTGTTAAGACCCCTGATTATAATGAAGCGAGAAAGAACTCCTGACTTAAAAACATGGTATTCCTTCAGTGTAGGAAGCAGCAGTGAGGTTGTAATAAAGGCTGCATTCAAGAAGACCCGTCTGAACAGTGAGTTGGGTTAGCAGAGTGATGATTTTTTAATGCTTGGGAGAGCCAGTGTTAGACTGCCGATTCTGCATAGAGATCATCTAAATGGGCAGGAGCCTGCACAATTTATGAAGTGCTGATTTAACAGCAGCCTCTGCAAGTGCCTGCTGCTCTGGTAGTTTGGAAAGCTACTCAATCACCTTGCTGTCATGCTTGGTTAACATAGAAGTATGACTATGATTTGCTTCAAATGTGTTGGTAAACTAGCTAAGTGGGCTTTGTTTCTTTGTCATTAAGAGTTTAACATCATAAACCAAGAATAAAGGGCAAAAAAAAAAGTTGGAAAACAAAGCATTTGGTTATTTTGCTCTTTGAGAATTTCAGGAGAAATCTAATTAAAAAGATTCTCCTTCTCTGTCTTATTTTATATAATAGTGTTTTATCACAGTGCTAATTGAAAAATAATGCTGATTTGATCTTTGGATGTCTTCGTAGGAGAAAAGGGTAGGTTGATACAGTCATTTAATATTGCATGCCCTAAGTGTTAACAGTGGAACAAATGATTTAGGACAAGTGGTATAGCGTGGCTGGATTCTGACATGGTCCCTTGTATTTACCTCAGAATTTCACCTACTTCTTCGGCTAAAAGCCTCTACTGCTCTGGGATTGGGGCATTGTGACCCTCAAACAATAGAGCATTTACACACTCAGTAGTGCCTACTGGCACACTTAAGAACTGACTTTGAGTCTTATACTAACTGTTGTTGAAATCTCTCTAGGGAATACAAAAGGTCACTCATACTCTGGAGTAGGATTTTTGCTTTGGCTGTTTTTACTTGACCTAACACCATCTTCTCCCTGTCAAATAGTATCACTTTTCAGAATTTGGTTATGACTGTACAGCTCCATGTTTACTATTGTATAAATGTAAAAGATATTTCTACTGTGAGTCAGGGTCATATTTTCAGGCCTGACAAAGGTAAGGCCTTTTATACATCTGACATTATTGATTTGGCCTTCCAGGCCATTTCTCCCATATGATTGGCACTTATCCTTAGTAGGTCTTGTCTCAGACCTGAAGGCAGAAATCTGAAAACTACCCATTGTGTCTGTGAAACCAGAACGTCATCAGTCTGTTGGCTTCCAGGGGCTTTATCACACTGGGCATGTGTAAGAAGTTATTGTCTCAAGGGGTATAGTTTCTGTGTTGTAGTGTGGTGCTAGAGTGAGGACTGGAAGACTCCAAGGTGCCTTCCTCAGGGCTCTGTGGAGACAGCAGCAGCTGCAGGTGTGTAGTTTGGCTCCTCCTAGAAGCAGACCCCAAGGTAGGATTAGAAGTATAAGAATTTTATTGAGGAAAATGCCTGGATGTATAAAGGGAGAGAGAAGACAGCAGGAATACACTTAGGTCTGGTAGAGTCTAACAACTATGGGGCATGTCTGATACCTCTGAAAGGAGAAGACTGAAGGAAAGACTCTGTGGGCAGTACAGTTCTAAGATAGTGTGCCCAAGCCAAAGTTACCCATGAGTGGAACCCCTTATTCTCAGGAACTAGTACTCCCACTGTATTCCTGCTTGCTGGTTAAGGAAGGGAGGGAGAGGTCCTGTTTTAGACTTCAAGGATGCCACTCCCCCAACTGACCTTGATTCTTTCCATAGTCTTTCTCTCTTGTAAGCTAGAAGTTCTTAACCTGGGTCCATAATTGGCTTGTAGAATTTTGTTGCTTGTGCATTTTTCTGTGGATAAGGTTTAATCAAATTCTTACAGGGTCTGTGACCATAGGTTTCAGAGTGACCGTTCTATAGGAACTTGCTCCCAAAACTTCCAATGAGGGGAGTCTGACAAGGGTGTTAATTTTTTTTTTTTTTTTTAAGGAAAAGAAGCCCTTGGGATACTGTAAATGCTCTCATTGAAGTCAGCCACCCTCTGATTAAAAAAAAAAACTTTGCAAGGCAGGAGGAGCTGGATTAAATTCTCCCCTGAAGTAACAACTTTAGTTCCATGTGGAGAAAAGCATTAGAACCAATTGGATTAGAGCAACCATGATTAGGAATGAGTTGTATGTGAAAATTTAGAGGGAAGAACATTTCCTTCCCCTTAAACTCTTGGTTCTTTTCTGCTCTGTAGTCTGCTTGGCCTACTTCTTATACTAACAAATGGAAAACCCTTAAGTTACATTATCCCAATACTGCTATAACAGATTTGTGGGCAAGGAAAATTGCGCAGAAAAGCACCAGTGCAATCAAGAGTAATTATTTTTTGATGCATCTGGAGAGTGGGCAGTAATGCCTGCCGTATCACAGTACCCAGAGAGCACAGTCCGTCTAGGTCACCAGCCATCTTGCCCACTTGCCCTCTCTTTGGGTTCGAAAGGTTTAGACTGTGGAATCAAAGAAGATGTGAGTTTGTTTTAAAATTGGTTGAAGTACCATAGTTCCTATTGATGGAATTTTTTATCATTTTTTGATCTATCTTTCTTTAGCTAAAAGGACTAAAAAACCCATGTTCTTTCTGAATTAAACTTTTTCTTGGTTTCATTTTACAACAGCTTTATTCTGCATACATATGCCTTTGACTTAAAGTGGCAGTACAACCTCTGGAAGGTACTTTCCATATCATCTGTTTCAATTTTCACTGTTTAGTTGTTCATGACAAGGCAAAGGACAAGTAAAATCTAGCCCGCCTGTCCTCTCTGTAAATGGTTGTAAGCAAATTAAATGAGTCATGTGGCAGGGCTGAGGTGTTGGAATTACCTGCATTACTCTACATGATAGTTTGCTTTGAATATATATTGCTAATTAGGGACAAATACTTCCCCACTTGGAGAAGCAGATGTATGGGTATATACATGAAATCTTCTAATTTGTGGTAGAGAGGGAGCTGGATTTTGCTTTATGCTAAGGAGTCAAATGTTTCTTAACTAATCATGCCCGACTCCAAAAATTTTAATACCCCAGCACCCAAAAGTGTGGTGGGGAAGCACAGAGGTGCTCTGGAGAAGTATGTTAAAATAAACCTTTTTGCTTCCAGTCTTGGTCATTGTTCCTTGGAGATCTCCTTACGATCATCAAAAAGTGATAGACATTTTTAGGGTGGAGATCCAAGATTTGTGGGTCTGAGTATATCCCCTCCTAAGAACCTTTTAGGGTTCTTAGTGGCAGGCACATACTTGGGCCTATACTGTATCAACACCTGTATTAGAGTGAGTGGGTTTTACTAGCCTGTTTTTGGAGGCGGGAAAGAAAGAAGATGGGAGAATATTCTGATAAATCCTAGAGTTGTTCACTGCTTTCAAACGTGTGTATTTGGAGACAAAGATTGACTGTTCTTTTAAACTATTTATTTATTTATTTGCTGTGTTGTGTCTTTGTTGCTGTGCGCGGGCTTTCTCTAGTTGTGGCAAGTGGGGGCTACTCTTCGTTGCAGTGCGTGGGCTTCTCCTTGTGGCGGCTTCTCTTGTTGCGGAGCACGGGCTCTAGGCTCACAGGCTTCAGTAGTTGTGGCGTGTGGACTCAGTAGTTGTGGCACGCGGGCTTGGTTGCTCTGTGGCATGTGGGATCTTCCCGGATCAGGGCTTGAACCCATGTCCCCTGCATTGGCAGGCAGATTCTTAAACCACTGCGCCACCAGGGAAGTCTGACTATTCTTTAAAATTTTTGATTTGCTCTTTAAAAGCTACTGGGGTTTGGCACTAAACCATTTGTTATCTTCCCAAGAACCAGAACTTATCTGATAGAGGCAGATAGAATATGTAAGGATTGATGGACTTACCCATCTGTCATGTTAGAGATGGGCTAAAGAGTAGTTGATTATCCCAGGTAGAGCCAGAGGACCTGAGAACATTTAAAATTCTAGGCTCTTAGAGTTTCGGTGAAAGCACAGGGGACCACTGTTGAGTGTAAATAAGTATCTCTATTGCTGGGATCTTTCCTTTCAAAAGCCCTTTAAGAAGTAGACTGTCGGGCTTCCCTGGTGGCGCAGTGGTTGAGAGTCCGCCTGCCGATGCAGGGGACACGGGTTCGTGCCCTGGTCCGGGAAGATCCCACATGCCGTGGAGCGGCTGGGCCCGTGAGCCATGGCTGCTGAACCTGCGTGTCCGGAGCCTGTGCTCCGCAACGGGAGAGGCCACAACAGTGAGAGGCCCGTGTACCGCCAAAAAAAAAAAAAGAAGTAGACTGTCCACGTTAAGCCTACAGAATCCCTATTTTTGACCTCGTCTTTGCCCTCCATTAATTGTGATTTTTAAGTTCTTTTGTTATCTTTATTAAACTTGACCGAGAAAGGAGTAGGAAGGAGTGATGGTTACACCAGTGATGATGAGCTGTGTCCCTTTTGATGCTGTGACTTACAAAGTTTGGTTTTGGAGGCATGTGCTTTTTGGCAATTGTTGGTATTGGTGGGGTGGCAGAACTAGGATCATGTGACAGCCTAATTCTGTTAAGCTAGCATTGTGATCTGCGCCCAGGGCTAGAAAATTCAGCAGTAAATTTTGAGGTGATGCACCTTAGGTAAGGGAAGATTTTCCATAGAAGTTTGAGCAGAGGTACATTTAGACCACAGAGATCTTTTATGTCACCTATTGTAGATATCAAACCAACCCAAACCAAACAGAACTATCTTGAGGTCTTGATAAATGCGTAGACTCATTGAAATTTATATTGCCAAGCCCTTTTCTTATTCTTGCTTGCCAGTGGCTTCATCGTGTTCATGTTTCCCCCATCCTCTGTGCATGGCAGGCTTCGTTTTTTATTCTGAAGTAGAGCCGAGTTTGCTTTTTTTGTTTTGTTTTTAAAGATTTACTTTTTAAAAATTTATTTTTGGCTGTGTTGGGTCTTCATTGCTGCGCACAGGCTTTCTCTGATTATGACGAGCAGGGGCTACTCTTTGTTGTGGTGCGTGGGCTTCTCATTCTTATTAAAGAAATTAATTTTGTTTGTGAAATATTTTACAAAGATTTCTTCCAGTTATTTGTTTTTTAAAGGTTTTATGGTCTTTGCTATATATACTTAATTTTAATGAATGGCAGAGAATCTTTTCCTTCTCGTTGGAAGGAAAAAAAAAAGTTTGTTCTCCCAGAGGTCATCACCAAAATGGGTAAAGTCCTCCAGGAAATTCTAGTTCTTAATACTTTAAAAAAAAATCAATTACAAACTTAAATGTAATTTCCTGTATGACTTTACTTTTTACTGCTCTGACCCACTGTTATGTCATTACGAACTCCTGTCAAGCCCAGCACAGTACAGGGTCTTGCTGAATTAGGGGTTGCTCTGAATTATTTTATCTCAGATTAGAAACCCTCTGAGAGAAGGATTATGGCTAATCCTGCCTACTCCAGTGGATGTAGAGTGCTCAGTAAAGATAGTCTAAATAGATAGAAGTCTGTCCACGCAGGAGGAAGGTGGAATGGCTTCTTCATGCTTCTCTTAAAGATTGGTTTTAAAAGCCCTTTCACTGTCTCAGCCAAAACTGTGTTGCTTAGAGGCAGTCCCAGCTAATAACCTTTGCTTCTCCTCAATTCAGCTGATCTTTATTTGTTGAGGAGAAGCTTTATGTTGAAACCCCAAACATACCATATCTTTTTCTTAGAAAGCCCTTTTGTCACTGTGTAGCAGGGGCATACATATCAACTCACTCATACTGAGTGAGTCTAGGTGGTGTCTCTGCTTAGTGGAATAGAGTCTCTCAATTAGGTGGGAACCAAGAGTCACTTATTTTAAAGATTCATTGGGCAAATTTACTTTGGCCTAGCCAAAACTAGAAATACAAAATCATAACAGCCTTAATCTCAAAGAGAAGTAAGATCTTGTTTTACAGATCAGCAAGCCTTCTACTTTCATCAAGCTCATTATTAAGTTTGTAAGCGTGTGTACTCACCCCTATTATATTTTAAATTATTGGAACTGTAAACTTGCTATTTGGACTGGGGTTTTTTTTCTATTTTTTTAAGAGATGCTTTGATTTAAAAGGTGGTCTGGGGCTTCCCTGGTGGTGCAGTGGTTGAGAGTCCGCCTGCCGATGCAGGGAACATGGTTTCATGCCCCGGTCTGGGAAGATCCCACATGCTGTGGAGCGGCTGGGCCCGTGAGCCATGGCCGCTGAGCCTGCGCGTCCGGAGCCTGTGCTCCACAACGGGAGAGGCCACAACAGTGAGAGGCCCGCATACCGCCAAAAAAAAAGGGGGGGGTGGTCTGTCTAGTATAACCTGAAAACTTCAGTAAGTAACTGCTTCTGAACTGCTCCCTACTGATTAATGAGGCATAAGCCTCTATTTCCTAAAGTAACAAGAAAGACAAATTGATTTTTAAGGTAGTTTGACAAAGAATTAACAGATTCATGTTGTGTGAATTTTGCCTTGTGAATGTAATTCCCTCAAAAGTCAAGTTTAAGGATTTGCTTTTATATAACTTTCTGAGTATTATAAATCCTTCTACCCAAATTGAGGACGTTGCAAGGAATTAGGCTGTCATGAGGTTATTGAGCCCAGCCTTTGGATTTCAGATAACAGATGTTTTCTGGGTAAATGATCTATTAGAAACACCCCCCAAAATGTAGCTAGGTACAATGACAAATTTTACTAGGTTTACTTCAAAGTGAGTGCTTGAGTATCTAAGAAATGTACTGAGACTTTCCTGATTTAAGGATTAATTATGAGGTCAGTTTGATTTTTTTTAAATTCAGTTTTAGCCACCTTTGCCTTAGATCCTGGTATTTTGATCTTTGAGATTGTCAGTAACTAATTATACTTGTCAAGTTCTCTTCTGACTGATGGCCGTGAATAAATCACAGTTTATTCCTACAAGTAGAAATGCTCATATTTTCTCAGTGTTTGTTGAGACTCTTTTTTTTTTCCCTTAAACCCATTAATATTAGTGTATTACTTAACTTTATTGACAGTACAGTTGGAGGAAAAGGTAAGGGATATGACCCTGACCAGATTTGATAGGGACCATGTCAATGTATCAGTTATATTTCAACTTTTAATTTTAAGTCCTTTTTTGTCTCCTTTCTGCTTTCTGCTAAATAACCTGTATCCATCAATATTCCTTCTCTTTTCTTCTAATAGCCCAGAGATGGAGGCAGAGGGACAAGTGTCATTGTCTCCATTTAACAGATGGGGGATAAGAGAGAGATTGAGTAATAAATGTACATTAAGAGGCACTCAGAAAGTGTGTAACCACATCTCCCCATCCCCGGCTATTTATCTACTATGCTGGCTTATGTACTGATGGCATATCCATACCAGAATGTCTTGAGGGCGACCATGGGTAGAGAAACACTGAGTTAAATTCCTTTGTCCATTCGTATCTCTTCTGTAATTGCTATATGTTTTACAGAAAGAGCCACATTTGTTGACAGGGCATTTTGTAAGGAAAAACTTTTAATATATTTCGTAGTTTAACCTAGCTGATGTCTTACTAGGTATTTCTAAGCACATGGCTAGCTGTCTCTACCTGGGATAACTACCTTTGTCCCTTTCCTTTCGACTACCATCCATTTTGATTCTGATTAGAATGTTCCCCAATGCAAATGTCCACTCAACCCCCTGACCTCTGAACAAATGCTGATTTACATACCTCTCTCAGAGTGGCTGATAGGTTCTTTTCTGTGCAATACAATTGCGTTAAGCTTAGCCTAGAATTTTAAGTAATCTTACAAAACATACTTATTTGGCCTGTATAATATACACTGTTAACTGAAGTAATCTGACAAAGCATTCTTATTTGAGCTATAGAAAAATACGTTATTAACTCCTATCCATCATGGTACATCTTAGTTTTACGACTTGTTGTTTCACGTTGTTTTAGTGCCAGGTGCCATCTTTCACATTTTGACCTTCTTCGTATCTCAGAGTTCTTCAAAATCAGGTATAACCTGTTCTTGCTTGCAGTTCTTGGAGAGCTGGTTCATTAATGACATTGTTGTATGCTGAACCTTTTTTTTTTTTTTTAACATCTTTATTGGAGTATAATTGCTTTACAATGGTGTGTTAGTTTCTGCTTTATAACAAAGTGAATCAGCTATACATATACATGTATCCCTGTATCTCCTCCCTCTTGTGTCTCCCTCCCACCCCTCTAGGTCGTCACAAAGCCACCGAGCTGGTCTCCCTGTGCTATGTGGCTGCGTCCCACTAGCTATCTGTTTTACATTTGGTAGTGTATATATGTCCATGCCACTCTCTCACTTCGTCCCAGCTTACCCTTCCCCCTCCCCATATCCTCAAGTCCATTCTCTACATCTGCTTCTTTATTCCTGTCCTGCCTGTAGGTTCTTCATCACCATTTTTTCCCCTTTAGATTCCATATATATGTGTTAGTATACGGTATTTGTTTTTCCTTTCTGATCTACTTCACTCTATGACAGACTCTAGGTCCATCCACCTCACTACAAATAACTCAATTTCGTTTCTTTTTATGGCTGAGTAATATTCCATTGTATATATGTGCCACATCTTCTTTATCCATTCATCTGTCGATGGACACTTAGGTTGCTTCCATGTCCTGGCTATTGTAAATAGAGCTGCAGTGAACATTGTGGTACATGACTCTTTTTGAATTATGGTTTTCTAAGGGTATGTACCTGGTAGTGGGATTGCTGGGTCATATGGTAGTTCTATTTTTAGTTTTTTAAGGAACCTCCATACTGTTCTCCATAGTGGCTGTACCAATTTACATTCTCACCAACAGTTGTATGCTGAACCTTGAATTAAAATACAAATTTAATTTTTCAAGCAGAACTTTAAGCAAAAGTCCCACCTCTTGGCTTCTCTTATTTTGGCAGAACCCCCTCAATTTCCATCCTGAAATAATATGGAGCCCCTAAGAGTTGTAAAATTAGCTTTTTATGAACAAAGCCACATGGTGCTCTCCCCAGCCTCCTGTATGTCCCAACTTGGGGCTAAAAAAATTGATTTTTCCATGTTGATCTGAACTTAGTTATTGACTATCATTACATTTCCTTGTAAATTACTGCAATGTGCATCTCTTTCCTTGTTTTCCAGGCTGGACGTAAAGAAAGAAGTGATGCACTCAATTCTGCAATAGATAAAATGACCAAGAAGACCAGGGACTTGCGTAGGCAGGTAAGCTGGAAGAAGTGTTGATTGCTTTCCCATGTTCTCAATTTAGTTGTTTTGGTTAAAATCCAAACAGATACTGGGCACATATTCTTTCTTGAGTTAACGGATGAATTTTCATAGAAAACTGACTATCTCTATTTGTTTTTTGCTAATAAGCTTCTAAATGGCTAATAAAATATCTTGGGGACCTGGAATAATACAGTCCCACTGGAATGGACTGAATAAATTAGCTCTAGTTTGAAAAGGATGTTCAGGTAAGAAAATCAATTTAAAATGACTTGGGGATCTATGAAAATACCCTGCAGGATCTTGTGATGTTAACTTACAAACAATAGAGACAGAAATTGGAGTTATTTATTTGACTTGCCCCATTCTGATTTTGATCCTTGATGGAAATGTGTTTCTGGTACAAATATGGTGGATATAGAGGTATTTGGGGCCATCAGTTTTCTGAGTTAGTAAGTACAGAGGGTCTTTCTCTTCATTTAATGTTAAATAATCCCATTAACATTTTGGAATTAAATTGAGTTTTAGTCTTTAAGAAAAAGTTGGATTGAATTTGTAAAACAATGTATTAAGACTTAAAAAGAAGTTGTAGTAGTAATACAAACGATCTCCTGACTTAGTGGAGAAACATTTTATTGTTCATGTCTGATATAAAGCAGAATTAAAGATGGAATGTATCTATACGTCTTCCTTTTGGTAGAGTAGTATCACAAATGGTTATAAAGATAACCTTTCAATTTTAAGGTTCATAGTATGCTCACCCTGTTCAGATAAACCAGAAAGTGCTTTTTTTCTGCCTTCTCAGTTTTATTTAGCCAATTAGGCTAATTATATATATATTTCAAGGCTATGTGCCAATTCAGTCTAGAGCTGTTTTCTGTTCAGTTTTTTATTATTCCTTTAAGATACAAGCTTTAGTTTTGTAATTCCCAAGAAAAAAAGGATTTTATTTTGAAAACTGAGATTCTGTTGCTGAAATGCTGTTACTGTAGTGTAAGCTGTTAGCTCCACAATTGTGTTTCCTGTGTTGCAGATTATATAACTGCGTGGCTTACATGAGGGGTCCTCATATAAATGCAGCCAAACTGTCATGAGCTTCCATTAGATTTAAAAGTGCAAGAGAAATAAAAAGCAATCTAGCTTCTTGGTAGAAATAAAATCAAATTTTTACAATTTAATTATTAGCTCCGCAAAGCTGTCATGGACCATGTTTCAGATTCATTTCTGGAAACCAACGTTCCACTTTTAGTATTGATTGAAGCTGCAAAGAATGGAAATGAGAAAGAAGTTAAAGAATATGCCCAAGTTTTCCGTGAACATGCCAACAAATTAATTGAGGTAAGTGTATTAGCAGTTTTATTAATTATGTGTAACTTGGTGGACTGTGGTGATTTTTAACCACAGTATTTAATCAGCGGAAAAATTTAGGGGCTCATCTAATGTACAATATGTGTAAGACGAAAGTCTTTCATTATTAACATCTATCCAAAACTACCATTTTGGTCAGTTTACATTAATTACATACATAATTAAATATAGGTAGTCTTTATCCTGGAAACTTAACATCTCCACTTGGTGTTAATGCAAATAAAGATAGATCATGACATACTTAAACTCAGAAGACACTGTAGAAAGTAGTGGCTAGAAGCTGGAGCTTAGGAGTCATACTGCCTGGGCTTGCATCCTGGCAAATTACTGAACCCCTCTGAATTCCCATTTCTTACTATAAAATGAAGATACTAATGATGCCTATCTAGAGATTATTTTGAGATCTCAAAGAGATGATGTATGTCAAGTGCTTAACCCTTTGCCTGAGACACAGACTCAGCTCTATCATCTTGTTTTAAAATTGTAGAAATTGGGAATTTCCAGGTGGTCCAGTGGTTAAGACTCTGCGCTTTCACTGCCGAGGGCGTGGGTTCAATCCCTGGTTGGGGAACTAAGGTTCCCCAAGCCAGGTCACATGGCACAGCCAAAAAAAAAAAATTAAAAGAAACTGAGCCCTAATGTGCTGCTAATTAGATATGTTTGAACAGTAGATATCTTTATGTTAGTGGTTGGGTTTTTTGGCTATAAGAAGAAAGAGTGAGTTGCTATTTAATTTCCAGATAAGTTAGGCTTGCCTCCTACCTTTTGATTACTGAAATTATGTTACTGTTTAATTGATTTCATTATTACTTTATTTCAAAAATTTGACACACTGTAAGCATATACCCAACTTATTTAATTTTGTAACCCTAATGTAAAACATCTAATATTTGGAAGAGATATTCCGTAGACCATTTGGTAAGTTGGTCATTATGTAAGAACAGAAAATGGGCCTTTTATGTGAAATGTGTTTCTTGTACGTTTGGATTTATAGTGACATTAGGCCAGGTTAGTACCATAAAAATATTCTAAGGAAAACATCAGTTATCACATTAAATGTGTTACTAATTTTAAATCTAGTTTTCTTTGAACATTAATCGTTATTCTCACCTGAATTAATTATGTGCAAAATATGTAGGTCAGTCTGCTATTCAAGTTACTGATTCTGGCATTTGGTTTGAAGACTTGCATTTTGTGTCTCCGTTAAGCATAATCTTTTCACGGTAGTTATATGACTGCGTGAGGTGTAACCTCCAAATGTACAAAGATTGTCTTCACAAAGATTGTCTTCAGGAAGCCAACCTCCTGTAAGTAGCCTACATCTTAGAAAGCGTGCCTGTGAGGCAGGAAGCAAGGACACTGCCAGCCCATGGCCTTGGGTAACAGGTAGCAGTAATGGCATGGGAAAGGGCATCTGAAAAAGTATGGCAGGCTGAAGCTCACAGGGCAGCCCTTTTCTGTTCTACAGCTGGAGGGCCCTTTATAAGGACCTGCTCTACAGTCCTCAGCCTCTCCATCCAACAGAACTGACACTTGTTGAGCACCTGCTGTGTACCATGTATATGCAAATACAATGTACTTTCCACATTCTCAGGTAAGGAAACAGGCTTAGAGAGGTTAAGTAACTTGCATTCCTCCCACAATGAGGGCTGTGCCACTCAAGCTTACTGGCGTAGTGGACAGCCTTATGCCCAGTAAGAAGCACTAGATGGACCTGGTGGGTTTGGAGACCTGCTCCAGGAACTTTGTCCATGCTTATACTTCTTATTTCATTCTGAACTAACCAGGGGCCCCTTAATGTTTAGATTTTGATATTCCCTGTCACAACTCACTTCTGACTCCTTTCTCCCCTCTCTCCCCTCTCCATGCCCTCCACCCCCATCGTCCCACACACATAATATATGTGTATTAAATGACACATGGCTTTTCATTGCTTGATGCATAACCAAAGGCCTTGTAGTATCATTCTGCAAACATTTAAATTACATTTATGATAATAGAGATCCTAGGGTATATAATTGCATATGTGCATGGAAAGGAAATGAATTTTTAAAGTGTTTGTTATAGAAGCCTCAAATTCCTGATTCAAGGCAGAACTTCATTCTTCAATGACAAGCCTTCTCCTCCCCACACTAGTACTTTTGTATTATAATGAAACACTGAATTAGTGAGAGACTGTTTAAAGCAAAGGTAAAATACTTTTTTGTGATTATATTGTTAATCTCCTGACATCTTCCTTTCTTTTTATTAGTTCCCCCTCTTAAGTGGAGTAAATGTCTGCAGGCCAACTTTGGCTTTAGGGGCCATTTGCCATTTTTCCTGGGGTTTAGGGGGAGTAAGGGTGCTATGTGAAAGTTGGGAAGGGCTGGTGGTGATAGGCCTCTGGCAGGAAAAGAAGGGCTCAGATTCTGCAGCCACTGAGAATTCTGCCAGGTATGTTTGTCCTCCTAAAATATTGAAATACAATTCTATCACTAACCACCTGGAATTAGCACAGACTCCACAGGTAAAAGGCATAATTCCCAGTAAGATTGCCCTCACTATAGATGCCAACTGCAAGTTAGGGGAGTCCCCAGCCCACCTGTACTTCTGACCCACCTGTCTATAAATTCAAGTGTTCCCATGACCTCTCATCCCTTCTTCACAAGACTGCCCTCATTTCAAATGCCAGCCGCAAGTTTGAGGGTCCCCAGTCCACCTGCTCTTCTGATCAACTAGCTACAAATTTGGAGGGTTTCCATGGCCCACTTCAGGTTCAGTAATTTGACAGGACAACTCAGAATTCAGGAGAGTGCTATTCTTATGACTGCATTTTATTGTAAAGGATACAAATCAGGTCCATCCAAATGAAGAGACACATAGGGTAAAGTGTGGGAAGGTCTCAAAGACAGAGTTTCCTGTCCTCTCCCCATGGATCAGGGTATGTCACTCTCCTGGCACATTGATGGTTCAGCCAGGAAGCTCCACTGAGTTTCAGCAACCAGAGTTTTTACTGAGATTTCATTATGTAGGTATGATTGATAGAATCCCTTCCTTCCGTGGACCTTGGTTTTTCCTGAAAGCCCCCATCCTCTAATCACATGGTTGGCATGGTGGCCTCCCCATCCTCAGTCATCTCATAAGTCTAACATATATAGGGGCTCAGCTGGAGTTACCTCGTTAGCATAAATGATGAATAAGAAAGACACTCCTGTCACTCCTGAAATCTCTCAAGGATTTAGAAGTTTCCTCCCAGGAATCCAGTGCAAAGACCAGACATTTTTTTTTTTTTTTTTTCTTTTTTTTTTGTGGTATGCGGGCCTCTCACTGTTGTGGCCTCTCCCGCTGCGGAGCACAGGCTCCGGACGCGCAGGCCCAGCGGCCACGGCTCACGGGCCCAGCCGCTCCGCGGCATATGGGATCCTCCCAGACCGGGGCACGAACCCGCATCCCCTGCATCGGCAGGCGGACTCCCAACCACTGCGCCACCAGGGAGGCCCAGACATTTTTTTATTATATAACACCTCCCCATCTTGAAGGAATGTGGAGTGCATGGTTTTTGGATAGCTTGCTACCCAGCCATAAACACCACATGGAAGAGGTAAGACAGGGCAGGTTTGTTTCCTGCAGCTTTATGTAGATCCTGTTTGTGGCCATTTACCCAGTGATTTACCACTTGTTTTATCTGGTGTTCCTTGCATTGTTTGGTTTTACTTTTCCCTGGAGGTTTGCCCATTAGGAGCCCAGTTTTCTGATTGAGTCCATCTCTTCTCTCCTAAGTGAATGGTTCTTTCTCATAGAATCATTGATTCTCCCTCTGGTGTATAAATCCCCTTCTGTTTAATATCCGTGTATTGACACTTACCCTTTCTTAGACTCATTTTGTAGGGGGAAACCTCCCTCCTTCCAGAGGCGGCACCTTCCACTGGTGGATTTCTCTGGTTGTTAGGAATGGGGGGCCACAGTCTCCTTCTCTGGAACACTCCCTGTCCATCTTTTTACTGCTGCACACAAATGAATTGAGAGGAGCTATAAGTAAAAATAGACACCTGATTTCAAAGATGTGGCATGGAAAAAGAATGTAAAAGATTTCATTATCTTTGTATTGATTACATGTTGAAATATATTATCTTGAGATTAAATATTATTTTTTCTAATCTCACCTCTTTTTTTTTTTTTTGTGGTACGCGGGCCTCTCACTGTCGTGGCCTCTCCCGTTGCGGAGCACAGGCTCCGGACGCGCAGGCTCAGCAGCTATGGCTCACGGGCCTAGACGCTCCGCGGCATGTGGGATCTTCCCAGACCGGGGCACGAACCCGTGTTCCCTGCATCGGCAGGCGGACTCTCAACCACTGCGCCACCAGGGAAGCCCTAATCTCACCTCTTAATGTGGCTCACATTGTATTCCTTTTGGACAGCTCTAGTCTAGGTGATTTCCTCAG
This sequence comes from Mesoplodon bidens, assembly GCF_964165515.1. Taxonomy (NCBI): domain Eukaryota; kingdom Metazoa; phylum Chordata; class Mammalia; order Artiodactyla; family Ziphiidae; genus Mesoplodon; species Mesoplodon bidens. The sequence goes on from NC_138160.1 coordinate 118,365,185, forward strand.
GCCTTTGAGAGGCTCTCTTCATTCTGCCTCTTCTCTGAATGCTCGCCACTTACGTGCCAGTCCTTATTGAACACCTGCTGCAAGAGTGGGCGGATGGAGGTAGAGCAGCCAAAGCTTCCGCTGGCTTTTGGGCAGTGACCTCACAGTTAGTCAGCTCCAGGATTTTGCTTCCAGAGGTGCTGCTGCTCAACTCCATCTTCTCCATCCTGGTCTGTGTGGGTGCAGTTGGTTGTTTGGCTCTCTATGTTTTGACATTCATCCAGTATAAACTTCTTAGATTCAGTCTAGTGTTCTGTCCTGTCAGGACTGTTGCTGGCATTGCTCTTCATAGTATTGACAGCCCCTTCCAAACTTGTATCATTTCTTTCTTTTTTAAAAAATAAGCATGTCTTTCCTCCTTTGATCCAATATGTTTATAAAATACTGTCTAAGACAACCCATAGGATAGAAACTTTCTCTCAGCTTGCCACTAGAAATCATTGTGTTGATTGTACCATTCTTTGTATATAGTTAGCCATTCAGCCAGTTACAAATTCCTTAATTTTTGTCTTGATCTCTGTCCCTGCCCACCCTGGCCAAATAAAATAGGGTAAAAAGGTTATGCTATAATTTGGGTTGTCATGTAAAGTCACTTCAAATGTATTAATAGTTTCTGAGTAGTATTAGGGATAGCATCCACAGAGAAATGGGAATATTATGGTACCTTCTCTGTATACCACATTATGGAAATACAAGATTAGCTTGAAGAATAAAAACCACATACTGACTCGTGAGGTTTTATGAGCAGAAGTGAATTTCTCCAGCCCCTCTGTGTGGGCATAGTGTTTGGAAGGCTGTGTGGTGCCTGCCGCCTATTGGATCCTTATTAAATGACTGTGATTTTACTTGGGAAAGCAAATAACAGAGTGTTTGCTGTGTGGCTGCTCTTATTTTCTCAGGGTCTCACTAGGACCTCTGACTGCCTCACACTACAGTTGTCAGTGGGATCTATTACCTCCCCACATGGTATTGAATCCCCTTTTCTTATGTGAAGGGTACATAGAGGTTGTGCGTCTCAAGGCCAGTGAGTAGGGGAGCAGGAGCTGAGGGTCAGTGTTAATGAGCTGGTGACCCTTCTGTTCACCATTTTCTTCTGTTCTGGAATATAGCACTGAGGGCTGTTCTTTCATGTTTATGAAAGGGCATGGCCATTCTTCAGGGTAATGATAACACCTGTTATACTTGACTCTCCCATATCAAGTTAATGATTTCTTTATGTTGCTTGTCAGTTTAGTGTATTGAGGTGAAAAATTTATTTTCTGTCAGAAATATTAACCTTTTTGTCAGTAATGCAACACCCATGTGTCCTTTTTAATTGGTTCATTCTTTGCCTACCTCCTTTGCTGTGAGCAGCTTAATAGCTAAAGAGCAATCAGTTTTCCCTTTTTAACTTTGCTGTCTTCTGGTTCCTTTTCAATTTCATGAATTGAGAGTGAAATAGGAAAAATGCAATTCATGAAATCTTGCCTGTAAAAACTATTATTTAGTATCCCTTTCCCCTCAGCCCGAGACACTGTACAATAAGATAGTGTTTTGTTCATTGCCTTATGAATTAAGAACCAAAAAGTAAATGTAACTGGTATGATTTTGAGCTGGATTATCATTATTTGCTATGCTCCCACCACCACCACCACCACCACCCCAGGACCAAGTATTTCCCATTATCCAGGACTTCATAGGGTGCGGCTTTATTGGCTTGAAATGTGTATTTTAACTGCAAATTGAATGATCTGCATTATAACTTTTATTCTGTGTTATGCTTATAATACGCAGTAAAGTGACCTTGAAGAAACCTCTGTAAGGGGCATTTGAATTAAACACTGACCTTATACGATCTGCCTGTGACATCTTGGATATTTTCTCAGTACCTCTGTACAATACTATAGGCTGAAATTCTTGCAAATGGCAAATCAAATGAAACTTCAATTTTCCAGGACTGTAGGATGTTTGCATGAAAGCAGTTGGGTATTCTTAGGGAAGAATGCTGACCTCGGAATCAAGAATTTCCTGAGCATATTGAGCTTGGTTTTCTCACATTTTCAATGGTGTGTAATTTCATATGCGTAGGGTTGTGTAAGACCAAAGTGTCTTGCCTGTACTATTTTAACACCTTAACACCAAGCTTTTTTGGCTGAACTTAACCACCTAGTCAAATTTTGGGATGGTCAGGTGAAGGCAATGGATGTATCTTGTTCTCAAGGAGCATTGAGATTCTTTTTTCTTGGAGTGTTGGCAGGAACAATTAAGGAAGCACTCTGCCCAACTCTGGTCCTGCTTCAGAAAAGAGTGTAGGCCCTCCTGTTGCCTCACCAGTAGAGCTGATGGACTAGTGTTTAGACAGGCACCCTTCCTAGCCTTATTGACAGATTCATTCAGGAGATTAGACAGAAATAGGGACCTTTTTAAGTGATCCGTATAATAACATGTAAATGGAAATGATGACAATATCACCTGGGTGGTTATATACACATGAAAGCCTTTTTAAAAATATCAAATAGCCAAGCTGTTTAAAATAGTTTATGATGTTTTAGTAAATTCACAATTTCTAATCCTGTTACTAGAGATACTGATATCCTGCCTCTTCCTAAAATTAGATTTGGCATGGCTTATTTCGAACAAAAACATGTAAGAGAAAATAAGGTAGATGTAGAAAATCAGGATGTAGGAGAGAAATAATACATAATTATGAGCTATAATTGCCATGCTTGAGTTTGGTTGTGGCACTGCACTTCCTGGTAGCATGGAGGAAAGGAAGACACACAATCAGTTCTGTATTCTTGTCTTTAGAATGGAAGAGTGATATTTAAGTGATATTTCCCATTTTTTCATGGGAAATGAGCCTATCGTAAAATGTTAAAAAAAAAATCCTTACTTGGGACTTTTACATAAGGGGCAATGAATGATTTAATTCATAGGGTCCTCAACATTTTAGTAATAAATGTAGTGACAGAGTCCACATGATTTTTTTTTCTTGTAAATTCCGTCTAAAATGACAAGGTCATAACATTCAGTTGACACTGAATTGAGTTCCAAAGAGCTGTGATGAGGAGCTAATCCAGCATGTGGCCTTCTGTCTCCCAGTAACAATATTAGGAGAACTGAGGGCTGTGAGTCTGTGAGTCCAGTGCTTCCTCCTGATCATCCCAGTGTAGCTTTCTTTCTTTTTTAAAATAATGTTCAACCTTCCTGTTTCTTTGTGTTTTAAATGTATCCTGTAAAGAGCATATGTTTAGTTATTGTTATTCAGGTTAGCAGGGTTTTTTTTCCTGTTAATTAGGGAGTTTTGTACACACACATTTATTATCATTATGACATGTGGATTCATTCTTACCGTTGCATTTTTGTTCTCTCTTTCCCCTTCTTAACCCTGCTTCCATCCCTCCTCCTCCGTCTTTTGGACTGATTGAGTCACTTCCTTCTATTTCCCGCCCCCCGCCCCTTCTCATTTGGAAGTCATACACTCCGTTTTATTACTAGCGACTCTGGATATTTTAAGCAATGCATGTTCAATTCAGAGGTTGAGGTTAAGTAGTATCTTTTCCTCCTTCTGAAACAGTATGAGAATCTTAGAATGCTTTGACTTTAGTTATACTCTAACTTAGATGTTATTGTTGTCCAGTATTTTGGTTCTCTTAATTTTTAGCCCCATGAGTTAGACACGGTTGGTATTGCTTTATTCACTTATTTCAACTTTTGCATAAAATTTACCTGATACCATATTTTCATTGCTTCCCATTTCTTCTTGCATATTAAACCTTCCTTCTGGGATTGCTTCCTTTTTCCTGAAGCATCTTTATTAAACACCTTTAGTTGGGGTGGGAAAGATCTGTTGGGAGTAAATGCTCTGAGATTGGTTTTGGTTTTGTTTTGTCTTAGTGTCTTTATTTTGGCTTAATTCTTGAAAAAATAATTTTATTGGATGTATAGTCCTAGGATGATTCCCCCCACTACCTCCCTTCAGGGATTTGAAAATATTATTACCCTATCTCTGGCTTCCATGGTTGCTGTTGAGAAATCAGCAGTCAATCTCACTGAGCTTTCTTTGTAGATAATTTGTATTTACTTTCTGGCTGTTTTTAAAATCACTTTTGTTCTAAAGCTTCACTTCAGTGTGTCAGGGTGTAGATTTCCTTTTATTTGCTCTGCTTAGAATTTATCTTCCCAGATCTGAAAATTGTTTCATCCATGCTGAAAAATTTCAGCTGTTACCTCTTTCAGTATTGCCTCTTTTGCATTCTCCCTGTCTTCCCTTCTGAAATTCTCATAGTTGAATAATAGACCTCAGTTTATCTTTCATGTCTCTTAATTCCTTTTATGGTTTCCATGTCAGGAAAATGTCTTGGTTTTCCTGAATAATTTCTTCACTTTGACTTTCCAGGTTAGTAATTCTCTTTTCAGCAGTGTCTAGTCGATATTATTTTAAATGTCTAGAAATGGTAGACATTATTACTTTTCTCTTAAAGTTCTATTTTGATCCTTCTCAAATCTGCCTAGTTATTTTTGAGTGTGTTTTTCCTTTTCTATACTTTGTATCCTTTGTGTTATCTCTGTTAATGTAAAAAAACATATTTCTTAATACTCCACTTTTGATCATTTAAATAGCAAGTCATGGATCTGATTACACAGTTCTTTTGCTTCCTCTTGCTCAAGATACCTTATTTCCTTGTGTACTTCCTGTATTTTTTATTGTGGGTTCACATTCCTGGTATTTCGTATTTGGGAATTCTTTGAGGCCTGGGTTTAGATTACTTTCCAGAGAAAATTTCCATTTATATTTACTTCTGCCAGTTGCTTATGGATACTATTAGTACATGACCTCCTAAACCTAAAAGTTTTGGGGGCCAGATAAATAATATAATTTCTATACCTAAACCCCTGAGGAGGGCCAGCCTTTGGTTAGAATTTACAGGAGAGACCTTTTTTTTTTTCCTCCTCCTTGAGGGAATGATTAGGGCTTATACTGGCAAGTATCCTACTATTTTGCTCTTCATGTTGACTTTTCTCTTAATTCACTCACTTAGGATGTTGCCTTTTGGCTGTCCCAGCTCTGTGCAGATTCTCTCATCTAAGGTATCTACCTTATGAGACCCATTAAAAACCCAAGTTCTGACCACAGAATGGCTCACATACTCCCCTTCATAAACAGTTTTCCGTTCTTGCTTACCTCTCTGAATTTCTGTTTTCTCATTTCTAGCCTCTCCTAATTTCCCTTAATTACTCACCTGCTTACCCTACATTTTTTTTTAACAGCATGATTGAGGTATAATTTATATACCATAAAACTCACCCATTTTAAGTGTACAATTCAATGGTTTTAACTAAGTTTACAGAGCTATGCAGTCATTATCACAGTCCAGTTTGGAAGTTTTCTGTCACCCATGTGTGCTTCACTTTTTGGTTAGCTATCTTGTTCCTCCTAATAAGATAGCCAACACCTGTCCCTGGAAATTGGAAAGTTGGAAGCTTGACCTCTGTTCCATCATCATTTCTTCTGTGGGTTTGGAAGTAATTGTTAGAAATTTCTTGAGTGGTTCTGAAATTTATATGATGTGCAGTTGGGACTTCTCTCTTCATATATGACAAGTTTGGAAAAGTTGATTTATTATTACTTTGGATTTTTTGAGAGTACAGAGAGCTTAACCATTTTAAAGAAGAAAACTCAGGTGGTAGCTTGACCCAAGATCACATGGCAAGTGATGTAGAGTTTGAGCTTCAACTTTACAGCATGCTACTCAGGTCGTGGTGTCACTACTTAGACGTAAAAGCTCCCTGTTCCACAATTCTTGTCACTTGTTTCACCTCCACAACAGGTATAGGCTACTATGAGAGTAGGTCATTAATTTATTACCAAGAACAAAAACAAATCTCTTCTTGTCTTCCTGCAAAGGTCCCAGGGTAAGGGGCAGTGGGAAACAACCTGTGTTTGACTTAAACAAATTTTAAATTTATTTAAAGTCATCAACACATGTATAACAGAGGAAAATTTGTCATAATGGTATATTTTTTCCCCCTTGTAACCTTGTTTCATACATTTTATTTAAGTAAAGAAATTCTAGAGCTTTCCTAAATGTCTGAAAAGTTGTCTTTCCTGTCATGTACAGATGTCATATTTGTTGATTTGACACAGCCTGGCTGTGACAATTTTTTCCTGCACAGCACAGATTATTACTGGGCTACTCCTAAAACCAGCTAAAGCCCAGGGCTGTTTTTTGTTTTTTTTAAATCAGGGAATTGAAAGTTTTCTGAAATGCTGTGTTCTTCTACAGGGTCCAAACTTAAATGGGATAGGCAGAAGTGGTGCAAGAGAGGCCTCATGATTCCAAAGCTGGTAGTCCTGGTGTCAATCTTAGCCCACCTCTTAGATTAGCGGGAATCTAAGATGTTTAAATTGTTAATGCACAAATTACTGTGGTAGCAAAGATATAAAAATTTATTCCCAGAGCAAATTAGAGATGTTGCTCATCACTCTCCAAAGTCTCAGCTCTGCTAGGTTCCCTGGAAGTTAGCTGCTCTGAGTATTTTTAATTCAAAGTTCAGAAACTTCTTCAGTCTACTGAGCTGCTATCCCAGATTTCTAGAGCCCCACAAAGAGGTATTTAGGAAGCTCCTTCCCTCATTCCCAGCTTTCATGGCAGTCAAGCCTGGCACTAGTATATGAGGGAGGTTAGCTTCTCAGAGAGCTGTGGTCGAGATGTTGCATTTGCACATTTGTCATTGTTAGAAGTGAGTGGTGCTTTCCCTGGAGGGTGAATTGAAGCTCATTCATCTGGAGAAGACTGTCAGTGACAGGCGCCCACTTCCTCCTCCCAGGGCAGGCGGGGTGGCCTCCTGAAACAGGCAGTGTAATCTTGTAGAACATTAAAGTAATGTTTTTAAAATAAAGAATACGTCTTCCCAAGTCTTGTTAGGATTTGTATCAGGAAACAGGAAAGATGGTGTACAGAAGTCAGCCATTTCAGCCTTTAGCCACATACCATCTCGTGTGTCTGATCTGTAGTAGATAATACTTATTGTAATCCTTTGCTTCTTAATTATTTTTTTCTGAGTTTTACAGATTCATAAAATTGGGAGAATACAAAATTATACTAGTAGTGGCTAGAGAGTGGAAGGCAGAAACAGTGACAGACCTTCCTGAATCTAACATGTGACTGGCCTCCGAAAATGGTGGGCATGGGGTGGGACTAGGGATCTTTGTTAGTCCCAAATTGCTAATTTAGTCATCAACCTCAAATTTTATATTTGGTTTCAAAATGCCTTGTTAAGGCAGTGAAGCAATAGAAGCTGTGGCTTCATAAACACATCTAATTTAAGCTTTCTCCTTCAGTAGAGCATCATAAAATGTACATTTGAGGGATAATGTTTGTAAAAGTTTTATCTTCTACAGAATTTAGCTTAGGTCCTATTTTGGAGCACTTTTAAAGGAAACAAAGAAATCAACAATTATCTTTATAGACTGTCATCATAAATAGAAGTGCCTCTTTGCTCAGGTCCAGTTGACACTGGAAAGTGGAATTGTAACCTTCAGGAAGTATAAATCTTACTTCTTTTGTGTGATTTTGAAGGCCCCTACCCATTAAAGATCTGACTTAATCTTCTTTTTCCGTACATTTTTATGTTTAAGTTGCATGTTAGTTCGTTTCTCCTTGTGATTAGGCATTGCAGGATTGTGATAGTTCACAGTCTTACAGAAAGCTGATAATCCCTAACTGTAACACTGCGAACAACAGTAATGGTATTTAATTTTTCTTGTGTCTTTATCTGCTTAACTTGGGTGGAGGAGTGAAAATCAAAGGTTATTGCCATTGCCCTTGTTTACTCTGGCATTTTAAATTCTCAGAAAGTGCCTCTGATATTCAACTGCCTGCGCCTCTATCATTCATAACTCAGTTTGCAACTGGGGTAAGATATGTCTCAGCACTGTGTATTCAGTTGGTCCTTGGTATTGCTAACGGAATTGGCAAGCCTGTTTATTTAGAAACATTGGTAAGTGATCACAGCCCTAGCAGCCGCTACAGAACAACATTCTCAGCACAGCCAGAGCTTCAGCAGAAGTATGATACAACTTGGAAAGATTGTTTCTGGCTACATGAGTAGTGTCATTGAGGCAGTTGGATGGCAAGGTAAAGATTTTAGTTCAAGTGAAATAGCATCATTCAGGAAACAGTCCAGCTGTCAGTGCTTTTGAGAGACCAGTTAAAAGACAGTTTTGCTCTTAACTACGGGATATCATCTCTGTTTCTTCCATTTCTGATGAGGATGGCCTTGGGTCCATCTTGATGTGTTAATGCTACTTTTTAAATTTGAAAAATAGCCTTGCGTTCAAATAAAACTCATCTTGGCTTAAAGTAAGCGTCCATTCACCTGTCAAATGAGAACAGCAGCTTAGAATTTCGATTTCTTTCCTTTAAGAACAGCTGCAAAGTACATTTTTATTTGAGGGTACCAATGATTCTTTGGTGCCTTTGTTTCCTTAGTTTTTCTCACGTCTCACAACAGGAGACCCTTTTTCTAAAGTTACTGTTCAGGCAGGTTAGAGCCCATGTAAAGCCGGTGAGTTACAAGCCCTAGGATCTTTCAGGGTTCTGCCACCAACTTACAATGTGACCTGTGTTATGAGTTTAATTTCCTTAGCACAGAGCTAAAAAATTTGTCCTCATAAGCAGGTAGTCAATCTGTGAGAAGTAAAACACCTTTGGTGCTTTTGTCATTTGTTCTGTAAAGGTCAGGGATGGGGTAGGTGTACATTTGTTTTCCTTTGCAGTTAAAAGAGAAAAATCTTCAAAGGTCTTTTTTATCTTTTCTTCTAGGTTGCCAACTTGGCCTGTTCCATCTCAAACAATGAAGAAGGTGTAAAGCTTGTTCGAATGTCTGCAAGCCAGCTAGAAGCCCTCTGTCCTCAGGTAAAGTACAACCAGCAATGTTTAAGGTTTCACCAAATTGGATTTGGGTTATTAGAGTAGGGATGAGGTTTATTTTGTTAGTTTCGTTTCTAGGATTTTAGATAGGAGTCTTGAGGACAGAACGCTGATCCACAGTCCATATAGCTTGAGAAATCTGTGTTTGGCTTTAAGTGATATTTCCTTAAGGCATCATGTGTTACTGTCTCCTTGCCCTTCATTAAAAATGTATAGTGTCGTGACTTCCCTGGTGGCGCAGTGGTTAAGAATCTGCCTGCCAATGCAGGGGACACGGGTTCGATCCCTGGTCCAGGAAAATCCCACATGCCGCGGAGCTGCTGAGCCTGTGCTCTAGAGCCCACGAGCCACAACTGCTGAGCCTGCGTGCCACAACTACTGAAGTCCATGCACCTAGAGCCTGTGCTCCACAACAAGAGAAGCCACCACAATGAGAAGCCCGTGCACCGCAAGGAAGAGTAGCCCCTGCTCACTGCAACTAGAGAAAAGCCCACGCAGCAGTGAAGACCCAATGAAGCCAAAAAAAAAAATGCATAGTGTCCTCCACTGCTGGCAAATGGAGAGTAGGCAGTGGCCATTCTACACCCTCCCTAAGGGAGGGCCATCTGCAACATGTGGTAGTCCTGGAATCAGGATGGTTACCCACAAGCCTGATAGAATAACTGTTACCCACCCACACTCCATTGTGATGCCCAGTATTTGGATCTTGTTAGAGGGAACGAGATTCAAGAGCTAGAAGCCTTACTTAGCTATGTCCTGAAGTAGCCTTATGATACAGATATTAATAATATAATTCAGCCAGCTACTGAAGTAAAAGCTTAAGAACTTTTCTCCATTTATATTGGCATATTGGAAGACTGGTGATCAGGCTAGGTTAAGCATCTGGGGCTCTAGAAAGACTCTGAAGCACACAGAAGAATGGTTTCTTTGTTAAATGTTAGATGAGTTGCCTGCCTCCTGTGAGGGGAACTGATCCTGTTTGTGTGCCTGACACTCCTTGCCCCTCACAGGGATTTCTAAGCAGTGTCAGTGCTGTTTTGGTGGAAGAGGTTGCCTCTTCAGTTTCCCAGGTAGAGAATGGTCATGGGCATACTCTGAAGATTTACATTAAACTCTTTCTAAATGTCCTGTCAGATTGCACTGACCTCAAATAAAGGGGAATAAAGCAAGGGAACTGGAGTAATAGAATAGAGGTCACAGGAATGAAATTTCTATGTTATGTCTGCAACAAACTTTAAAATATACCGTGACTAATACTTTGTTTCTTTCATATGTATAATTCCTGACACTCAAGGTAGGTGACCAAAATAAGTAAAGCCTGGTTATTAACCTGGGATCCTAACTGGTACACAGGTTAGCTAGGGCATTTATTCTCATTCTCAATCATGTGGGTTAGTTTGCCAGTGAGAGCTGCTTCATCTGAGTATTAGTGTGATGAGCCAGTTGTGGATCCACATTATCTAATCAACATTTCCCCAGCTTTAATCCAGTCATGAAGTCTGCTACTGGCCAATAGCTGTACAGATAATAAGCACAATGAATTTAATCACCTACAGAAAGTTCATGGATGACCAAGTTGTATGAAATAAATTTAGAGTAGATTTTAAAGATTTGGCATTCTTTTCTCAAGCTTGCCATTTTACCCTATCAGCACTTTATTATTATTTTTTTTTTAAAGAAAAGGGTGGAATTTAATCTTTATTTACAGGACACTGCAAGATACGAAATTCCACATAGAAATAAACCCATTGAGAGGAGAAGCTTCATACAGTATGTACAGTTTGGAACTGTTCAAGAATAGTTTCTTTGTAAAAAGTGCTACAATAACAAACCACGTGTAAAAAGAGTTTTTAGTAGAGAAACAGTAAGACAAACTTCTACCAAACATAGTACACAACAAACAACTTTATGCCTCAGGTGTACAATCTAAAAGTTGAAGGTCCCAGCAGTGCCATCTTGAACTTGGAATGTAAACCCTTCAGAGGTAGTTTCTGGCACAACATTTTGATCTTCCTCCACAGAGAAATACGTCTCAATCAAGTTTAATGAAGCTTTGTACACAGACTCATTTTCATGGTTTTGTAGAGCTTCCATTTTGTCCAAACCTCCACATTCTTCAATCATCATACTAAGTTTCTCAGTTTCACCTAGTTTCTCAGCAGCGTGAAAGATATTTGAAATGGCATCCAGAATAACCAGAGTAATTTTGGTGTCTTTCGCAGTTAGGAGGTTCATCAACGGTTCTGTTACGCCACAATGAACAAGGTACACCATCTGCTCAACTGTTCCGCCACGTGTATAGTTTGGTCACAGCCCATACAGCTTCCTTTTGTGTCTTAAAGTCTGCCTTAGAGAGAACGCCAACAAGGAACGGGACTAATCCATTATTTACAGCTTGTTGTATCTGGTCCTGGTGGCCAGCCGTGATGTTTGACATTGTCCACGTAGCCTCCTTCTGAATATTAGTTTTGGAGTTTGTTAGCAGGCTGGGAAAGATGGCAAGTGCTCTTGCATCTTTTACAACCTGAGTCTGTTCATCTGTTCCAATGACAATATTCCCTATGGCTCTTTGCATAGGAGTCACGATTGGCAATTCAGTAGCTCCTAAAAGCTTCACGAGTTGCGGTACAACCCCAGTTTTCACAACCATTTCAGTCTGTTCATTTGGACCATTGGTAAGGTAGGAAATAGCCCAGCAGGTATCAGCTAAAACTTCTGGATCATTGTGATGCAGGAGATGAACTAAAGTAGGAAGAATTTGCTCAACAGAGTCTGGGGCGGGGTGCACAATTCTTGTTGCGACAAAGATTTGAAAGTGTCCAGGTAAGATTATGTAAGTAACCACATGCTAAAGATGACAAATCAGGAACCGCCAAAAGTGCCAACAGCGGGTCAACTGCACCATACTTGATAACCAAGTCTCGGAAAACCGAGCTGTCATCTGCAATGTTTCCTGGAGCCCATACATCTTGTTCACTGATGTGAGTGTGGGGAGATGCCAACAGAGAAATTAATGCTGGGATAGCACCTCCATCTACCACAGCCTTGGTCTGTTCTGTAGTCCCGGAAGCAATGTTAGTGAGGGCCCAAGCAGATTCAAACTGAATGGGACTACAATCCGTTCTGCTCAAGGACACAAATTTTGGAATCAAACCAGCCCGTATTATGCTATGGGGGGCTATTTTTCCCTAGAAAGCAGTTTCCTAGCAGCTTGAGTAGCTTGGAGCTGGCTTTCCAAGCTGTTGTTGTTTATGCCTTTGACAATATCATCAAGAGACCAATTTACAGTGCCCTGGTTTTTGCGGTTTTCCTGCAGTGGAGAAGCAGCATCATCTGGAAAAGAGCTGACATTTCTCCTTTTCAGCGTCTGGTCATCCTTCTTAGCTTTCCTGAGCTCCACATTAACTTCTGTTCAGCGCCGCCTCATTTCTGTACTGTCTTTCCCCTTGTTTTTGAATCTGTTAAGGCGGGCAGCTGGTGAATTAGCATCCTCATTGGTGGACATGGTTATGAGACAAAGGAAGAAAGCTACACAGTTGACTCAAGCTTCCATAGGAGGTGGTGCGGGGCGCACAGGCTGCACATCGGCTGCCCTCAAAACGTCCACCACGGTCAGCCCGAGGATGGTGTGCCAACTTTATTTTTAATGCCTTTGGTTCTTCTCCATTTGATTTTGAAATGCTTGAAAAGCGACAATGCTTTCACATATTGGCTGAAACAGATGGTAACATACGCTGATCACACCTACTAAGAGTATTTATATAAATGATCTTAAAGCCTAGAAAAAAAAAATCACATGGAGAGTCTAGTAGATCCTAATAAGAGTGATGGTGTGCATAAGTCATGTTTGGCTGGGACGTGTTGCCCAGGTTTTAGGTTGCCCTCAGAAAGCACCTTTTTTCCCTCTCCTTTGTAGATTCATTTCTCCTGCTAGAACAGACCTCAAGACAGTGTCCAGACCACGCTTGGAATTGGGTATATGTCCTAGATAAAAAGGTGTTTCTCTAGGTGTGATTATTCCTGCAGATTCTCTCCTAGGCCCCTTCCTACCCTTGCTCACAAACAGGGCTGGGCAGGTTCAGTGATGGCAAATACAGTAGACATTTGCAGGCATGGTAATGACAAACTATGTAGCATGTGCCATTTCTAAATGAGGTAACTGTGACTCCACTCCAACCCATTATTGCTAGATTCTTTCATTATTTTTAAAGAGAAGTCAGCAATTCAGATTTTTTTGACAAGTCTCAATTTTAAAGGATCGGTAACTAATTTAAAGTTTTGAAATTCTTTGAGGAGCGTAAACCAGATTTCTGGGAGCTCCATCTTACCTACCCTGGCCATGTGTTTCATGCTCAAAGGACCTCTCCTTTAAGGTAGCTGATGGCTGTCCTCTCAGGAGGAGTGGAACCCTCTCCTTATTCTTCAGCCTGATGTAGGCAGTGATATCAGGCATCGGGGGGTCTTAGTCCTGAGGTGTTTCCTTCCAGGGTCACTGGCTTGTTTGATAAACAAACCCTAGGCACGTTAATCAACTTGACTAGGCTAGTTAGTTAATTCGCCAGGAGTTTAAGATGGTGTTCAGTATGCTGTAGCATGTAGACAAAAAGTTATTATATTAAAGTGTATGTTTCTTTATTTGAGGCTACTGTCAGCATCCGTCCACAGTATGGAATATGTATCGGGTTTTTCCGGTTTGTTTTTCAGGTCTCACACCCACACTGCTGCATTCAGGCAGCCCTGGCCCCTCTGCTGGGGGCTGCTTTTCTGTGGCTCCACCTACAGTCTGGAGTTGGTTCCTAGACCTTATTGTTCCTTTCTGGAGAGGAGAGGTGACAGATGGAACCTGTAGCGGAGTTTTCTTCTTCATCTTTCAGTTCACCCAATAGCAAATTAATTTTTGGAAATGGGAAATTCTGTTCTAAAGTACTAACTTTTTAGCAGTTAAGCGACTTAACTCTGATATTTGCGGTGTTAAAGTTGAGTTCAGGCAAAGTAACCTGAGAGTGGATTTATTTTGTTGCTTGGGGGAGAAAAAAGCACCCACATTTTTTGGTGGTTTATGAGTAGGAAAGAAAGTAGGTCAGCTCTTTCCCTGCATTGCCTTCTGTTTTGTGTCTGCAGTATCGCACTGTTCATCAGAAAGGGGACCTCTCTCCATCTGAGCAGAGAGCCCAGCCTCACATGCTTTTATCAGGAAAAAAAATCTGTTTTGGGAAAGAACCTGATTTTCTACCCCCATGTCCTCCCCATCATCTTGCTCATGGATGTACTCAAGTCTTAGTGCATGGTAGCTGCTTAAAACACTTCAGTTTTTCAGTTCATCTGATGCTGGTCAAAAGAAAATAGAAAAACCCTGCCAACAGCACGTTTCTGACAGCTGATAATTCATATGGCCTTTCTTGGAAATTTAAGCAAGGGTGAATTAAGTATTTGAAGCTGCTGCTTATCTACATTTCTTTGTCTTTTTTTTTTTTTTTTTTTGGCGGTACGCGGGCCTCTCACTGCTATGGCCTCTCCCGTTGTGGAGCACAGGCTCCAGACGCGCAGGCTCAGCGGCCATGGCTCACGGGCCCAGCCACTCCGCGGCATGTGGGATCTTCCCGGACCGGGGCACGAACCCGTGTCCCCTGCATCGGCAGGCGTACTCTCAACCACTGCACCACCAGGGAAGCCCTCTTTGTCTTTTTTGGGGGGTATTTCTCACTAAATTGAGAAAGAACTTATAAAATTGTTGGTTCTTTCTTCTGCCTCCTTAGATTTATCTTCCATATTGCTGCTTCTCCCATTGTTCTGTGGGAATGCTGATCATTTTTGTGGCTAACAGGCTTGACAAGCATCAAATAAGCATAAACCGAGACAGGCCTGGTCTATATAGGTAGTGAGAAAATATATAGCTCTTAAATGAGCATTCAAGGCATATGGGCCAGGGAAGCCTGTGGCCTCAAGTTCTCATTCATGTGTTATTTCACAATCATAGGACCATCTACCTTTGAATCACCTCACTTTTCCACTTCTGATATTCTCTAATCTTCTTACACAGCAGTTGCACAGAAGAGCTAAAAGGAGATGCTTCTGACTAAAAGTTTCTCTCAGCATTTTCTGTACCTCTTTCCTCCCTTACCCGCTCCCATGGAGGTCTGCAGGTAACAGGCCTCCAGAGACACTCTGGTTTCCTTGTAAGCCTTGCATACTGGTATTGGTTTGTTGTTTTGTTTTCTTGTAAAGTCTGATTTCCATATCATAAAAGTTGGAAAATGTTTCCCTCTCTTCCATTTTCTTGAGAAGTCTATATAACTGCTATTCTTCTTTAAATGTTTGGGGGGAGTTTATTAATGAAGCCATCTGGCCTGGAGTTTTCTTTTTTAAAAATAAATTTATTTATTTATTTTTGGCTGCATTGGGTCGTTGCTGCGTGTGGGCTTTCTCTAGTTGTGGTGAGTGGGGGCTACTTTGTTGCAGTGCGCGGGCGTCTCACTGCCGTGTCTTCTCTTGTTGTAGAGCATGGGCTCTAGGTGCGTGGGCTTCAGTAGTTGTGGCACACGGGCTCAGTAGTGTGGCTTGCAGGCTCTGAAGTGCAGGCTCAGTAGTTGTGGTGCACAGGCCTAGTTGCTCCGCAGCATGTGGGATCTTCCCGGACCAGGGCTCGAACCCGTGTCCCCTGCATTGGCAGGTGGATTCTTAACCACTGCACCACCAGGGAAGTCCCTGGAGTTTTCTTTGTGTGAAGATTTTCAACAATTAATTTAGTTTCTTTATTAGGTATAATGATATTCAGATGATTTATTTAAACATCTAGCTGTTTATTCTTGAGTGAGCTTTGGTAATTTGTATTTTATTATTTGCTACTCTGTTATTTTTTTCCTTCTCCTTGCTTTGGGTTTAATTTGCCCTTCTTTTTCTAGTTTCTGAAGTTAGAAGCTTTTAGATCATTGATTCGAGACCTTCTCTTCTAATGTAACATGTAATTGTTGGTGTGTGGGTTAAATAGCATCGTTGGGATGGTCAAGAAAGACCTCACTGAGAAAGTGATGTAGAAGCAAAGACCAGAAAGGAGATGACAGAACAAGCCAGAGAGGGTGTCTGAGGGGAGAGCACTCAAGGAAGAGGGAACAGCAAATATAGAGGCTTTGAGGAAGGAGGGTCAGGTATCTAACAGGAGTGTGAATGGTATAGAGCCTTCTTGGGCCATGGTAAAGCATTTGGCTCTTTACTCTGAGGCACATGGGAAGCCATTGATGGGTTTTGAGTAGAGGATTGACATAATCTAACTTTGTTTTAGCAGGGTCTCTCTGACTTCTCTGAGGAAGGATAGAAGCAGAGGGACCCCTTAGGAAGCTGTGGTTAGCAGAATAATGTGCTGCCTCCACCCCCAATTTTCTAATTCCTGAAACCTGTGAATATGTTACCTTATATAGCAGAAGGGACTTGGCAGAGGTAAATAAACTAAGGATCTTTAAATGGTTAAATTATCCTAGATTATCTGGGTACATGCCCAGTATAATCACAAGGGTCCTTATATGAGGGAAGCAGTGGTGTTGGCATCAGAGTAGGAGATGTGATCATGGAAGCAGGAGTTGGAGTGATGTGGCCACAAGCCAAGGCATGTGGGCAACCTCTAGAGGTTGGAAAAGACAAGGACTGGATTCTCCCCTAGAGCCTCTGGAATGAACAGTTATGCTGACACTTTGATTTTAGCTCTGTAAGACCCATTTTAGACTTCTGACCTTCAGAACTGTAAGGTAACACATATGTGTTGTTTTAAGCACAGCTAGTTTTGTGGTTATGTTACGGCAGCATAGGAGACCAAAACAGAGGTAAGAGTACAGTGGAAGTGGTGAGCACTGGTTATAGAGTCTGGATATATTTTGAAGGTAGAATTTACTGAAGGATTAGTTGTGAAGTGGAGGGGAAAGAGAAGAGTCAGGAAAAATTCCAGGTTTTTTTTTTTTGTTTTTTTTTGCGGTACGCAGGCCTCTCACTGTTGTGGCCTCTCCTGTTGCGGAGTGCAGGCTCAGCGGCCATGGCTGTTCCGCGGCATGTGGGATCTTCCTGGACCGGGGCACGAACCCATGTCCCCTGCATCGGCAGGTGGACTCTCAACCACTGCGCCACCAGGGAAGCCCAAAATTCCAGGTTTTGATCCTAAGTAGCTAGAAGGATGGAGCTGTCATTTATGTTAATTTTGTGGTGCCTGTTAGACATGCAAGAAGCAAACTCAAGTTCAGGAAAGAGGTCTGCACGAAATGTATAAATGTGAGATCCATTACCACATACATGGTGCTTAAAGTCATGAGACTTAATAAGTTCACCAATGGAATGTGTAAACCCAGAGTAAAAAGGTCTGGGAAATAAAACTGGGGTTCCCTAACATTTAGAGTTTGGGGAGATGAGCAGTATCCAGCAAAGGAGATTAAGGAAGTGTTATTGACCAGAAGAGCACCAGAAGCTGGCTGTGTCTTGGAAGACAAGTGGGATAAGTATTTCTAGGAGGAGTGATTATTCATGTAAAATGGTTGTAGAATGTGACCTGAGAACTGATCCTTGGATTGAGCAACATATAGAGATCACAAGTGACCTTGGACAAAGAAGTTTAGGTAGAAATTTAGGAGAGATAAGCTTGACTGGAGTGGATTCAAGAGAGAAGAGACAAATTGAGTATAGCAAGTTGACAGCTCTTTCTAATTAAATGTAAGGATTATGGAGACATGGGGTGATAGCATGAGGTAGATATGGGGTTGAGAATGTTTTTTGCTTCTGATTTTTAGTCGGGAGCATTTTTCTATGTTTAGCTGATGGAAATAATCCAGTAGAGGGGGAAACTGTTAATAAAGAATAGAGCAGAGAGAATTGCTAGGACATTGTCCTGGAGCAGAGGAGGAGAAATGAGATCCAGTGGACACGTGGCAAGGTTGGTAGGAGCATAGAGAGGAACATTCATAAGTAAAGAGAGGTAAGATAGAGCATGTGGCGTGGATGCAGGTAAGTGGATAGGTGCGGTGATAAGATTCTATAGACATTCTCTTTTGATTGCATTCGTCTTCTCATTTAAATAAGAAGCAGAGCTATGAGCTGAGAGTGATGATGCTGGCAGAAGTGTTACAGGTTTGAGGAGAAGGTATGGAACAATTACTCTAAAGGTTCAGACTTGAGGAGAGGAAGAGACTGATTGGACTAAGAAAACCTAGTTCTCTTGCTGTCCCCAACACTGAGTCCACTTGAAGTTGAGTGATCAAGATTTTAAAGGAGTTCCATTCAACATGGTTGAGAGCAGGAAATCATGAGTTTTATTTTAGACATGTTTATTTTGAAATGTCTGAGACATCTGAGTAGAGCTGTTGGGTATGTAGCTAGGAAATGACTTAGGGGCTAAAATGTATGGTCTGGGTTGGAGATGTGGGGGTAGTTGGCAGACGGGTGGTATGTAAAATCATATGAAATTGCTCATAGGTGGGAGAAGTGTAGAATGAGGAGAGAAGGTAGCATAGGATCAAGCCTTGAAGAACTTCAGCATTAGTGGAGGAAGACAAGACAGCAAAAGAGACACAGAAGAAGTAGCCAGAATGGTGGAAATGAAACAGAAAAAGTATTTGACAGAATCTAACATCCAGACCTGATAAAAACACTTTGTAAACTAGGAATAGAAGAAAATTTCCTCAGCCTGATAACATCGTACTTAATGATGAAAGGCTGAATACGTCCCGCTAGGATCAGAAACCAGACAAGAATGTCCTGTTCGATGTTGTACTGGAGGTCTTAGCCAACAGTAGCATTTAAAAAGTTGCCGTGGTATATATGGTGGTAGTGCGTAGTTTGGGGCTCTCTGCAAATTTAATGAGCAAGAATAGTGACTCATTAATTTATAAGTGAGAGTAAACTTTTCCCTCTAGTTGTTTCCTAGCGACTTGTAGGTCACCTTAGGTAGGCTGTTGATGTCTTACCCCATTTTCTACTGGTATTTTAGTGTTCTCCTTACTGATTTACCTAACACTATATATACTTCATCTGTCATATATACTTAAATACAGATGTAAATAGAGAATTTTCTAAGACATGAGGAATGTTCAGTAAATGCATAAATAAACACATTCTTTTAGGCTTATCTTTTTTTGTGTGTGTGTGTGTGTGTGGTATGCGGGCCTCTCACTGTTGTGGCCTCTCCCGTTGCGGAGCACAGGCTCTGGACGCGCAGGCTCAGCAGCCATGGCTCACGGGCCCAGCCGCTCCGCGGCATGCGGGATCCTCCCGGACCGGGGCACGAACCCATGCCGATGCATTAACCTGCATCGGCAGGTGAACTCTCAACCACTGCGCCACCAGGGAAGCCCAAGGCTTATCATTTTTAATTTAACTCATTATCTATCTGGAAACGATCTTATTTAGCACATAAATATAAGTATGAAGTGAAGCTATAACTTTATTTTTCTCCAAATAGCCCATATCAAATGTAGAAATATGCCATTCCTCACTGATTTTGATGTCACTTTTATCATACACTGAATTCTGCTCTATGATAGGGTCTGTTTTTAGACTATTCTTTTCAGTTACTTTAGCTTTGTATTACATTTTAACTCCTTTCATTACTCTTTTTTTAAAAAATATTTATTTATTTGGCTGCACTGGGTCTTTGTTGCAGCACACTGGATCTTCATTGCCGCGTGCAGGATCTCTTTTGGTTGCGGCATGTGAGATCTTTAGTTGCAGCATGCGGGCTCTTAGTTGCGGCATGTGGGATCTAGTTCTCTGACCAGGGATCAAACCTAGGCTGCCTGCGTTGGGAGCACGGACTCTTAGCCACTGGACCACCAGGGAAGTCCCTCTTCATTACTCTTGCTCTCTATCCCTAATATCTTTTTGCTGTTCTCAGCTATTTACTGTTCCAGATTAATTTGTGAATAGGTCAATCTTCCTACTCCTAAACATGGACTGTGTTTCTATTTATTCACATTTCTTTAATGTACCTCAGAAAAATTTAGTCATTTTTGTTACTTCAGTCCTCTGGGTTTCTTTACAGATTTAATCCCACATACTTTCTATTAATTGCTTTCATGAACAGCTAATACTCCCCTCATTTTATTTCCTGTTTTCTGGCATATAGAAACGTTACTCATTTTTATATATTGTCTCTAGCTAACTTAATGAAGTCTTATTAATTCTAAGAGTTTTTTCGGTTAACTCACTTCAGTTTCCTAGATAAAGAAAGATGATCTACATTGAAAAGTAATTTTGTCTCCTAACAGCTTTTTATTATTATTTCCATTTCTCACTTTATTTCATTAGCTAGAAAGACCATTATTATTTAACTAATGGTGACAGTAGGTATTCTGATCAATAACATCTTGATTTTTAAGGTAAATGATTCTAGAGTTTCACCACTAAGTATCATGTTGGATGATTATTTGAAGTAGTATGTTAAGTATCTTTCTATTCCTAATTCATCAGAAATTAGTATTTATCATGTCCTTTGTAAACAGTTTTGTAATCAGAATGAGAAAATTCACCTTAGACGAGGTGCTTTTCCTCCATTATATATAAGGTATTACAGAACAAAGAGAGCAATTTTCTCTTTGTAAGGGAAAATTATCTTAATATTTAAGACATATAATTAATTCCCCGTGTTTACTTGGCTCTCTTAAGAAACATTTTCTTCACCCAGATTTTCTTACAAAGTCTAGCTCCACACTGATTCATTGACACATTAGTGAATTAATGAGTTAATTAATGAAGAGTAGTCCACAATGTTGAATCACCCAGTGGGAAACGAAGGGAAGAGGGAAAAGAGTCAAAGAACAAGCCTGGAAATGATGAAAATAGAGGAGACCACAGTATAACACATGGGAAAGATAGGATACCTCTTCTTCCAAATAATTTATTGTCCAAACCCATTCACTTTTTTTTTTTTTTTTTTTTTTTTTTTTTTGCGGTACGTGGGCCTCTCACTGTTGTGGCCTCTCCCGTTGCGGAGCACAGGCTCCGGACACGCAGGCTCAGCGGCCATGGCTCACGGGCCCAGCTGCTACGCGGCATGTGGGGTCTTCCTGGACCGGGGCACGAACCCGTGTACCCTGCATCGGCAGGCAGACTCTCAACCACTGCGCCACCAGGGAAGCCCGAAACCCATTCACTTTTGAAAGTAGTGGGTTATTAATAATAACTGGGAAAGCCTAGTCCCCAAAGTCTATGAATCTATAATTGATAGTCTTGATAATCTATCCCTTCCAGTTATCTAGGAGGGAAGAGGAATAGCTGCACTAGTCTAATGGGTCTGATTCTTCTTTAGTTTGTTGATTACAGTCTTTGGGGGGTTGGGGGGGCTAAGTTGATAACCTCACTCTTGAATACCTCTCCAGTATATTAAGAATTAAACGTATGACCTAAAGGCATGTGGTTTCTATAGCACCGAAGAAAACATCATCCCAAACTCCAGCCCTCAGGTAGCATTGCCCATATGACTCTGTGATAACTACTGTTCTGCCTCTTCCAGATGCCACTCCATCACCACCAGTTTCCTCTTGTCTTTGCTTACCTTCAGAGTTGCATTATTATGAACACATTTATTTCCAGTAACCCATAAGCACCTTGTACATAGAAATCTTACTAATTATTCTCTCAGCTCCTTTTCATACTTACTTTCATTATTCACTCATTTACTGAATACATCAAAGGATCTGAAAGGCATTTCTCCAAAGACTGTACACTAGTGGTCAACAAGTACATTAAAAGATAAGCAACATCATGAGCCATCAGGGAAATGGAAATCAAAACCACAGTGAGATATCACTTCACATCCACTGGGATGGCTAAAATTTTTAAAAAAAGGAAAAAGGAAAAACAGGTGTTGAAGATGTGGGGAAATTGGAACCCTCATACATGCTGGTAGGAATGAAAAATGGTTCAACTGCTTTGGAAGACAGTAAGGCAGTTCCTCAGAAAGTTAACCATAAAGTTAACCATATGATCCAGCAGTTCCATTCCTAGTTACATATTCAAGAATAATGATAACAAACAAAACATATATGTGAATGTTCATAGTAGCATTATTCATAATGACCAAAAAGTAGAAAGAATTCAGATGTTTGTCAGCTGATGAATGAATAAAGAAAATGTGGTAAATTCGTATAATGACATATTATTTGTCAATAAAAAGGATGAAATACTGATACATTCTATAGCATGCATGAACCTTGGAAACATGTTAAGTGAAAGGAGCTAGTTCCAAAAATGCACATATTAGTATGATTCCATTTTAAAGAAAAGTCCAGAATAGGTAGCTCCATAAAGACAGAAGTTAAGTTAGTGGTTGCCAGGAGACAGGGTTCAGGGAAATAGGGAGTGACTGCTAGTGGGTATGGGGTTTCTTTCTGGAGTGATGGACATGTTCTAAAATGATTGTGGTGATGGTCACAAAACTGAATATACCAAAAATCTTTGAATCTTCCAATTTAAATGGGTGTCTTGTTTGGTATATAAAATTATATTTCAGTAAAGCTTTTTTTTTCCCTAAAGAAGTTATTTTTTATTATTCTAGAAGAAATTACTTTTTAAACTTAATAAATGTTACACTTTCTGTGAAGTTATTATATGTCAAATACAGTATATCTCAGAAAAAAATATTTTTCACATATGTACTTTGAGAATGTACCAAGAACCTAAAATGTCAAATGTTCATTACAAGATTAAGAATGGTGGGTGACTGGAACAAACCTAGGTATCATATAATCAGAATAGTGATGTGCATCTATAAGATGGAATAATAAACAGTTAATGTTTTTTAACATACATTTAATGATATGGAGAAGTATTTAAAAGAAGAAACAGGAATAGTCAGTTTTATGTAGCATATAATTCTAATTATGTATTTTTTGATTTGGCACACATAACGTGTGTATGTGAGGGGGAAAAAAAGCCTGGAATATAATGTCAAAAATTGTGAAGAGTTGTTATCACAGGGTGGAGAGATTAGAGATACTTTTGTTTGTTATCATCCATAGTTCCAGTGTATTACTGTATTTCAGATGTATTCCTTCTCCATTCACATATAAAGCCTGTTGTTCAATACTTCTCTACTTCATTTTTGTAACTGTTACAGTGGAGCATGTGGTGTCATACGTCCTCATGAAATGCACAGGAGACAAAGCCATAGACACTGTGCTGACCAAATTGTCTCACTTGTTTTATTTTCATGACTCTGAAAGAGTAAACAATGAACTTTAATGTCTTTGCAGGTTATCAATGCTGCATTGGCTTTAGCAGCAAAACCACAGAGTAAACTGGCCCAAGAGAACATGGATCTTTTTAAAGAACAGTGGGAAAAACAAGTCCGAGTTCTCACAGATGCTGTCGATGACATTACTTCTATTGATGACTTCTTGGCTGTCTCAGGTAATGAGCTGATTCCCCAGGGAAGTATGTGAGGCTGTGCATAATTACTTTCACCTAAGTTACAATCATGGGATATCAAAATGCCCCCAAGTATGGGCAGGTAAATTATTCTAGCAATAATATTGTGCTCGTTTTCATTTTAATTAAAAACAACAAAAACAACAAAAAAAGCTACCACTGACTCCTGAGCAGTGGGACTTGGGGTTGGAGTTGTTTCCCTTGTTATGGGGTGGTCTCGATCTTAGAAGTGTGAATTAGTAATCTGCCTGGCAGAGGTTTTTCTCTGTTTATATAGAGTAAGGTCTTGCAGCTGTGACCTGTACAACACTATAGCCATCCACCTCTCTTGCTGCTGCTGTGTTTAGAAAACACATTGACCTGTGTCCTGGCTGTGGTTATTTGTTATGAGCCTATGAGACTTAGGAGGAGGGATTCCCAACATCATCAGCTTTAGTTTCTTTTGTAAAAATTGTTCCCCTTGGAAAGCTTCTCTTTCTCTCTCCCTCAGAAAAGATCGTAGTTTAACTGCCTACTTTTCGAAAGACTCTGTCTGCATGATGCACAGATAGAAAACAGAGAGGAAATATTTAAGTACCTTTTAATTATGAACTTGCAAAAAATAAATCTGGGTAATTCACCTCACAAAAACAGTTGATTTCATTATATAAACATAAACTGGTAATGACATAGTAAATTGCATTCATATAGAAAATGTCTGTCAACTGCAATTCCCTGTTTATCACACAGAGATAAGTTTCAGTCCATCTTCTTAGAGTTGAGCAAGTATAAATGCATTCTCCATTTAACAGGCCTCTGCTGCCCTCGACTGCACTGCTTGCTCTCTGGAGGTGCCAGGCTTCCTGAGGCCAGTGGCTGTGGGCAGAGTCAACGGCTGGTACTTGTAGGGCTGAAACTACCTGTCACCCCAGGGAACCAGTTTGGAATGTGGGAGATGTGAGTGGCCATGGGGCTTGAAACTGAAGTGGGGCTTAAGTACATGCACAGCACAGTCCTCCAGCAGTGACCTATGTAAGGTGACAGTGTGTTCTGCATACCAATGCTCCCCTGTGTCTGCTTGCTCTCCTTGGGGTTGGAGCTTTGGCTCTACTTGAGATAGTGGGGAGCAGGCAATCCGTAAACTGCAAAATAAGGGGGTAAATCGTGCTGCTGCAGGACTGCCAAATTGCAGGTGCTGGTACTTTAAAACAAAAAACCCATTTGTAAGCACATCTTTGCAGGTGCCAAAAATGCAGGAATTGCTTTTCTGGGAAATCTTTGCCTTCTGTTGTTTTCCCCAGTGAAGTACTGAATTATTCTTTTCCATAGATTTAGAGAAAAACATTCCACCTTCACAGCACACTTTTAAGCAAACAACAAATTCTGATACCTAAATGCAAAGCCCCCCTCCGGAGATAGATATTACGTTCCTAAACTTACTTACCAGGTAAGGCTGGGTCTCAAGGGGTTTTCGGTCCTTCTTATAGCAAAATAAAATGTAATAGAATCAAATGTCCCTCATGCAACATTCTTCAAATCATAGAACAAAAGGGATTTTGCAGTAGCATTTAGTGGGATCCAGGCAGTATCTTTAGGGTATATGACATAAAACAGAAGAACGGTAAAGAGAAATCAGATTCTTTAACAGATACACTTTTGTCTGGTGAGTATGTTCAATTTTTATGCAAATGTGGGAAAGTAGAAGAGTTGACTTGGTGGAAAGGAGTTTAGACAGTTTCTATTTAGCAAATAAAAACACAGAACAGTCCTCTCAGAAAGTGGTGGTGCTTTCAGAGTATCTGAATTTTAAAGATCCACCTTAGTGTGTTTCTCTAGTGTTTTGTCACAGACTTGCTTAGCAGTGTCAAGTAATTAAATAATTAACAGGACAAAACTGTTATTCACAATTCCTTTGATTTTTATGGTGTGCTTTTTAGGGGCATGGGATGAAGGGAAGAGACAAGCAGATACCTGTGCAGAGTTCTACTGGATTGACCATTTAATTTTTAGCATTCAGACTCCTTTATACCCTTATGCACTTACCTCACCCATGGCAGCTTTAGCACTTTTTATGTGGCAGACTAGAGATGTCTCTCCATCTCACCTGATACACTGGCTCTCGTTGAGAGGAATCCCATTTTCAACCGGGCAGGCCCCCACTGGTCCCCAGTCCTTGGCCCTTGTACAACTCACAGCCTCTCTAGAGGTGCCCCGTGGATTGGAGAGCAGGCGTCATCTGCAACCACTGTGTGCAGTCTTTATACGAGAAGCTGAGATCTGCCCACTTCTGTTACCCAGAGGCTCAGTAGTCTGTTAGCAAGGTGGGCATGTTTCTGAGTAAGGGGCTGCAGGACAAGTGCCCAGCACAGGGTCTGGCTTAACGTTGGTGGACTTCATAAAATTTTACGTAATGAAAAGTAAGAATGTGTCCTGGGATATTGTGGCCCTATGGCAGTGTGATAGGTTTTGAGGAATAGTTCTAGTAATGATATTTCACCATCAATCCCCCTTGGAATCCCTGGGGCCTGTGTGTTTGCTGTAGCCCTGCCCACTCATGAGAATCCACCCAAAGGGAAGTTACTTAGGGGATAGGACTGAAAGGACCCTCTGCTGCTCTATCTCTATTGTTCCTGGATATTCTGTCCCATTGGTTCCAGAAGTTCCCTCGTGCTTATTACAAGTTATATCCTAAATTTGTGGCTCAAAAATTAATGGTCATCTTGTGTATAACCTGGTAAAGCCATTAAGACCCTGATGCCAGTGTTTCATGACGCTGCAGAGCAGGGGGAACTTGAGTCACTGTGTATCAAATATGCCAGTGGCACTTGGAAATAAAGAGGGACATGCAAGCCACCTCCGGGGGAGAGGGAGCGGGACCCCTGTTCCCCAAGCTGTTCTATTCAGAAGGTTGCCTTGTAAATATTGGAGGTGGTTTAGGATGCTACAGAGCGTTCAGCAAGCCGTGAATATATTTATATGGACCGATCCCTTAAGGACAGTGGTTTGAAATTTATCAAAGTGATAAAGACTGTTTGAATTTCATTTGAATTGTATTTGATAAACATTTTCCATGGAAATGAAATTTACTTTCTCATTCGTTTACCCTGCTTTCATGTGGAAGTTCTGATCCTCCCCCCCGACACACACCTTTTTTTTAAAGTTGCAAGTGGTTGGTTAGAGTGGTTCTAGTTGGGTTTATTACTTTTCTTTACCAAGTGCTCTTGGAAACAAATAACATAATGCATTAGATACTTTGGGGCAACACATAGGAGTAGTAATTTGTACTCTTCTTCAGTGTCAGTGTGCTCAAATAATTTGGTCTGATTGGTCTAAATAAAAGGATTTTTGTACCTAATTTTTGTTTTTGTGTTTAATCGCAAAAATCCAAAACTGAAAGTAAGGTAAGGAAGTGGTGAAGTTAGTTTGATTTCTGACTCCCATGCCCCCTAGCTTGAGCAAGTCACTCAATACTTCTGTGCCTGGTTTGCACATTAATTAATAGTGATTTTTAAAAAGTGGTTACTGTAGAGTTAGTTAAATGTCAAGCAACTCAGAATCTTTCCATAATATTAGAGTAAGTTCTCTATATAATGTATTAATATTATCATCTCCTGTGTGCATAAGGCTGCACTGATAAAGATATCCAGAGCAAGGGGAGGGTGGAATGGGCCCTGTTAGACATTGTGGACTGAAGTATAAGTTCATGCAGGCTTTCTGGAGAATGCCAGTTGGCTTGGTTCCGGAGGGCAATTAGGCATCATACATCTACTTTATACATATATGCCTTTTGACTTAGTATTCCCATTGCTAGAAAATTTCCCCAGGGATGTGTACATAGATGTTTGCCAAAATACCTGTACAGGGATGTTCACTTCAGCCAAAATGCCTAAGAGAAGACTGGATAAATGAATGATGGCCCCTCTGTCTGTTCAGTAGGGTATGGTACAGCCATTAATATGGATGAGGAAGATCTGTGGAGGCAGTTCTAGAAAGATTTTCAAATGAAAATCAGACATGTTAACGTCCATAATGTGCCCCCTTGGAGACAGACTGTTGTATGTGTGTGTGTAGGGTTTTTTTTCCTTTTGGAAGTATCTACATATAAAGACTGTATTAAACAATCAGTTTTTAATGGGGTACAGATTGGTGTGTCTACTCAAAATGGAGCCATGCTGAGTTTACTTGGAAATTCAATTAGGGTAAAGTAACATGGTTTAAGTTAGTGTGGGTACCTCCAACCCTCCCATATTTGCACATGTCCAGTGGGAACTCACTTCTCCCTTAGGGCTCAAGTGTAGAGAGCAGGTTGTTGTGTCCTGGGTATATAGTGGCCTCAGCTGGCTGGGGCTTTCCCAATGAAGGTGGAAAATGTTACTTTAGTCAGCTTCCTGAAATAGAAGCCTTCCTTGGTGGCTAAAGAATGGCAAGCTCTTCCCTGGTTTGGGTTCAGCTGGAAGAAAACCTGTATAAATTCAAGAAAATCTAAATTGATTTTTAAAAACACACTTGCCTAGATGAAGGTTAACAAATCCTTGGTGGAAGTTTGGGCTACTTTGTTTAATGAATGACAAAGAATGCTATACTTCATTGATTCTAAGATGTGCTTTCCCTCCCCTGGTATTAACAATCCTGATACCAGGATTATTCTTAAAAATCAGTGATATGAGAAAACATTGGTTCATAGTTTCATTAGCAACATCTTTTCTTTCCTTTTTATTCCTTTCCTTCCCCTTCCCCAAATGTTAGATTCAGTAAAAGCAGCAGTTTTTAACCTAAGGCCTAGTATGGTAGGCAGGCTCAGTACCAGTGTGCTTAGTTTAATATGTAGAGAGTTTGTATATAAAAGATGTTTCTGATCTAAACATGGGCTCTAAATCCATTTATTCTTATAATGGGTTCACTTATTCCTCCTAAAATTGGTTTATGTAAAAAGTTTAATACGTTATCTCTTTCAGTAGTGCAATGGTGTAAATTCTAGCAAGTCTCCTAATTTTTGAATTAGCACATGCTAAATTATGGTCTTAGCTATCTTGTGGTAATTCACTTTTCCCTTCTGCAGTGGAAATTTTTACTATATTTTGGCTTTCCCTGGAAAGATATTTATTTTAATTGATGAATTTTTATTTTTTAAAAAGACTTTTAGAGCAGTTTTAGGTTCACAGCCAAATTAAGAGGAGGGTACAGAGACTTTCCATCTACTTCCGGCCGCCACACATGCACAGCCTCCCCCTTTATCAACATCTCCCATGACAGTGGCACATTTGTTACAACTGATGAACCTACATTGACACCTCATTATCACCCAAAGTCCGTAATATACATTCCTGTTCACTCTTGGTGGTATATACTTCATAGGTTTGGACAAATGTATCCATCATTGAGTATTTTCACTGCCTTAAAAATCCTCTGTGCTCCACCTATTCATTCCTCCCTGCTCCAACCCCTGGCAACCCCCGAGGTTCCTGCATGTCTCTACATAGCTTAATAGCACTTTTTTTTTAAGTGCTGAATAATATTCCACTGTCTGGATGTACCACAGTTTTTCAGTTCACCTACTGAAGCATGCCTCAGTTGCTTCCCAGTTTTGGTAATTATGAATAAAGCTGCTATAAACATCTGTGTGCAGGTTTTTATGAGAACTTAAGTTTTTAGCTCCACTGCATAAATACCAAGGAGTGCAATTACTGGATCATAGGTAAGAGTATGTTTAGTTTTGTGGGTGCAAGTCCCTTCCTGCAGTCTCTTGGGAACTACAAAATGAAGGGCCTTGTTCCGGGAGCCTACAGGGGATCTTGAAGCCCAAAGGCAGGGCATTGTGGTGGCTCTATTCTTTGCTGAATCCACTAAGTATCACTTGCCTCTGGCTCCCCTTGAGATAAGAGGAAATAGCATCGTGATCACTAGACATTGTCATATATAACTTGACTGAGTATGTTAGCAGAGGCTGTGAGGGAAGGGCGAAGACTTTGGAAGAGAATTAAATCAGGAACCAGTCTAGATAATGACAGGTCAAAGCATAAGGTAACCAGGGATGCCAAAGAAATGACCAGGTGTGTTTCTTTCCTTTTTCCTCCCCTCCCCTCCCCTCCCTTTCCTTCCTCTTTCCTTTCCTTTCTTTCTTTCAAAAATTTATTTATTTATTTTTGGCTGTGTTGGGTCTTCGTTGCTGCATATGGGCTTTTCTCTAGTTGCGGTGATGGGGGGGCTACTCTTCGTCGCGGTGCACGGGCTTCTCACTGCAGTGGCTTCTCTCGTTGAAGAGCACGGACTCTAGGCATGCGGGCTTCAGTAGTTTTGGCCCATGGGCTCAGTAGTTGTGGCTCGTGGGCTCTAGAGCACAGGCTCAGTAGTTGTGGTGCACGGGCTTAGTTGCTCTGCAGCATGTGGGATCTTCCCGGACCAGGGCTCAAACCCGTGTCCCCTTCATTGGCAGGCGGATTCTTTTTTTTTTTTTTTTTTGCTGTACGCAGGCCTCTCACTGTTGTGGCCTCTCCCGTTGCGGAGCACAGGCTCCGGACGTGCAGGCTCAGCGGCCATGGCTCACGGGCCCAGCCGCTCCGTGGCATGTGGGATCTTCCCGAACCGGGGCATGAACCCGTGTCCCCTACATCGGCAGGCGGACTCTCAACCACTGCGCCACCAGGGAAGCCCTGGCAGGCGGATTCTTAACCATGGCGCCACCAGGGAAGCCCCAGATGTGTTTCTTAAACAGATTACATTTGCCCTAATTGTCCTGTCTCTTCCAGAAAAACCAGAACCATTACTCTTTCACCTACTGTGCCAGGTACTTTCTTGGTTTAAGGAAGTGACCATGTCTTTAACAGACACTGCTTCTAAGAGTTCTTACGTGTCTTGAAAGCTCCTTTCCAAGCTGGAAGGAAATGGGCAGGCAATGACCTGGAGGCTTTGTGTTGCTCACTCACCCACCCACCCCTTGGATTGTGGGCATTCCTGTCACTTGGGCTGTCTGCTGGTAGACTCTGCAGCTCCTGGTGGTGAGCACATTCCCTTTCCCATTCTGGGTCGATCCCTACGTATCAACCTCATCCATTTTAATGGCTGCATAGTGCCCATAATTTGTTACCCACTCTGCTCTTGGACATTTTGGTTGCTTCCACTTTGCTATTATAGATGAGGTTGAAGCGGACTCCTCACTCTTGTTTCCAATACCCACTGCCAAGCTTTTTGCTTTGAGGAAAAAAATAGTTTTGGTGGGTCCTCCAAATCCAGCTCTATGACTAGACAGCTTAACAGGAGTCAAGGGTTTCCTCAAATATCACAACAGGCCCACCTGCATCCCATGAGTGGTTTACTGAATGTTTCGCCTCAGGGGCGGTCCCTCAGCGCCCTCCAGAGGGGACTTTAACCTGCCTTCCAGGACCTTCTTCTGTTCCAGAGCTGTCCTGGCACCTTGGTAGCTTGTCTGAATACCATCGGCATCTACTGGAGGGAGGGGCAAGGAACTGGAAGAATAAGACCTTACAGTGAACCTTTTCTTCTAATTTAGACTTTGTTTGGGATGTAAAACCAGTGAAATCATTTAAGGGAAGGAGAAGTTATTAAGGATCTGTGATCTTGAATTTTCTGCCTGGCTTAAAACAACTGTGCCTTAAAGATGGGCATCTCTGTGTCTCTCTTTTAAACCTGGAATAAAGATTGTTATTCTTGGAGGCGATTGCAGGTTGAGTTTCTGTGGGACAGTTAATCTGGTCTTTTTTTTTTTTTTTTTTTTGCGGTACGCGGGCCTCTCACTGTTGTGGCCTCTCCCGTCGCGGAGCCCAGGCTCCGGATGCACAGGCTCAGCAGCCATGGCTTACGGGCCCAGCCGCTCCGCGGCATGTGGGATCTTCTCGGACCAGGGCACGAACCCGTGTCCCCTGCATCGGCAGGTGGACTCTCAACCACTGCGCCACCAGGGAAGCCCTAATCCGGTCTCTTGAGCGAAATGATACGTGTAAAGCTCTTGGCACCGTAGCTGGCACAGAGTGAGCTGTCGATGAATGGTAGATGCCAACTTACAGTTGGCCCCTTCTAGTGGAAGGCCTCCTCCCTCATTCAGCATTTTTTGTTTGTTCCCCAGAGAATCACATTTTGGAAGATGTGAATAAATGCGTCATTGCTCTCCAAGAGAAAGATGTGGATGGGCTGGACCGCACAGCTGGTGCAATTCGAGGCCGAGCTGCTCGGGTCATTCACGTGGTCACCTCAGAGATGGACAACTATGAGCCAGGGGTCTACACAGAGAAGGTGCTGGAAGCCACCAAGCTCCTCTCCAACACAGGTGCGGGGGCTGCCTCCCTTCCCTGTGCTCCCCACACACAGATGGCCTGGTGGCCAGGCCATCCAGTTAGTGCAGGCCCTGTGGTTAGGAAGTAGGACGCTGGGACTCAGATCGGTCTTAGGGACAAGAATTCTGGAAGGTATGTCAGATTTGTGAGAAGTTGGTCAGCCACACTAAGGCCTCAAAAAAACATTTCTTTAAGTGTGTCCCACAATTAATAATGGGAGTTATTTTAAAATGAATATCTGAGTTATATCTCCTGTCAACGAACACAGTAAATTAAGGAGGGTCCCATTCTAGCAAGGCCTCAAGTTAATCCCAGTTCTCAACGACGTAAATCCTATGTTGCAGAATCTGCCCAGAGACAAAGAAGATGATTTGAGTCCGTAAAATACAGCATTTGATTTATTTCAACCATAAATACTTCTCACATGGGTAGAAGCATAGGCTCTTCATCATGCACCCTTCCTCTTTGTGTCTAACTGAGGGATTTAGGGAGGGCTGGTAGAGCAACGATGTTTGCAGGGCCAGCAGGATCTGCCATGCTCTCTTCTTCCGCAGTCATGCCACGTTTTACCGAGCAAGTGGAAGCGGCCGTGGAAGCCCTCAGCTCGGACCCCGCCCAGCCCATGGATGAGAATGAGTTTATCGATGCCTCACGCCTGGTGTACGATGGCATCCGGGACATCAGGAAAGCGGTGTTGATGATAAGGGTGAGTAACTGCATTTCAGGTGTTTTAACAGCTTCTTTCTTATCATTTGCTAAACTTGAGCAATGCATCGTTTTAGAACTCAGCAGATGAGTGGCAGTGTATTAAAACCATGAATCTAAAAGCTGTTAGAATGAGATATATTTAATTACGTTGTCTAAAATGACTTTTAGTTGCAAGTTAGAGCCCAAACTTGGGCTGAGAAGGGGAGCTAGTATCAGTTGGCCTTGACGATTTACTTCAAGTTAAACAATTGCCACAAATATGAGGCTTCCATTTGAGTTAGAGGGAAACTACAGAAAATAAAGGCTCATCAGTTAGTTTCAGAGAAGGGAGCGTTTCCCTAAGGCAGGTTGAAGCTCTTCTTTACATGGAGCACCCCTCGCCTCAAAGGTGGCAGGCAGGCAGGATGCTAGAACCCCAGGGTTTTGAGGGTGAGAATGAAGGGCTGTGGCAACTCCTGGGCTCGGGGCCAAGCGTTGAGCCCTCTCACCGTAGCTGAATGGAAGTGCCACCTGCCCTGGGCCCCATGTGACCCATCCTGTCTGAGGCAGCAGCAGTTCTCACCATCTGAGACAATGTCTAGGGCCCCCTGTGGATTAGCATATGCACAAAGGGGTTTTGAGAAACTACTGACTCCTCTGTGATCATCCCCAGTGTGCTGCGCTGGGACTCACAGCTGCCCTTTCCATAGCAGTTGATCCCTCACATGCTGTTCTGAGCATGAACAGCTCTGGAAGCTGGAGCAGAGCCTGTGCCAAGCTCCCCCAGGCTCACCTGGACCTCCCCCAGGCTCGGGCCATCCCTGCCATAGCCACAGAGCCAGCAGTTGGAATGCAGGGTCTGCCTGCTGAGTAGACAGCTGCTTTGCTATGCTGACGATCCAGTCGGGTCAGGGGAGTTTCAGTTATACCTTCATGGGTTGCTAGTCAAACCTCCCAAGGTAGGCAGGGGTTCTGTCCCACTTTTTACCCCCTCAGCTGGAAACAGGCCATTTCTGAGGCAGGTGCATGACGCTGGACCCATTCTGTATGCAGTGTAGAAATGCTTGGGCAAGACTGCGTTTCTCTCTGGGGTGAGGAGGAAAGAGAACTATTCAGGGATGGTCTGGTTGGCTGATGGCTGTCCCTGCAGGCCCAGGTCACCTGGACATGCTGGGGTGTGTGGGGGAGAGCTGGGGGACCCTTTTTGCTTTCTTCACGGCTGCTGCTTTGCTAGAGAGCAACCCATGCTCAGCAGTCGTAGCCCGGTTGAATGCAAGGTTAAAACCCAGCAGCCAGATCTCAGTGGTGTGAAGGGATCCCTGGGTCAGGTGTACCAGTGGTGGTAAAACACAGCCCTATTTTTCCAAAGTTCTTCGCATACTGACAGACACTTAGAGAATAGAAGAAATGATAATGAGGAGTCACTGGGTGTTTGAGATTAATGCCTTTGGGGTTTTAAGTGAGCTGGTACTGCGCACACTCCAGGATGCCTGCACATTCCAGGGCCTGTTCTGTGGAAGCAGGTCGGGTTGTGGGAAACCACACCCTGGGAACAGGCAGGCAGCTTGGATTCCTCTTCACGTCTGTGACTCTAAGCAAGTTTCCTCATCTTTCTGAGACTCACCTGATGTTGTTGATGGTTTTAATGGGATGAAATGGAGGTAGCGTGTTCAGCTCAGGGCCTGGCATGTAGTAGCTGTTTCTTGCACACTTACTGCTGTGTTGGAGCGTAAGTATGACAGAGGCCCTGGCAGGCCCCGTGAGATAGAACCCGGGGTGTGGTCAGCTGGGAGGGCCCAGAGCAAGGGCAAAGTAGGTCTGCAGGCAGCAGTGGTTTAACTCCTCCCTTATTGTCTTGATTTTAATTCAGGAATCATCCTTCCAACCCCCAGGCCTCTCGGTTTCTTGATGTCTTATCATCCCCCAACCTCAACCTCACTTGCCTAGTCTTACCCAGTCCTTGTCATTACCAGTATCTGCATCATCCCAGTGTCAGGTTTCCGCCTTCCATCCGCTCACTGCCTCTGGTGCTGTGACTCCCAACAGTCCTTTGAGTCCATCAGGATCTTCAGCCGGTTGGCCCTCCCCACTTGCAACCCTCACTCAGCCCTTCAGGTCCTTGCCTCACTCCTTTTCTAGCTTTGAGTCTGGTCCATCAGTATAATCTCCTTTGCCCCCTTTTCTGTCCTTTTATTTGCCTTGCAAAATACAATCCTAGTGAAATTCCTTCTCCTGCTGAGCATGGTGTAGAAAAGTGCAGCCACTCTGACTGGGGTCACCGAACCCAGGACCGTCAGGGGGCCCTTGATGCCATGCAGCCTCGCCCACACAGCCATAGGGTCTGGGAGCACTTCATACCTTCCTGCTCGCCTCCCCATCTGTGCCCCATCCTACGTGTCTGGTCTCAGTGCCTGTTGCACTGAGGATCCTGAGGCAGTTAGAACATCTGCTCCTGGCTGAGCCCGTCCCCTGCACTGGGTCCCATTCTCTCTTCCTCCAGCACCTTCCCCCCAGCATACAAACATGCCATTATTTCTCCTGTTATAAGAAAATCTCCTGGCCCCCCTCCTCCTCAGTCTCCTTTACTGGTTTATCCTCATCCCTCATCTTCTCAGCCCCTTACCACTGGTACACCCTGTAGCAGTTTTTCACCTCTCTCTTTTCTGACTGTACTCATTCCCCTGGTGCATAAAGACGTGAGAAAACAGCAAGAGGTTGACCCTTCTGCAGCCCACATTCATCTAGCCACCTTGCCTACTGCCTCTCACTTGTCTAACAGGCACCTCAAGCTTATTATTCCCCGAAGTGAGCTCCTCATCTCTCTCCACCCTGTTTTCTTGTATCAGTTGATGGCAAATGTGTCTTCCACTTGCTCAGGCCCGAACCTTGGATTCACCTTTGATTCCACTTTTTGCCTCAAACCCTGAATCTGACTTACCAGCAAATCCTGTTGGATCTACCTTCACAATAAATAGAAACTCTGAACACTGTTCCTACCCTGGTCCAGGCCACCAGCATCTCTCACCTGGATTCATGCAATTGCTTGCTTCTCAGCCAGTCTCCCTATTTGCATTCCTAGGTGCCTGCAGTCTCATCCACAGAGCACCCAGGGTGATCCTTTTAAGCTTCAATTAGATCACGTTATCTACTGCTTAGTACTCTCCAAAGGCTGCCATGTCACTCAGTCCTTACACTGGCCCACAAGGCCTTCGAGGAGCTGAACCTGTCACCTCTCTGACCTCATCTCCTACTGCTCCCCTGCCTTTGCTCCCAGGGCTTCAGCTGACACTGTGCCATAAGGGCAGTGAGCTGAGCCCCTACTGTGGCCTTGCTATTCATCCAGTTCCCCAGGCCTTTCTGTTGGTGACTCCGTCCTGCCGGAACACTCCTCCCCCAGGTACCTCCTGTGCTCCCACCTTCATTGCCTTCAGGTCTGTGCTCCAATGTCACCTTCTCATGAGACCTTTCTTGACCACCGATATAAAATTATAGTCCTCCTCTACTGCTTACTTATAGCACTGATCACTTTCTAATAGGTCATGTGATTCACTTTTGTCATTTTTCCCATCAGAATATATGTGAGAACAGGGATTTTTGTCTGTCATTTTGTACCTTCAGCGCCTAGAACAGTGCTTGGCACACAAATATTCAGTGAATGAATGAATGAATAGGAGATATTTGGTTTTCTTGGCAAGAACAGTTCTTGGGTCTGTGATGAGCTATCGAGGAAGGTGGGGAAGTGGAGATCCTGTTAGGAGGGCACCCCTTTGACAAAGCTCCTCCACAGACTGAGGCTCAAGTGCCTGTGACCTCAGGATTAAAATGGCGAATGGCAGCAAGACTCCAGGATCTTGCATTGCCATGGGACTCAACTGGTTCCTCGAGTGACCCTGGCTGTCCTCACCTCCTCATGGAGGGGCAGGCCTGGCCTTTGCACCTGTACAAACCCAACATACTCTGGGCAGTTTTGGATGCTTCCTCACAGGAAATCCTTGGGCTGGGCTTGGATTAGGTCCTGGTGCAGATGAGGGACTTGCCTCACTGCCCTCCTGTCACAGGCCGGCCGGCTGGGCTAAGAGCCAACCCCAGCTGTTCTGCCTGCTGCCCTGTTGCTGATAACTTCCAGAAGATGACATTATGTTTCAAGTCAGCAGCTAATCATGAGAGGCTGGAGAGTCTACAAAATAAGAATTTTATTTTATAATTAAAGCAAAGAGGTAGGACCAGTAATCGGTCCCTTTGGTATTTATTCAGACCTCATCTGCCATATTCTCTCTTTAATAAAAGTAAGTACATAAAAATACATTGCCTGTTTTTACCTCTCAAATCAGCCTTTGGTACCCTAAGAGAAGTCCCAGTATTAGTTAATTCATTTAATTTTCTTCTTGTCATAAAATGGGAAAGTTATAAGAATCTGCTTAATGTTGTATGAAACTGCTATTTTTAATACAGTACCTTTTCCACCCAGGACAACTCTCACCTTTGTCTTAAGATGCAGGTGTTGGAGAAGTACGTTAAGAAGTGAAAACCTTTGTCAAGCAAAGAGTGTCGACTCATTGGTAGAAACTGAAACCCTCATCCCCATAAAGGACCTGTGTCCTGTGGGAAGTGCTAGTGTGGTGCCTTTGCTTGCTGTTTGTTGAACGGGCTGCCTGGCACGTGCATGAGCTAAAGCAGGGTCTCAGACAAATATTGAGCGATTTTAACTTTATTCCTCACGACTGTTTGAAATACTGCAGAAAATTCTGGATGTCTGTACATCAGGCTGTGGGCCCAGAGGCCTGGGTAAGCTGGAGGCCTAGGTTTGTGTTTGACTTGTGATTTCTGTCTCGGTGGCAGACCCCTGAGGAGCTGGATGACTCAGACTTCGAGACGGAAGACTTCGATGTCAGAAGCAGGACAAGCGTCCAGACAGAAGATGATCAGCTGATAGCTGGCCAGAGTGCCCGGGTAAGAACCAAGTTTAACTTGTCCTGCAGACCCTCCCTGTCCCTCTCTGTTCTTGGCTTTTTCTTTTCCAGGAAAACACTCTCATTATTGAGAACACCATTTTTCCTCTCGTTTTCTCTGGCAGTAGGACCGAAGTTATCCTAAGTTGTGGCACCTGCTAGTCAATTGTAGGTTCATCCAAAACGTCTTCTCAGCTGTGCCCTGAAGCTTTGGTTTGTGAAGAGCCCTGAGTCAGGAAAGCCCTAGGATCTAGTCAATGCAATGTTTGTTAATAGGACAGTGAAATTCAAAAAAGATTGCTGTCTTTGCCTATCTCAATGATACCATGGGCATGAACTATTTAATTATTCATGGGTTAAAAAAAATAACAGTGGTACATTCAAGAAAATCAGAGCCATTGCATTCATTTAAGTCATTAAATCTTCAATCAACTGCATTTATGTTTTTGGGAGGATGCCAAGAAATATTACTAAGGAGTCTTTTTTCACCCCTTAGAAGATATTTTGAACAGCGGGTACATCCCTGCTTTAAGCCCCACTCAGTCCTAAGCATTTTGGGAAGCTGAGTGGAGAGGAGCCCAAGGCCCTGAGTCTGTGACTTGAGGTGGGCAACAGGCTTCCAGGTCCTGCAGTGATAAGGTTTAAATGCCGTCTCAAGTACCTAAAAAGTGTACTCCGCAGCAGGTTCTCTTCTGCCTGCCTACTTGCCTTCTTTAAAATTCACATTCTAGGGCTTCCTTGGTGGTGCAGTGGTTGAGAGTCCGCCTGCCGATGCAGGGGACGTGGGTTGGTGCCCCGGTCCGGGAAGATCCCGCATGCCGTGGAGCGGCTGGGCCCGTGAGCCATGGCCGCTGAGCCTGTGCGCCTGGAGCCTGTGCTCCGCAACAGGAGAGGCCACAACAGTGAGAGGCCTGCGTACTGCAAAAAAAAAAAAAAAAAAAAATTCACATTCTAAAACTACTTCTGGGTCACCTTGAAAAATTAGAGATGTATTACAGCCACTGGGCCTGCCACAGAAAGGACTCCATGTATTAGCCCCTCCCTCATCTCCTCTCTCCATGGCAGGAGGCAGAGGATGAAACTTATTTTTTTTTAAGGTTCAAATGAAGTTTATTTTTTTTAATATTTTAATTTTATTGGAGTATAGTTGATTTACAATGTTGTTTGTTTCAGGTATCAGCAAAGTGATTCAGTTATACATTCTTTTTTAGATTCTTTTCTCATATAGGTCATCATAGAATATTGAGTAGAGTTCCCTGTGCTATACAGTAGTTCCTTGTTGGTTATCTCTCATAAGAGATATATACGTGGTAGTGTGTGTATGTTCATCCCAAGCTCCTGATTTATCCCCCGGTCCCCCACACGTTTCCCCTTTGGTAACCATAAGTTTGTTTTTGATATCTGTCTGTTTCTATTTTGTAAATAAGTTCATTTGTATCTTTTCTTTTAAATTATCAATAGATTCCACATATGAGTGATAGCATATGGTATTTGTCTTTCTCTGCCTGACTTCATTTCAGAGGATGAAACTTTTAAAGAATTAAGCTGATTCTGTCCCTGTGCAGGCGTGATCATGAAGCTTCTGCATTGGCCTTCAACCCCTCATACCCTGTTTTTCTCCACACTAAAACTTGTTCTTGAAAGTGGGTCGGGAATTCAGGCTGCTGTAAACTTCGGTGCAAAATGGCTCTTCAGGCAAAATGAAACCTATTAAAGCATTAGCCTACCTGTGTCATAGATTGCTTGGTGGAAATATTCTTGGCTAATGCACTGTGAGAACTTCATATTCTCTTTATGTAAGAGCTTCCTGGGCTTCTGATTTTAGGCGATCATGGCTCAGCTTCCCCAGGAGCAAAAAGCAAAGATTGCGGAACAGGTGGCCAGCTTCCAGGAAGAAAAGAGCAAGCTGGATGCCGAAGTGTCCAAGTGGGATGACAGTGGTAATGACATCATCGTGCTGGCCAAGCAGATGTGCATGATCATGATGGAGATGACAGACTTTACTCGGTGAGCAGTGCCCGGCCCCAACCTGCTACACGGAGGGCTTCCCCCCTCCCTGCAGGTCACGTCACACAGGCAGGACGTGCTGCTCTGTACACACTTTTCTGTTCATCTCCACCTACGAGGGCTTCAGTTACGATCATTCTTGTTCCCTTTTTTCAGAGGTAAAGGACCGCTCAAAAACACATCAGATGTGATCAGTGCCGCCAAGAAAATTGCTGAGGCGGGATCCCGGATGGATAAGCTTGGCCGTACCATTGCAGACCATGTAAGTGACAGACTTGCCACATGGGCCTTGAAGTTCATCCTGGGACTCTGGCAGCCTAGCGGTGATAACAGTGTTTTTCATGAGACACAGCACTTTTCCCATCTCAAAAATTGTTCTTAACTCGTCAACCTGCTTGACTAACATCAGCATAGTTTTAAGGATTTCTGTATTCCTGTTTCTTCTTTGCCAAGTTTTGTAAGGCAGGCCCAGTTTGCATTGAAGCACATCTCTGGAGCAGGTGTGTATGTCCTGAAATCTTCCCTTGGTCGACAGCTAAAACCAGCCTTTACTGTTGTTTATTATCTCTCAGATCTCTTCAGGATGTCAGCTCTGGGCAGGAGCTAACTCTGCAAGCCCTAATACACTGAAACTAGGTGTATAAGAACCTCTTCTTGTGGAAGTATTGCAGTATTTCATGTGAGAATCAGGAGCCCTTTTGGCTAGTGCTTTTGGAAGGCTGACGTGCCCAGCTGGGGACAGACATCTATGTCCTCAATCACCCAGCCTTCATCCCTTCATTCTCTGTATTGATGTGTCCAAAAAAATGTGGTTCCTATCTCCTGGAAAGTTTACAATATATTTCTCTTGATGCGCCAAGATATTATCAGCTGTAGTTACAAACCCTTCCCACTCCTTTCCCTGAAGTATCCACACACTCAGCCTGCATTGGGGTTGTGGGACAAGTGACAATGGTTTCTCATTGCTCAAGCCAAAGATTGGGAAGTATCCTCGACTCCCCTCTTTCATGTAATAACCGATACTCAGCCCTGGTGCTTCCACTGGCCACACGAATCTCAACACTATCTATCTGGTCCTTCCCTCTTAGCAGCCCCCAGCTGAGTCCTGACACGCATGGCCCACGCCTGCACAACTGTGGCCTCTCCTCTGCACGCCAGCCTCCACACAGTTGCCAACACAGTCTTCTTATATTATCATCTTAAAATGCAAATGAGGTATGGCTCTGCCATGCTTCAGTAGCTTCGTAGAATACAATTCTACATCTCCAGCTTGGTCGGCGTCCCAGCCTCACAGGAGGGAGGTTTTGGCATAAACACTTGAGAGAGGTGCTCTGTTCCTCCTTTGGGTGAAGTCTCCGAGGTTGGCCCTGAGCTTTGGCAGCAAGACAGGCATTTCCCTGTGACTGGTCGGGACCCCACGGCTCCCATGTGTTCTTCTTGCTTTGGTTGACTCACCCGTTCTCCATCTTTGCCTAAAATGACTCTCCTTTCATCAGGTGTTTACAGAATGCATCATAACTGAGCAGATGAAGTCCCTTTGAGCAGAAGAGCTATTTGGATGGTTATCGCCTAGTTCACAGCACTCTCACTTTTCTCCAGAACCAGACTCTCGCTTGCTGAGGCTATTTTTCACCTTTAGGGGCTAGGGGCAGGGGCTGCAGCAGAGAGCAGCCTAGGGCGATGATGGCCCCAGGTAATTGGGTAACTCCTCTCTTGCCCTTCGCTCAAGCAAGGAGTGAAGAGCTGGTGGCACACTGAGCCTTTCAGAAATATCTGTGGGGGTGGGTGTGTTTGAGCCGGGCTCAGAGTGCTTGGTGCTAATTCCACTCTCCCATCAGTGCCCAGACTCAGCCTGCAAGCAGGACCTGCTGGCCTACCTGCAGCGCATCGCCCTCTACTGCCACCAGCTCAACATCTGCAGCAAAGTCAAGGCTGAGGTGCAGAATCTCGGTGGGGAGCTGGTCGTCTCCGGGGTAAGTTCCATCTGTGAAGAGAGCTGGTCAGTGGGAACGTGCTAGGAAGTGTGCTGTGGAAAAACTGGAAGTTTCCTCTTGGTCCTCAGAGGCCAAGGGCTGCACATTGGCTACTTCCTGCAGAACTGCAGCTCTGCTTAGCATGGTTGGTGACAGCTAGGAGCTCTTACAGTGCTTGCCTCTTCCCCTTTGTTGACCACTCCATAGGTAAAAGTATTTTTGTCTTCATCGCTTTTCCTCCCCCAGAGAGAACTGAGCCTGTTCAGAAATTGCAGAGATGACATATAGGCTTTCTCAAATCCCCTCCACTCTCAGAGTTCCGAAGTAGTATCTCTTCCCTTGTCTGTTTACCATGGCACAGTTCTGGACCCCTTGTCACCTTGGGCAGGGGAAAGAGGACATCTCGCTCCACTGAAGCCCTGTGGCTTCTGCTAAACCCCACAGAATTTCCTTTCGAAGAAGACTTGGTATGTTGGACATACTCATACCATTTGCTTACCTGCTACAACATAAATGCCCCTGTCTCTGGGGAGCAATTATCTATATTCTCTAAATGAGAGAGGAGACTCCCTGGGTCATTACTGAAAGCACTGTGGGGGGTGGGGGTTCTCTGTCTAGGAGGCTGACATTGCCACCTCCCCCTGCACCATAGCCATCCATGGCTGTTCTCGGTGCTTATGGTTATAGCTCTGCCATCACTCAAAAGATCCTCCCCCAACCTGAGTGAATGAAAACTTGAGGGGTGGGGGCAGGTAAGGTAATGGTACCTTAGGTTTTTATCATTCCTCCCTTCTTCAAAAGACCTGAAACACAGGCATTTTCAGGGTATTTGGATAAGAGCACCCAGTCATTGGGAGAGCCAATCAGAGGCAGGGCTGCTGCCCCGCCCTGTCCTGGTCCAGGAGGAGTGGGGACTCCCCCGCCAGGGACTGACAGCCTCCAGCTGGACCGGAGGGTCCAGGCCCTCCGGTACCTAGACCCAGGCCCCCTGGGTACATGTGGGGTTGGAGGTCAGGCCTGTGCTCCTTACCTCCCTGTCTGCCTCTTAGGTGGACAGCGCCATGTCCCTGATCCAAGCTGCTAAGAACTTGATGAACGCTGTGGTGCAGACAGTGAAGGCGTCCTACGTGGCCTCCACCAAATACCAGAAGTCTCAGG
Source organism: Mesoplodon bidens (assembly GCF_964165515.1). Taxonomy (NCBI): domain Eukaryota; kingdom Metazoa; phylum Chordata; class Mammalia; order Artiodactyla; family Ziphiidae; genus Mesoplodon; species Mesoplodon bidens. The sequence goes on from NC_138160.1 coordinate 118,407,577, forward strand.
GGATGGCTTCCCTTAACCTCCCTGCTGTGTCATGGAAGATGAAGGCGCCTGAGAAAAAGCCCTTGGTGAAGAGAGAGAAACAGGATGAGACACAGACCAAGATTAAGAGGGCATCTCAGAAGAAGCATGTGAACCCTGTGCAGGCCCTCAGTGAGTTCAAAGCCATGGACAGCATCTAAGGCTGCCCTCAGGGCTTCTAAAGATCTGTCACTGTTCTTCACTCGTATATTTGCTAAATAGAACACTGATGTTAGATTCCATAGGAAAATAGATTTCAGACCTGGCCAAGCTGGTGAATTTTGCAAAGACACACTTGTGTTTAAGTCAGTCAAAAGTACTTTTAGAATTCAGGAGCATGTATCTTAGCTATATTTTTTTATAAGCGTAAAAATTCCATAACCAAAGAGAATGCCACATTAACTTCTTAGTAACACTGTTGACCAAGTTGAAATGCCTGTCCTCCTAGTGGTGGCAGCTGTAGGGTTTGAGAGAAGGGGGTCTGACTCACCCTGGTTCACAGAGAGGGCTTCCACTGGTTCTGGCAGTTTGGCTGGTATTAAATGACCAAAGATGACCCAGAGTAAGCAACCTGGCATCTTAGGAGGCCCTGGAAAAAGGAACATTCCCAGAAAGGTCTTCAGAGGGACAAACCACATGAAACTGAGTCAAACATAAATGTATCATGAAGAAAACTGATTACTCTCTTTATGACATGAGAATTTTAATGCATGGTTACAATAACTAATGTACTCTGCTGCAGGACATTAATAAAGTTGCTTTTTTCAGGCTAGAATGTTGTGATGCTGTAATCAGAACATGCTTTTTTCCCTTTCTTCAGCTTCAAATGCAAATTCATCATTGGGCTCACTTCTAATAATTGCAGTGTTTCCTGCCTTGGGCTTATGAGAGAAGCCTGACAAAATAGTGTTTGCTTAGGCAGTAATTTAGACTTACCTTATTTGTGATTACTGTAGCTACAAGGTATAATTTTACTTTCTTATTTAAATTTTATGAATTTGAATGTTTTTTACACTAACTTTTCCCAATAAAGTCCAAAATGAAACCAAGTCTAAGGGGCCAGGGTCCTTTTCTTTGCCTTCCAGTGGAGTCGAAGTTTACATTAAACATCTCCTGGATTTGCCTGCAGCATCTGCAGTGCTCTGGGCCCCCCCGCCGTCCCTCATTCCCTGGATGGTACTGCCCAGTGAGGAGACCATGCCTATGGCTCTAGGCTGAGGGCCTCACCTCCTTGCAGCTTCCATGCCAGCCCAGCAGGGAGGGCCATGCCCACAACGGGAATTCACATGTCCGTGCTTCAAGGTGCAGGTCAGAACCTCGGAGGCATCCTTGACATCTCCCTGGATGTCACCCCCTCTCTGCTGAATCATCCCCATCAGTTTGCAACCATACCATGGTAATGGCTGCCTTAGAAATGGCTGCCTTAGAGATAACCAGCCTCCTCAACCCCATGTCCTTTCCTAGCCAACATCCCCACTTAAGCAAAACTCCCTAAAGAAATGTGTGTAGCCCATGTCTCCTCTTCCTCACTTCCTTCCCTGCCATCCAGTCAGCTCTCTGCCCCACCATCTTGTCACCATCCTCCATTCCATCTTACTGTCCTCACCCTATCAGCGGCCCAGGTGAACAGGCCCTCCCTCCTGACAGCTCCTCCCCTGTCCTCCAGAGCACCTCGCCCTCATTTCCTGTCTTCCTTACTTGGCACTCCTTCTCCTCCTCTTCCTAGTTGTTCTAAGTTGCGCTGTCCCAGGGCTCAGCCCCTGGGCCTCTTCTCTGTTTCTGCTCACTCCTGATCTTAGCCAGACTCCTGACTTTAAATACCGTCCAATGCCAACTTCTCCCAGAACTAGACTTTTATAACTGCGTGCTTCCTGAAGTCTCCACTTGAATGTCTTCGTAAGTATCTCAAACTGGACCTGTCCAAATTCTTCCCTTTGAAATACATGCTAGGTCCAATTATTTCTCACCAGTTCCACTTGCCATCACCTGGTCTAAGCCTTCATCACTGCATTAATTTCTATTAGTGTGTAACAAACTGCCCTAAAACTTAGCAGCTAAGACAACAAATATCACCTCACACTTGCTGAAGGTCAGGAATCCAGGGGCAGCTTAGTGGGAGGTTCTGACTCAGGGTCTCTTATGAGGCTGCAGTCTCTGGAGGCTTGTGAGCTGGAGGGTCCACTTCCAGGCTTTCACGTGGCAGGTGGGCAGAAGGCTTCGGTTCGTGCCAGGTGGGCCTTCCCATGGCAGCTGCCTCCCCCCAGAGTGAATGATCTGAGAGAACGGCAACCAGATGGAAGCTACAGTGTTTTATAAAAACCTGATCTCAAAAGCAATACATCATCCCTTCAGTATTCTATTGGTGACACAGACCACCCCTGGTCCACGGTTGGAGGGCACATGCCAGGAGGTGGCTCCCATGTCTGTACGCAGACCATTGCAGTAGCCTACCCCCTGCCAGGCTTTCCCTGATGGTCCTGCTCCCACGGCAGTCACAGTAACCCCTATATACAAAAGTCAGAGCATGTCATTCTTTTAGCTCAAACCTTTCAGTGGCTTCCACGTTCTAGAAGCCAGAGTCCTAAATGACAGGTATGGCCTCTTGTTGTCTCTGGCCTTTCCTCTCACCAATCTTTGTCATTTGCCCTTTACACTTGTGGTTCCACTTTCCCCAGAGACCCCTATTTCTTCTCAGGATCGCCTTCAGGTGTCTTGTCAAAAGTCCCCTTATCAGAAAGACCTCCTCTGATAAATCCTTACCCTGCCCTCCTTGTTCATAGCTTTGAACTATTTACGCATCCATTTGTTTCTATTGTAAGCTTCACAGGGACAGGAATCCTTATTTTGTTATCACTGACTCTCCAAGGCTCAGGACACAGTAAATGGCCACCCTGGGGATCCCTCACGGGGCCAGGCCCACAGGTACTGGCCTCCCTTTACTCAGCCATTCCTCCTGGCTGACTCAGAATCCATGCTGACACTTGGAACATTTGCATGGCTTTTGTTGCCATCAGTTTGTCACACTCCGAAACTGTCTTCCAGGCTTCAGATACATGTCTGTCCCCAGCTGCTTCACCCTATCCGCTGATGTCCTACAGCCCTGCACCCCAGTGCCAGGTTACCATCCAGTCTACCTCCCCACTCAGCCCATCTACTTCTTAGAGGCTGAGCCCCACCCCTCGTCTGGACAGCCACCTCCCTCAGCCCCCAGCATCCTTTATCCATTCTCCACCTGGTGGCAAAGGAAGCTTCCAAAAGCTTCTCAAGAGTCGAGCCTCTGCATATATTCCTCTGGGGCCCCCCATGCCTGCCTCAAGAATGCCTGGCACTGTGACCCTGCCCTCTGCACCCACACTGCCCCCTGGAAGTGATTCCTGGGACACACCCGTGCTCTCCCTGTGAGCCCATCACTTGCATGTCCCAGTCATCACCTTTGCCATCCCAACCTTAATACCATTATTTACCTAAAAAGACTGACTTTTGTTGAGCTTCGCCTCCTCCTAAGCAATGTCTATGAAATCACGTTTGATGTGCTACATTTTTTTCTAATACACGTTAAAATAATTTTAGTAAATGTTCATTCATGTATCACCTAAAATCATCCCTTGTATCAATACCACAATGGGAAACAGTGGCCCACAACCATTCCTGCTCATCAGGCCTTGGCTCAGCCCTCTTGGCCATGGCACGTGGTGTCATGGCGCCAGCCCTCACAGGACTGTCCTGCATTCCTTGGGCAAACGGCATTGGTCTTGGTCACCCCATTGCCCAGCAGAGGGCCTGGCACGTGCTTGACAAATAGCTGTTGAAGCATTCGAGTGATTCATTGCTTTAAACCAATCTATCAGAAGATACTAGAAGGCAGAGAGCAGGTCACTGAGGAGGCACCAGAGGCCTTGCCCAGAAATCCTGAGACCCTCCTCTGCCCTCCTCAGAGACCATGATCGGGAGCGGCGTGGCCTGGGCTGAGCTCAGGGGAGACTCACCTCACCATGTCCTTGGGGGGATTTGCTCCTGCCCCTTGGCTACCGCCAAGAGAACTGTCTCCCCTCAGCATCCTGAGGCTTCTTGCTTCTCAGCCAGGGCAGCGGTGACCCTCAGTGTCACCTCCCTCTGTGACACCTCCTCCGGTGAGGCCTGGCCAGCTCCCTGCTGGACGGTGCCTCGTCAGCCTGGCATTCTGGGCCTGGCCGCCCCACATACCTGCTCTGGCCACAACCTGTGCACAGGGTGGGCAGAGCCCAGCTGCCCTCCCCGCTGCCCTGCAGCACCTCCCACAGCGCCTAGGCGGACACTTCAAAGGCCCCACCTCCCCTCTGCAGCCTTAGTCCTCACAGCTTCCGCTCTCCACCCAGGTCAGGGTTGCCACCCCACTGCAGGAAGAAAGGAGGAGCGGCCACAAGCTGGGGACGCCCAGGACCCTGTCAGGCCTTTACCCACATCCCCCCATTGCTTGTTTACAGCCTGTGAGGTGTTGCTGCTATTCCTGTCCCTCAAACTTCACAGTTGTGGGAACTGACTCAGGCACGGAGCCCTCACCCAAGTTACACAGCTCACAAGCCGCTCAGCCCCTCCTCCCAGCCGCAAGATCCAGTCCCTCTAAAGCCCAGGTTCTGACCATCCCTCTGGAGCCCTAGACGGCAGCAAAGGGGCTGGTGCCCCCAGTCTTCCTCCCAGGAGGCTGATTCGAGGAGGCCGGCAGCTGGGAATGCCCTCATGCTCCCACCACCACACCTGCCCCATCCCTGCACGGGTCCTCAGGACTCTGCCTGTCAGGATGCAGGAATTCTCCAGGCTCCTGGGTAAGGCCACCCCCTGACTAGTCACTGGATCCAGGCCCACTCAAGGATTTTACCCCTCAATTCTCCCCTCCATTTCCTGCCTCGCCAAGTTTTCCTTCCCCCGAGATCATTCTCATCAGCACACGCAACAAGTTCTGATAGCTCCCAGAGTTTAAAAAAAAAAAAAAGACAGAAAGCTTTTCTGAGTCCATGTCTCCCTTCCCCTTACACAGAGCTCCTCAGGTGAGTGAGCAGACCCCATCTCCACGGCCCGCCACCATTCTCCCCACACGGTCCAGCCCTCCTCTCAGCAGCACGTGCAGCTGGCAGCCACTCCCTCCTTCCCTGTCACACTTTCATTAGATTTCCACCACCTCCACACCCTTCACTTACTCTGCTCCTGATATCCTTTACCAGCTCTTTCTCTTGATCTCTAATGTTGAGCTGGTCCAGGCCTCTGACCTTGGTCCTCTTCTCTTCCTTGTTTCCGGTGATTCCTAAGTAGTGGTTTGCTGGATAATGTGCAACAACCAGCTTTTCAGGGTGGGGTTGGGAGAGACTGCATATATAACCATACATTTTGTTATACATTTTACTCCTATAAAGGAATTATAGCACACAGTTCACAAATAACAAAATATGCAATATTCTTTAAATTCCACTGAGGCTTTGATTTTTGCTGAACTCTTGCATCCATAGCCAACCTATGGTTGCAGCCAACAGAGTCTAGTTCTGACATGAATATTGGTTGATATTTTTGTTTACCTTAAGGAGTAAGGAAGTAAAACAACAGAAATATATGTGTGAGAATTTTACTTGTTTGTCAGTGAGTGACCTCTTTGTTGAATCAGTAATAGTTGTCAAATACTGTAAGACAATTTCCTCAATTTTTTGTGCTATGTATAGATGACACACTCTAAGTTTAATTGGCATTAACGTTTTCATCATCACTTTCTCAAGTCTAGACAATCAACAAAACAATAAATTAAGCCTTGGTCTGTAGCATTTCCCAACTTCTATGGTGTAAATACTCCCACCACATCAGATTTCCAGCCACCCACACAGTGTCCTGATGGTGGAACTGGGAAGAGAAGCACAGAAGCGCAGGAAGAGAAGCGTTTCCACCACTAGATGCAATAGACGGAAGTAATCTCAGGAGCAGAGATAACAGTCAAACGTTAGGAAAGGATACGTTCTGAGTATTTATTAACTTAAAATTTTTTAGCTATAAATTTACACGGATTAAGATTCACTCTTTTTGGTTCACAATTCTGAGCTTTGACACATACGTAGAGTTGTGTAACCACCACCACAACCAAGATACAGAACAGTTCCAATGCCCTCCCCAAGATTCCCCTGTGCTACCCCAATGTCGTGGAAATGTCCCCTAAGTCCTGACAAAACGCTTTCCCTGTAGTTCTGCCTTTTCCAGAATGTCAAATAAATAAAGCAAAAGGTTTGCAGCCTTTTGAGTCTGGCTTCTTTCAATCAGCAGCATGCATCTGAGATGCATGTGTTTGCTGTGGGCATCAGCAGTCCATTCCTTCCCACTGTGGAGCAGAAGCGGTGCATGGATTACCACATTGGTCCATCCATCCCCAGATGAGGAACATTTTAATTTTTTCTAGTTTTGTTACAAATAAAGTTGATATAAATATTCATGTACAAGTTTTTGTATAAACAAAGATTTTTATTTATCTTGGGTAAATACCTAGGAGTGAGACTGGGATTCTGTATGATAAGAACATGTTGAACTTTATAAGAAACTACCAAACTGTTTTCCATAGTGGCCGGCGTTCTTGCTTTGTTCCCAATCTTAGAAAAAAAGAAGTCTTTGACTATTGAGTTTGAGGTTTGCTGTAGGTTTCTATGTGGTTTCCCTTCGTCAGGTTAAGGAAGTTCCCTTCTGTTCCTAATTTGCTGAGAGTTTTTATTAGGAATGGATATTGAATTTTGTCAAATATTCTTTCTGCATCTATTGGGATGATCATGTCGCTTTTTCTTCTTTAGAAACACATCATCTGTGTTCCCACCACAACGTATGAGCATTCCAGTTGCTCTGCATCCTCACCAGCATGTGGTATTGTCAGGCTGTGTTCAGGTTTTTTTTTAAGCCACTTTAATAGGTGTCTATTCATGTCTCGTTGTGGTTTTAATGTGCATTTCCCTAACAACTAATGACACTGAGCATCTTTTCATTTGCTTATCTGTCATTTGTATATCTACTTTGGTGAAATGTCTTTTCAAATCTTTATTTTTTTAAACTGGGTTGACTATTTTCTTGTTTTGAGGATTCTTTATATTTCTGGATACAAGACCTTTGTCAGATATATAATTTGCAAATATTTTCTCCCTGTTTTTGACTTGTCTTTTTATTTTCTTAATTCCACAGATTAAGTTTCTAATTCTGATGTTCAGTTTATCAATTTTTAACCTTATGAATTGTGCTTCTGGTGTTGTAGCTAAGAACTCTGCCTAACACAAGGTCACAAAGATTTATTTCCTGTTTTCTTCTAAAAGTATTATAATTTTTCATTTAGGTCTATGTTTGGTTTTGAGTTAAATTTTGTATAAGATGACAGGTATAGGTCAAGGTTCATTACCTAAAACATGGCTGTCCAGTTGTTGCTACACCATTTATTGAAGACGAATCTTTCTCCACTGAAGTGTCTCTGCACTCTGTCAACTCAATTAACTATATTTGTGTGGGTCTAATTTCTGAACTCTGTTGTGATTCATTGATTTATGTGTCTATTCTTTGACCAGTGCCATACTGTCTTGATTACTATAGCTTTGTAGTAAGTCTTAAGATCAGCCTAGTATGAGTCCTCCAAATGTATTCCTCTTTTTTTTTTTTAAGTTTTAATTTTCAATTTTATTTTTGGCTGCACTGGGTCTTCATTGCTGTGCACAGGCTTTCTCTAGTTGTGGCGAGTGGGGACTATTTGTTGCGGTGCGTGGGCTTCTCCTTGCGGTGGCTTCTCTTGTTGTGGAGCGCGGGCTCTAGGCATGCAGGCTTCAGTAGTTGTGGCGCATGGGCTCAGTAGTTGTGGCTCGCAGGCTCTAGAGCGCAGGCTCAGTAGTTGTGGTGCACGGGCTTAGCTGCTCCACGGCATGTGGGATCTTCCCGGACCAGGGCTCGAACCCGTGTCCCCTGCATTGGCAGGCGTATTCTTATCCACTGCGCCAACAAGGAAGTCCTGTATTCCTCTTTTTCAAGGTTGTTTTAGTGATTCCAATTCCTTTGCATTTCCATATATTCAAATCAGACTCTTGATATCTAAGAAATTCCTACTTGGGACTGCAATGAATCTATAAGTCAATTTAGGGGGTGGACTTAACAATATTAAGTCTTCCAACCCATGAACACAGTGTGTCTATTTAGATTTTTTAACTTTCTTTCATCAGTTTTGTAATTTTCAGCATAAAAACCCTGCATATTACTTTGCTAGATTTATACATATTTCATTTGTTTCATTGCTATTGTAAATGTTTGTTTTTTAAATTCAATTCCCAGTTGTATACAGAAATACAGTTGATTTTTGTATGTTGACCTCAGGAGCATGTTAGACGTACTGCTATTTCTAGGAGATTTTTTTGTATATTCCATGGGATTTTTTTACATTAATTGTGCCATCTATGAATAGAGACAGTTTTATTTCTTCTTTTTCATTCAGTATGCCTTTTATTTCATTTTCTTGCCTTACCGCACTGCCCAGGACTTCCTGTACGATATTGAAAAGGAGAAGTGAGAGCCGGCATTCTTGCTTTGTTCCCAATCTTAGAAAAAAAGCAGTCTTTGACTATTAAGTTTGAGGTTTGCTGTATGTTTTTATGTGGTTTGCCTTCATCAGGTTAAGGAAGTTCCCTTATGTTCCTGATTTGCTGAGAGTTTTTATTAGGAATGGATACTGAATTTTGTCAAATGTTCTTTCTGCATCTATTGGGATGATCATGTGGCTTTTTCTTCTTTAGTCTATTTATGTGGTGATTTGAGTTGAACTAGTCTTGCATTCCCAGGATAAACAGCCACTTGGTGATGATGTATCTTTTTATATACTGCTACATTCAATTTGCTAATATTCTGTCGAGGAGCTCGCACTGAAGATTTTACTAGGGACTGCGGAAAAATCTGAAGTACTTACCACAGCCTCCAAGATCTCCCCTCCCCAAGCCCCCCAACCTCATCATTTATAAGGGATGCTGATCTGTAATTCTTTTTTTTTTTGTCTTTGCAATTTATTTAACACAGATTCACTGTGGGAATTATAATAATTTCACTAGCCAAGAGAATACAGGATGTCTCTTAATAAACCAATAAAGAAATTAAACATACTCAGAACAAATGATAGATTAATTACCCTATGGTACCAGGCAAGGTGAGATAAAAGGAATAAAGTCTAACTACACCTTAGTTAAGGTGTACCTTTTCTATGAGTTTTATTTTCTTGGGAGAGAAGGCTTTGCCAACCAAGATCTGACTTCCATCTGCCAGCATAAAAGTCCATCGCAGCTAGAGCACGTTGCTAGGGAACATTGGTGCAGGTGCCCACAGGCAGGCTGATCTCCTCTGGCTGCTGTTCCAACCACCGCCTAACAAAGATGTTGCCTTTGCCAAGGCAAGAGGTATTAGCAAAGGGTAGCTTTTACCCGGACCAACAGTTGCTTCTCCTCATGTTCTTACCAATAAGCCCCCAGAAAGCCCCCTCAGCGGCTGGGCTAATAAGTACTTTTCTTTTTTTTTTCTCTTTTACTTTTTATTTTATATTGGAGTATAGTTGATTAACAATGTTGTTAGTGTCAGGTGTATAGCAAAGTGATTCAGTTATACATATACATGTATCTATTCTTTTTCAAATTCCTTTACCATTTAAGTTGTTACATAATATTGAGCAGAGTTTCCTGTGCTAATACAGTAGGTCCTTGTTGGTTATCCATTTTAAATATAGCAGTGTGTACAAGTCAATCCCAAACTCCCTAACTATCCCTCCCCACCCAACCCTTCCCTGCCCCGTAACCATAAGTTCATCCTCTAAGTCTGTCAGTTTGTTTGGGTTTTGTAAATAAGTTCATTTGCATCATTTTTTTTTAGATTCTGCATATAAGCAATATACAATATTCCTCTGTCTGTCTGACATACGTCACTCAGTATGACAATCTCTAGGTCCATCAGTCTATCCATGTTGCTGCAAATGGCATTATTTTGTTCTTTTTTTAAATGGCTGAGTAATATTCCATTGTATATATGTACCACATCTTCTTTATCCATTCCTCTGTCAATGGACATTTAGATTGCTTCCATGTCTCGGCTATTGTAAACAGTGCAGCAATGAACACTGGGGTGCATGTATCCTTTCGGACCATGTTTTTCTCCAGATATTCGCCCAGGAGTGGGATTGCTGGATCATATGGTAGTTCTATTTTTAGTTTTTTAAGGAACCTCCATATTGTTCTCCACAGTGGTTGTATCAACTTACATTCCCACCAACAGTGTAGGAGGGTTCCCTTTCACCACACCCTCTCCAGCATTTATTGTTTGTGGATTTTTAAAATATATATATTTATTTATTTGGCTGTGTCGGGTCTTAGTTGTGGCACACGGGATCTTCAGTGCAGCATGCTGGCTCTTAGTTGCGGCATGTGGGATCTAGTTCCCTTACCGGGGATCGAACCCGGGCCCCCTGCATTGGGAGTGTGGAGTCTTAACCACTGGACCACCAGGAAAGTCCCTGTTTGTGGGTTTTTTGATGATAGACATTCAGACAGGTGTGAGGTAATATCTCATTGTAGTTTTGATTTACATTTCTCTAATAATTAGCAATGCTCAACATCTTTTCATGTGCCTCGGCCATTTGTATGTCTTCTTTGGAGAAATGTCTAGGTCCTCTGCCCATTTTTTGATTGGATTCTTTTTCAAAGAACCATCTTTTCATTTCACTGATTTTCTTTAGTTTTTCTGTCTTCAATTTTATTGGTTTCTGCTCTTATCTTTATTATTTTCTTTTCTTCTGCTTTCTTTGGGTTTAATTTGCTTTTTTACCAGTTTTTTAAAATTACCTTTGTTCTTTTAATATTTAAGTATATACAATTTGATTATTTTTTTAAGATTTTTTTGATGTGGACCATTTTTAAAGTCTTTATTGAATTTGTTACAGTATTGCCTCTGTTTTATGTTCGGGTTTTTCGGCCGCGAGGCATGTGGGATTTTAGCTCCCCAACCAGGGATGGAACCCACACCCCCTGCACTGGAAGGCAAAGTCTCAACCCTGGACCGCCAGGGAAGTCCCAATTTGATTTTTAATAATGGCTGTGTTCCACAAACAGCTCACAATGTTTCTCATATCCACACGCCTCACACACTGCTATAAGCTGGCTCCATCACACACTGCTTCTGAGTCTCTCTCTTCACAGGTGGCCTCTTCCCTCAGCTCCAGACTCTCTCCAGCTGCCTATTCAGCATCCCCACTGGAATGTCCTATCGACATCTCAATACAAACACGTCAAAACAACATCCACCACAAGGCCCCAATCTTTTTTCCCCTACTCTTCTATCCTCCCACTTTGTAAACAGCATCTCCACACACCAGTTTGCTCAAGTCCCCGGGTAGGGCTTCATCCTTGACTCTTCTTTCCTCACACACCACATGTAGTCAGTCAGCAAGTCCTCTCAGCTTGACCTTTAAAACACATCTGGAGTCTGACCACTTCACACCACCTTCTCCATCATCACCCTGGTTCACACCGTATCAGCTCTCACCTAGATTCTACATCACACCCCGCATGGGCCTCTTGCTTCATTCTTGCCCGTGTCATCTATTCTCACCACAGCATCGTGAGTGATCCTGCTAAAATGTCAGTCACGTCGGGTCTCTCCTCTGCTCACAACTTTCTAATGGCTCCCATCGCAAAGAAGCTCAAGTCCTTACCAGACCAGCCAGGATCTGCCCTCCCCATGTTGCTTACTATTCTCCCTTCCACCGACTCTTGCTTTTCTTCCAACACCCAGCCATGTTCCTGCCTCTGATATTCCCTTGGTCTACAAAGCACTTCCCCAGATCCCCACAGGGCTCACTGCCCCGCTTCCTTCTGTTCACACAGCACCTCCTCAGAGAGGCCTTCCCTGACACTCTTTAACCCCATTTCAGGCTTTATTTTTCTTCATAGCTTTTAGCACTCACTGCCGGACATCATATTACATAGTTATTAGTCAGGGTCTACCCCACACACACCTCAACTGTTCCACTTACCACTTCATGCCCTAGAACAGCACCTGGGTCCTAGTAGTCCTGAATCAGATTTGTTTGTGAATGAAGGACTGAGTAAATGAATTGAGCAGCAGCCAGGAGAATGCTTAAAACTCACCCCTTGGGGCTTCCCTGGTGGCGCAGTGGTTGAGAGTCCGCCTGCTGATGCAGGGGACACGGCTTCGCGCCCCGGTCCGGGAAGATCCCACATGCCGTGGAGCAGCTGGGCCCGTGAGCCATGGCCGCTGAGCCTGCGCGACTGGAGCCTGTGCTCCGCAACGGGAGAGGCCACAACAGTGAGAGGCCTGCATACCACAAACAAACAAACAAACAAACAACAACAACAAAAAAAACTCACCCCTTGCTCCCTGCTGTATCGGAACGAGGGCGCGCTCCCTGGCAAGGCTGGTAGGGTGCTGGAGAATGTGGTCCCCTTGACTCCTGTAGCTCCACCTTGGCCACCTGGCCCTTCACCCCTGGCACTTCCTCCACCTATGGTGAACTTCTGGGTTCCTCAAATGGACCACTCTCTCTCAACCTCAGGCCTTCTTCTATCTTCAGGCTGGAAACCCTTTCCCCACTCCACTTGGCTTGCTCTTCAAACGTCCTTCAGGCTACAGCTTGGCTACCACCGGCTCTGGGAGGCCTTCCTTGACCTCCTCAACTAGGTGAGGGGTCTTCTCAGGTCCAACTGACCAAGGCTTCCCCCACCACAGTACATGTCACGCTCAACTGCTTCCCCACCAGACTGTGAGCTCCCTGGTGGCAGGGCCTGTGATTTACTAATCTCAGGCTATGGGAGCCCAACACAGAGTAAGTGCTCAACAAATACAATTTGAATGAAAGAATGAATGAACAAGTGGATTAATAAAGACCAAGCCTGCTGAGGGATGGGGAGAGGACCTAGGCCCCCCACCCTACTCCCCACCCCTGTCAGCCTCCCGCACAGAGGGCCTGGTTCAGCCCAGCTGAGGAGCAGGGAACCAGCAGTCATCCAGGGACTACAGGGTATCAGCCAGTCACAGCTCTCAGTCCAGTCCTTGTCAGAAGGCCAAGAGCCTTGGGGCCCTACCACGTGACAGGGGTGGGAGAAGAAATAAATGGCCTCCAAGCCCTGGCAGGAAGAAGCTGAATCACCCCAAGTCTGGTCACTATGCCCCCCCACCATTACCACTTTCTGCCTAACTTCAAGCCCAGGTCCCACTCCCTGGGCACTGTTCCCAGGATGGCACCCAAAGGGAAGGCAGAAAAGGGCTCCTCCTAGACCTGCAGACAACAATCACTGATGAACTGGGTGGCAGAACCAGAATCCACACCCATGTAGCCTAAGCCTGAGCCCTGGGTCGCACTGCTGCCTGTGTCCCTGGAAGGTCTGCTTCAGGGCCCAGGACCAAGTCAGAGGCCCATGATGAACCCAGATGAGGCCACTGAGAAGACAGACTGCAGACCAAGCTTCACCCTCCCTGATGCCTTGTCTGTGGGTATGTGAGGTGGAGAAGAAGGGAGAAACAGTCCCATCACCCGGCTGTGGCAGCCTGGCACTGGTCTGGCTCCCCTCTCTTACCTCCCATATGTTCTTTTCTCAGCCCCAGGGTCCCCTCTCCCCAAGAGTTCGTGGCCCAAAATCTCCTTTCCGCTTTACAGGTATGCTATTTTATGCAGCATACCTGAGGGCAGAAGAGATACCGGGGTCCTCAATTAGGCCTCTACTAGTGCCACTCCTTCCGTGGGAACCCCTTCCCATATCCCAGATCAGACCCTGGAGGTTACAGAAGCTTCAATGGCTCTGGGGATCCTCAGTCCTAGCCTGATACTACCACAGGGGCCTCACAAGCCTTCCTTCCACAGCTCCCCACATTTCTGTCAGCCCTCGTCCAAATAGTGCACCTGCTCCTACAGCCTCAGTGCTCACCTCTGCCAGGACCGAGACTCAGACCAGACTTGTTCCCAAGTCCAAGTTCCCCCCTCTCCATGTGCCAGGGCAGCCCCATTCCCCTATGTCTCCCCTTCCCCCTTTGTCAAATCCACCTGAGAGTCTCCTGACACCCTCTTTAAAGTGACTCTTGACCTTGGCCTTAGCCAGGTCCCAGCACCTCCTTTCTGTACCCTGCCCTGCTCTGCCATCTTTCCTGGCCCTCCCGCCACTGCCTGTCAAATTAAAAAGATCCTTTTCTGAGCCAAACATTCAAGCTTTCCACAGCATGGTCAGCCCAGCAAACTCCAGCTCTGCCACTCACAACCTGTGTGATCTCAGGCAGATCATTTAGCCTCTCTGGCCATGATTTCCTCATATGTAAAATGTACTTCGAAGGCTACTGAGAGGTTTTAAAGGCAGTGAGTCAGTAGGTATCCAACTCTTGATAGACTTTGGGTCTGATCCCCACACGGCCGAGCCCTGAGGCATCCTACCCTGGCTCAACAGACTCCTGCTTTCCTCCCGCCCTCCTGGGAGAGCTCTCTGCAGCCAGCAGCACTCCCAGGCTTCCTGTGTGTTGTGGCATGAGGTGGGCAGGGGAGGGTCTGAGGCCGAGCAAAGGGACTGCAGGGAAGTAAGCCACCAACTTGCCCCAGGTTTCTCTGGGCCTCAGTTTCCCCTCAGCTCAGTGAAGCTGAGATTTCTACACGCAAGGTCAGGATGGGGAGATTTCTACATGGAGGCTGGGAGGGGCTGCCTGAGCAGCAGGAGTGAGTCTCTGGTGCATTGGGAAAGGCAGAAAAACAAACGCACCAGAATCCAAATCAGGAAAGCCCAGAGCAGGGGTTGCCGTGGCAACCTGCGGCAGGCTCCCAGCTTCTCTAGGGTGGGAGCTGCGACTTGTCAGGCTCAGCTGCCCCTGCCTCCAAGGCCGCCTCCTCCAGCTCAGCATAGATCACCACGGACACAGGAGAGGGGCAAGGGCACAGAGAAGCACCTCTGCCCCATCAGATGGGCCCAGCAGGCCTGGGCTCCCACTACCAGCTTTATCGAGATTACTCCTCTCCCAGAGTTAGGCCTACACCCAAAGGCCTCCAGAGGGCACGGAGCCACCGCAGTCCCACCACCCAGGCCCCAGCGCCAAAAGCTCCAGCCTCGCCCATCAGCTGCCTGGGCTGACATGGCATCCCTGCGTGTGGAGATGCCCTCAGGCTTCTGCCCGTGCCAGTGGCCTTGAAACTAATATGTAGGCACAGGATGAAGGGGCCAGTGAGATGATTACCCAGACCTCCCTACATAGCTGGGTGAGGAGGGGACAAGCACGAGTGCCAGGCACTGGTGTAGTGCTTTATGTATGTTTTCTCTCATTTAACAGCATTCCCCTTTGACAGATAAGGGAAGAGCCTCAGGCAAGTTAAATGACTTCCCAAAGTCACAGAGCCACTGGCTGGTAAAGAACTGGGTCCCAACTGGGGTTTTCCAACTCCTGGGCCCAGACTCTTCCCACAGGGCCTGTTACTGGATGCCCTGGACTGACCACCCAGCAAGTCACCAGGGGACCTCAGGGTGCTATCACCCAAAGACCACCAAAGCACTGTGCCCAGTCTGCACAGACACACAGTAAATAGACAGACAATGGCCTTCATGCTTCCATTTAATGGCCAGGCCAGCACTGCCCTGATGATGCCCAGGCCCCAGTGGGGAAGTCCTCCCTCCTAGCTGGTATCTCCTCAAGAGCCCACCCCAGCTGGTGCCCCTCAGCCTCACTAGCAGCATCCCAGTCCAGTCCCAGTGTCAGGGGCAGCCTCATCTTAGCTCCTTCAGCAAGCTGTTGATAGAGCCCAGGAGTTCCCAGAAGTAGCCCTCATCCTCGCCATCCTGGAGCTCCAGGGCAGCCAGTGCCTGGTACTCAGCCTGGAGGGTGACCAGCGTCCTGTTGAGCTGCGGGTCCTGACGGTAGCAGTCCCGACAGGTGGCCAGGAGGGCACCTAGCGTTTGTAGCACCTTTTCGCGGGCGTCGTGCTCTGGCAGTGCCAGGAGGTGGGCAGTGATCTCGCACCAGCCCTGTTCCTGAAGGCCTGGCAGGAGGTGCACCTGGCGGTACTGCTGCAGCTTCTCTGGGGACGTCTCCCGCATCAGCTCGGCCTCCTCCTCAGCAAACATCTGCCATCCACACGGCCAGGGGCCAGGGTGTGGGAAGGGGAGAGAACACACAGAGAGCAGTCAGCCCCGCCTTTCAGACTCGAAGGCACACGGCTGACCCATGAGTCTGCACCCTCTTCCTCCTTCCCCTTGGGCCTCAAGGGCCCTTCATGGGAGAAGGCCAACTGGACTCATAGCTTCACACATGCTCTCCAGCCCATCCATATGTCCACCCATCTGTCCATCCATCCACTCATCAAAAACAACTGTGTAATGTGCCAGGTGCTGGAGAAACCAAGATGGAGACATGGTCCGTGCCCTCAAGGAGCTCAGGATCTATCAGGAGATTAAAAATTAACTGAATAAGTCCTAAATATCATGATACATTTCATCCAGCAGGGTGGTGTGGAGACAGACAGTCTGGATTCAAATTCTTGCTCCACCACCGAGAGCTGAATGACGGAATGACCTTGGGCTAGCACTTTGCCTCCCTAAGACTCAATGCCATCATCTCTTATGTGGAGGAGAGGACATAACCCCTTCAGGACTGTTGGGAGAACTCAGTGGGACAGTGACCATGCAGCCAGTGCCCAGCACACAGAGCACACCCACAACGTGAGCTTCGCCATCAATAAACGTTAGCTGTACCAGCAGCAGCATCACACCACCATCACCACAACTACAGATCCACTCCCTCAGAGGAGTTAGGGCACGGGCAACAGAGGAGGCTGGCATGTCCCTGAGCCTTGAGGGGCTTGTGGGAATTGCCCAAGGGGATAAGGGTGGAGGGTCCACAGACACAGGAGGGTTGTGACAATAGGCCTGGGCCCACATCATGTTTGAAGACCAGCAGGCTGTTATGGTCGATGGGGCACGAGGGCCAGGCTGCACCCCAGAATGCTCAGAGCCCTGGGCGTCCCTGGCCATTATGCTGAGGGCCTGGGGAGTTGAGGAAAGTTTGGGCAGGAAGTCACATGCATGGCCTGTGTCTGGTAAGTGCAGAAACCCAGCCCCATCAGAATATGGTGGGAACCGATCCTGCCAGGCTGCCAGAGGAAACACCTGAAACCTGACAAGTTACCAACTTATTTCACAATGCAGAGTACTAATCACTATACGATCACGGCAAGCCACCAGGAGTCTACCAACTTATTTCAAATGTCAGAGGAAGGCTATGCAGAGGTGGAGGGTCGGCAGTGGGTAGAGATGTCCCACACTGGTTGTACTAAATGCACTTGCAAGTAGAAAAAGAAATCACTGCCCTAACTCCAGGGGAGGATGAGGCATGCAAGTGACAGGGAAGGCAAGAGGGAAGCCCAGAAAAAGATCAGGGGCCACAGTGGAGCACCTGATGGCTTTGGCGCTTGTTGGAGCTGGCAGAGGAAGCAGGGGAGGAGGGGGGTCAGCATCCTGGGACAGAAAAGGCTGAGAGGGATGTAGTAGTCCTTTCCTAACCTACTCCCAAGTCCTGCCAGCTCCACCTCCAAACACATCCCAGTCCTCCCAGCTCTCTGCCCCATGGGGGCTGCTCCTCACTGCACTTTTGCAGTCTCCTGCCTCCCGCTCCCAGCCTGCATCCTCCAGTCCTCTGACAGCAGACAATGGCACAGCCCCAAACCCTTCACAACTTGGCATTTCTGATGATAAAGACTGACTCCCTTCCCTGGGACTTGGAGGCTCTTCAGGATCTGCCCCTGCCTGCACTTGGGCTCCTCCCCACACATGCCCTCACTCTTCCAGGCACCCTCTCACCCAACACTGACTCCACAGTCAACTTGACTCGCCCCTCATTTCTCACTCAGCACCTCCTTTGACTCCCCAGAAGAGGTTAGGGCCCTGATCATAAGCCTCCAGGGCCTACATGCTCTAGGAGATTCTCTGAAAAATGTCGCCTGAAAGCACCAGGAGGGCAGGGACCATGGGGCTGGCACAGCACTGGCAGGGCAGACACCCAGTCAACACTTATGGAAGGAACCAGCGGGCAGGTCACCCCTGCGGCCCTTCAGCTCCAAGAAGGCACGAGAGGACGTGGGCTCATGACCACAGGAGGGCATCCCAGTTCTGCAGGAGCCCAGACGTCAGGGCACAGTTTCTTAGTGGAGGGCCCACCAAGAGCCAAGGGACAGAAGAAGAAATGCCTGGGGTCTGGGAGACCACAGAAGGGGAAAGCCAGTGAGCCAAGGACCCTAACAATCTGAGAGGTGGTCCCACACTCTCTTGGGAATTCTGCCTTCAGCTGCTACCTCCCGACACCAAAGATGCCCTCAAGGTGCATGGCACCCCCCGGTTGGCAACCTGTCACACCTCTACCTTCAGGCAGCTCTGGACCCATCCCCAGATGGGTTTGGCTACTTTGACTAGCTCTTTATTCTCTCTGAGAAACCATAAGAACAAGAAGCCTTGACTGCCTCAAGCATAAAGTATGGCTGCCATCTGTTCTAACACTCTCTGGCTGAAACTCCTCCACGGTCCTCCTCCTGCAGGAGGATGGCTGTCTCCATACTGTTTGCAGAGAGACGTCACTCCCTCCCTGATCTTCACAGCACCCCAAAGCCTCAAAGCCCAGCTCGGGGGCCAGCTGACTCAGGGGCCTGCCTCTCACCAGGGCAGCCTCCGTGAGACTGCCAGTGGTAGCTCTCCGGGGGTGAAGCAAAGTCACAGTGCCCACTACGCCAGGGCTGGGGGCAGCAAAGAGACACAGAAGTCACGAGGGGAAACTGATAGGTTTCTCCTGGTAAATGCCAAGCCTATGTACATGTCCTTCCCCTGGCTTGCTGGCCCACTCCCAGGATGTCAGCTGTGCCCCGGCCTTATTAATTGGACGTGAGGACCACATGGCTGTCTGGTGTTCTGAGAAACCGGGTCTCTGCAGCTTAGAGGGGTGGAGGAAGAGAAAGGGGGAGAGGGGGAGAGAGAGAGGGAGAAACTGAAAGACAAGACAGGACAAGAGAGACAGAGCGAGTGAGTGAGTGCACACACACAAAAGCCAACAGGTGGAGAGAAAAGCAGCAACAGACAATCCTGATCCTCGGCCTGAGGCCTGGGGGGAGGGGTGCGCAGGGGAGGGGCAGGGAGGAAGGGGCTGGGCCCCTCTTCCTCCAACATTCAGAAGTGGTTTCCAGTGGCTGCTCAGCCCTGCTCCACTAATCCGCAGTTGGCTGTAGGGAGAGTGTGGCCCCAGAGAGGCAGCTGAGAAAACCCTGCCAACGCTCTCTGCAGCAGCTGAATTAAGAATCAGCCCTGGCTGGTTTTACCCTCTCCTTAATTAAGACACTTCTCAGGCTCACAAACACCAAAGTGCGCTGGGCACCAAGTCTCCTCCCAGATGGCAAGCCTGTGGGTCCCTCAGTGGCAGCCAGTCTGAGCCCCTGCCCAGAGCCAAAGCTCCCAGAGGAGGCACCTCCAGGTTTCTAGAATCTTAAGATTCAGCATCATTCCAGCCCCTGGCTCCTCAGTCTCCTGGCTGCTGTGATGGCTCCCAGACACAGCTGCTCCTGGTCACCCTCACTCTAGGTTTCAGCCAAATGACCTTTTATTCCATGAAGGGCTGATCCTGGCTGTTTCTGGCTTCTGGTCACACTGACCCTTCATCATGCTGACCCCTGTGCTTGCACACTTGGCCCTGACCACTGCCAGTGTCCCCTCCTCCCCTCCCACTCCTCACCAGCCCTCAGGTTTTAGCTCAGCAGTCACTTCCCACAGGACATCCGCCCTGACACCTCAGAAATCCTGGGTTCCACAGCATCCCTGTCAGCCCAGCTCAGGGCTGGCATGTTTGCTCAGGACACTCAGCTATGAGGATGGAGGGAATGGATGGAAGATATGGGGAGGGGGGAGGGTCAAATGGCCAGAAACAAACACAAAGCAAAGTGCACGGGAGGCAGGACAGGCCTGGACACTCACCTTCTCAGTGAGCAGGTCGTAGAGCAGAGTGACCACGCGCACGGCCAGCACCTCCATGCCCTTCTCCTGGACCAGACTCCTCAGCACCTGCAGCCCCCCCAGCTTCAGGAACTGCTGCTGGGCATAGGGGAAGTGTCGCAATAAGGAGCACAGGGCAAACAGAACCTGGGGAGGCACAGATCCAGATGGGTGAGTGGCCACAGAAACTAGGCCTTGGGGCAGGCACCCGGAGGTGCCCCAGCTACCCCAGCCCAGCTCCCATTCTTCCTGGCCCCAACCACCACCCTTGGGTATAGCTCACCCCAGTACCCAGGGCTATGAGAGCCAGGAGAGACATCAGACACCTTCAACACCATCCAGTGGACAAACGGAGGCCCAGGACAGGAAGCCACGGTGTTGAACCAGAGACTGCACCGTGGGAGCAGGCCTCCAGACGCCTCACATGCTGCTGTGCTGCTTTAGGTGAAGAGGACCTCTCCCCCTACGCCACCCAGCGGGTGGCCACTCAGGCCCCCAAGGGTGACGTGTACAACCCGGAAAGGGACCCTCGCCTTTTAGGCTCCATGGGTGTGCTGGGGTCTGGGCGGGAAAAAGGCAGCAGAAACGCACCTTCTTCTTTGCAGTGAAAGACTGCTCCGTGGCCAGAACGACCAGCAACTTCTGCAAGGCTCCTCCCTCAATGGCCTCCACCTGGACCTTTGGGTTGCTGGAGGCGGAAGCACAGGAAAGCAGGACTTTGCACCTACTCACCAACTTGGGGGCACGCCCCTGGGCCCAACCCAGGGAAGCGGGCTACCACCACAGCAGCCATCCCTGGGGAGGAACAAGGTGCACAGGGGGTGTTCCCACTCCGGACAAGCTAGAACTTATCTGGGGAAACAGAAACAAACTGGTGTAGGTCCACCTGGGTACAATGGCCTATGGCACAGACAACAGGGCCAAGGGCCCCAGGCCAGTGTCCACTCCCTATCAGCCAATGGGCTGGGGTGATCTGGGAATGGAAATCACCTCTACCATTTTAAGATCCCTCTGATGCTAAAGGTGCTACTTCAGTGTCCCTCCTATGGAAAACCTTCCTCCACACTCCTCAAGACAGCCTTACGTGCTTCCCCCTTCCATGATCCCAGGTGCATCACACTCTGGGGGAATCTCTAACGATCTGTTCCCTTCAGGGTGTGGAGCTCCAGGGCCAGGGACCCCTTCCTCTCTCTCCTCCCCTCCTGGGTGGAGCACACAGACAGTATGGAGTAAACACTTATGGGAGGGAGGCAGGCAGAAAGAACAACATCCAGGGAGCCTTTGCATCCCTGAGTAGATCCCAACCCAGCTGCCTCCCTGCTGGACTCTCCACTATGTGACAACAGCTACTATGATTGTCCCTGTATCTCAGCACTCAGCACAGGGTATGCCATGGCGTAGGGCCCTGGACAGTAAGGAGTGAATGAAGCAACATATGTGTACAACCATGACTGCATCAACCAACAAACGGGCAACACTGAAACACAAAGAACCCAGAGCTGCCTCTGGAACTCCAGTCCCCATTCTGGGCTAGAGAAAGAGTGATGAGCTTTAAACAAATATTTCAGGCAAAGTGCTCATGGATGAAAGGATGGGGGACCTGGAGGGTGAGACCTCCTCTAGGGCAGGGTGCCAGAAAGGGACATGGCTGGGAACCCCTTACTTTATAAGATCAAACTGATGATGAATTAAGGAGCAAGTGCCAAGCACAGGGATCTGCATAGTTAGGCCTTCGAGGAAGGTCAAGACTCCTTCATCAGCAGCTTATGAGGCCTCAGAAAAGAAAGGTGGCAGGCATGTAAAAAGGCTGAGACCAGCAGCAAGGGGAGAGGCTGGACCAGAGGTGAGACAGTGGCTGTCACCCTCACCCAGACAGCAAGCACAGAGGGCACCCAGTCTCCTCTGGGCTCTGGCTGCCTTATCTTAGCATGGCCACCACAAAGTACCCTGGAGACCCAAAAAGCACCTGTTTCTCCTAACCCCCAATCTTAGCAGGGGGCCTTCAGAACATGTTGGAGAGTAAGGCAGGGTACAGACAAATCAAAGAGTCGATTCCTGGTCCAAGACCCAGAGAAAAGGGGAGGCAGGTAACAAGAGAGAGAGCACACTGCTGCTCACAGGAGAGGGCCTGGCACACAGCAGGCACCCCATACAAGCTGGCTGGATGGTACGGTAATGGGGCCCAAGTGAGTCCTTGATGGTCCACCCACTACTCCTACCAGGCACCAGCTTCAAGGTTCGAAGCAGACTTGGCACATGAAGCCAGTTTTCCTGCTGTAAAATGGGAGGCGCCTGCATCCCTCTGCATCTTCTCTGCAAAAGGATGTGCAGGGTGGGTGCCGGCCTTTCCCACTGCAACTTCACTTGTGTCTGAGGAGCAGCCTGGAGATGCACTGGGGTCCCTGGGGAAGAAGGCTGACAGCTCCTCTCCAGACAGGCAGGTTGGGCGCCAATGCAGGGATTATGGAGCTGAGCCTCTTCCCTGCCCCCTGCTCCCCCAACTTGAGAAAGGCAGCTGCTTCATCAAAGCGTGAGTTAATTAGGGCTGTCTCTGCCGTCATGTGTCTGAGGAACGCTCACCCACAACAGGCAGGGTCTAGAAAAAGAAGTCGACCACGCTGAGAAATTCACACAAACATCAAACGCAGTCTCCCAAGGAAGGGGGGCTGTGAGGCCCAACATCTCATCAGCCTCAGGGAACAGCACCTAGGAGCCCCATGCCCAGTGGGCCTGCAGAGCGGCACAGACAAGGCCCTCCAAAGATGTCATGTGAAGCTTCATCCTTGTCTACAGATCTGCTGAGAACAAGACCCAGAAACAATCACCTGGCTAACCCCGAAAGACAAGCTCAGAGCTCAGGAGCAGAAGGGCCTCCAAGGAGACCCAGCCTAAGCAGCTCCCAGAGTAGCAGCCCTGTCACCAACTTGGGCAGTACTGGGAGAGGGGAGAGACATGAAGAATACTGGGACTCTGCCCACCCAGGTTTCACCTGGTAGAAGGGGAGAGAAGACTCAAACCCCAAAGGGAACCACAGCACAAACAATAAAACAAACTACCAGGGGCAAAAGGGGAGGGCACATACTGTGTAGGCAAATTCCTAGGATCCTCCAGAGAAAGAATAAGCCAATGGGAGTAAACAAAAGATGCCAAAAGCCAAGAAGATATATGGCTTTCCCAGCATTTTGTCTATCAGAGCCCCGATGTGAGTTAGAAAGGGCCAGAAAGCACTGTCCTAGGAAAGATCTAGAGGCAAGGCACTGTCCAGGCAGTTGCTCAGAGAAGCCCCACATGCAGAACAGATCCTTGGGGACACTCAGCCTGTTCTCTGCCACTCAACACTCAACAAGCCAGGCTCCACACATAGGAGAGACACCACACCACTATATTCTACTTACAGGTTTCAGAGTGAATAAATGAATGGGTACATAACTTTTAGGCCGTAGCAGGTGGCTCTGAACCTAAGGTCTGTGGGGGTTCAGAGAAAGAATGTCTGGTCTGAAAGAGCCAGGAGGGCTGCCTGGAAGAAGAGGGACAGCAGAAGACTGGAGTACAAGTGAGGAAGACAGCCTGTGCACCAGACGACAGGCATGTGCTCAGGGAACAGCATGAGCATGTACAGAGAGGCAAGCAGACTATTCAGTGGAAGGCTGCCCTGAAGAATCATAGAAAACGGGGCTGAGGAGTGCAGCTGACTCCTGACACAAGGGCAGGTCAGGCTGCGACTGAGGATGGGGAGACACAGGACCCATATCCTGCCCAGCAAGTGGAATCTGCTCCTGCTTCTCCTTCCTCGACACACGCAAGGCAAAACGGGGAGTTGGAAACAAGCATTTCTAGGGCATACAGACACAAGAGAGGGCCCAGGAGAAGGGCCTGCCTCAGGACAGTGACCCCAGGGTGGGAGATGAGCTGGAGGGACACTCTGAGCCAGGCATAGCCCACAATTCCCAGGTCAGGCCGACTCTGTTACGTGGTGCATGTCGGTATCTGCCCAGCATCCTTTCTTCCTCACCAGGCACTGACACCCCTTTCTTCCCTTCCACTGATGGCTGCCTCTTCCACTCCTTGTGGTCCTGAGGGGGCAGGTCCCAAACCCGCAGGAAGGGCTTATGGCCCAATACTGGCTCATCATATCTGCCCCCCACCAGGCCCTCCGTTGGTTGCCGAGGACTGGCAATCAGAGCTTTTCAGTCTTCTACACTGGAGTCAGGACAGAGAAGTTCTCTTCTTCACAAGGTAGGTAGGTTGCTGTAAGCCAGAAGCACCTATAGCCATGCTAATAGCAGCCAGGTCCCATCCCAACCCAAACCATCCCCATGGAGGGAAGCCATTTAGAGTAGGAAAGAATAGAACTCAAACACAGGAGAAGTAAATCAGAGAGAAAAAGGGAAAGCCTAGTGCCTTTTGCCACTTGCGAAAATCACTTTCATAAGGCAATGAATCTACTCTTTCACCTGCAGCAGAGTCCTGAAAACTTGGGTAAGTAGAGCAGGACCATGGGCCAAATGTGGGCCTGTGGCTGAGTGTGGCCAAGTGCGGCCTTAGCAGCCCTGGGCCCACACCCTGACTAGCTTAAATGAGGGAACCCACATAACTCTGAGCTCTACCCTAGGCTTCAGGGCTTCAGTGGCTCCACGGACACATCAGGGGTTCCATACAATACCCTTCCAAAAAAAGCCTTTTAGTGCCACCCAGTCAAAGAGGCTGAGGAAACACAGCAGGAGGGTAGGAAAAACCAGGCTAGCATTTCCAGATGGCACTCAGTCCATCCAGGCAGGGACAGCAGAGAAGGGCTTTTCTTGAGCAATCTGCCCTAGAGAGGCAGACACCAACATGCTCTCAGAACCCCTCTCTCTCCAGGCAGCTCAGCCTTGGGCTCTGAATGCTCACTGCTATGTTTTGGGGGAAGAAATGCCCAAAATAGCTCAGAGTGAGGTCTACAGAATGTGCCAGGGCAAAAGTCTGGGGAACTCTTGGTGAGAATCCTGTAAACAATGGCTGATGACCTTGGGCAAGTCCCTTCACTTCAGTTTCTTCACCCGTGAGGCAGAGCTAACACTACCTTGAGTTAAAGATAGAACAGCTAACGAGTGCCAAAATGCTAGACAATACACTGTGACTGAAAGATTATAACTATAGTGGGTTTGCTACACAAAGAGCCCAGACCATATCCTTGAGAACACTGCTTTTATTGAGCCCAGATGCCCCAGGCACATGTATGCTGGCCTCATCCCCCTCCTAGCCTACAGACTCAGGACCGGAGCTGTGGCCCAAGCCTGAGGGTGGGGGTGGGGGTGTCTTGCTGGCTGGAAGATGGGTGTCCTGACAGCTGGGGATCTGAGTGAGTTGGAAGGCCAGGGGCCTGGCACGCCTCTCAGCAACATCAGTGGCGCTGGTGTGCTCAAAGTCAACAGAAGGATATTAAGGACGTAGCTCGTCTCCAATGAGATAAATGAGAATAAACCTTGTTCAGGGCTAAGCTGGCTGGACTGAATAAATACCATTAGCACTTGGATTACTGGGATGTTCACAATCAGCAGGCGAGTCAGCTGTCTGTGTGCAGAGGGACGGCAGCAGCTGCTACTCTGTTAATCTTGAAGGCGGGGGGCGGGCGGGGTGCACGCAGAAATGGAAGTGATTGCATTTGCAGAAACCAAACGCTCTGGGTCAGGGTGACTGATGTGGGCAATATGCCAAGGGTCAGAGGTCATATTTCAGCTAACTAAGCTGAGCAAGTGTTTAGGGGGCACTGAGGAGGTGGTGGAGCTGCTCTCAGGGTGGCCAGGGGGCTCATGAGAATGCTGAGCACTTCAGACTCAGGAGCTGCCCTCCTCCTTCCCTGTCACTCAGGACTCACTACATAATGTTCATGAAAATGTGAACACTTAGTTGTTCTAAAACTATCAGGAATTTCAAGATGGTTAGGGCAGAGCATTAAATCAAACACAGGCCCCTTTCAGTGTGGGGTCCTCTGCAATGCACAGGGCCATGAAGCAGGCACTGCTGGCACCAGAGTGTGTGCACAGAAACAGGAAATGCACAGAAATCCTGCGCACAGGTGAATCAGAACAACAAGGGCTAAAAAGGGAGTTTGAATCAGTGGAAAAGGAGAAAAACAAAAAGGCAGAGCTTCAGGACGGGAAATAAGGATTAGGTTGACTGGTTCGATGGAGGCTGAGGAAATATTAAGGTGAAACCTGTGGCGCAGAGCCTGTGTCATCCGGAGTTTCAGTCCAAACCTAGATATCAGGCTTGTCCACGGCACACTGGGGACATGGGACACATGGGGTATGTGCCCTCTCATGAGTCCCTGCAATATTTCTAAGTAGGACAATTATTATTTCTTCTGTCTTAGCAACAGAAGAAAAAGCTACCATTGTTCTGAAATGCTCTCTGCGAAGATGCTGTGCAGTAGCGAAAGGGGGCACATCGCAGGCTTAATCATTTGTGATCCTGACTGATGACACTGTGCATGCTCATCTTCTTGCCCAGAGAGAAAGATTCCATCTCCGATGGTCTCACCTTGTTTGTGCCCTAGCGTGTGGCCTTCATCACCTGTGAAACACAAGGACTTGCAGGATGTGTATTCCTGAAATAGGTTCATTAGGGATCTATAGTAGCCTGCCATCTAGGGATTAATAGGGTTAAGCATCTGTTAATCAAGATGTGGACAGTTACCAACTTAAATAAAAACAGAATAGGTTCACCAAAAAAATAAATGCCACGTACAACTCTTCCACATGAAAGTGAAGCCCCCAGGAAAAACAAAACATCTAGCCTGTTACGAGCTTCATATCACCTAACTATGGTGGGAACCACATTAGGCCCCTCAGAAGTTCTATCTGGACACTGGAGAAAAGAAGGAGAATCACTGGACCCATTCAAATACAGTCCCCAACCAGATGCCAGTCATGTAAGCAAATGTGGGACACCCACTGTTCACCACAATGATAAAGCTCACAACAGTATCTCTAGAACCTCTTTCCAGACACAAACACACAGAATGATAATCTTCCTACCTCTGGAGAGACAAAGGGGCCTCAGAGGAAGGGGCACTTAAGAATCTTCTTGACATCTGGTAGCTCTCAAACATAGCTCTGCATCACAGTCACCTTTGGGCATTTCCCCCCTCCCTTAAATCATTTCAGACTGGGCACTTAAAAACTACTACAGAGAATTATACAGAAAAATAACCTACAGAAAAGTTGCAAAATAAAAAAAGACTCCTATCAAGTCACCTGTTAACATTTTACTACATTTGCTTTCTCATTTTCTCTCTGTATGTTTATACATTTTTTCTGAAATATTTGAGAGTAAGTTGCAGATTTGATGCCACTTTACCTGTAAATGTGTCAAGTGTGTATTTCCTAAGAACATAACCACAGTTATCAAAATCAGGAAATTAACATTGATACATGATCTATAGATATTCAGATTTTGCCAACTGTCCCAATAATATCCTTTTTAGAAAAATAATTTTGGTCCAAGGTCCAATCCAGGACTTACATGATGAATTGAGAAGCATGTCTTTGAATCTCCTTTAACCTTGACACACCCCTCCTTAGCCTGTCTTTGTCTTTCACTACATTGACAGTTTTTTTTTTTTTTTTTTTTTTTTTTTTTTTTTTTTTTTTTTTTTTCTTTTTGCGGTATGCGGGCCTCTCACTGTTGTGGCCTCTCCCGTTGCGGAGCACAGGCTCCGGATGCGCAGGCCCAGTGGCCATGGCTCACGGGCCCAGCCGCTCCGCGGCATATGGGATCCTCCCAGACCGGGGCACGAACCCGTATCCCCTGCATCGGCAGGCGGACTCTCAACCACTGCGCCACCAGGGAGGCCCTCTACATTGACAGTTTTGAAGAGTACAGGCCAGTTGTAGAACGTCCCTCAGCCTGAACTTGATGTTTTCTCCTGATTAGACTGAGGTACTGTAGGTTGGCAAGAATGCCACAAAAGCAATGTCTTGTCTTTCTGGGTGCATCATATCAGGAGGCACATGATGTCATTCAGGCTCGCAAGTGGCTGTGTTCACTTTGATTACTTGATCATGGTGGTGTCTGCCAGATTTCTCCACTATAAAGATATTATTTGTCCCTTTGGAATTGATAAATATATTGTGAGGAGACTCTTTAAGATATGAAGACAGCCGGTTCCTCATCAAACTTTCACCCATTAGTTCTGGCATTCATCAGTAATTCTTATTTAAAATAATTAATACCATGATGTTTGTCAAAGGATGATATTCAAACTCCATCATTGCTTCTATCTGTATTTGTTGGCACTCTACGTAAAAGAAGTTTTCCTTCTTCCTCACTTATTCATTCATTTATATCAGTATGGATTCTTATTTAATCTATGGGTTAAAATCCAGTTTTACGATTATGTAAAATATACCTGATTAAATCTGAAAAAAAAATAGAGCGTTTTCATGTTGGTTTCTGTGTCTTTTTGACACATTTCCATCATTCTTTGAGCACCTCCATACTTTTTGGCACAAGATGTTCTTGTACAAGATATAGTACTTTTCCTGCACCTGCTGTGGAATAAGCCATTTCTCCAAGGAGCACTTTGGGCACTTGCTGAAAATTTTAACAGATTCTAACC
This sequence comes from Mesoplodon bidens, assembly GCF_964165515.1. Lineage (NCBI taxonomy): Eukaryota > Metazoa > Chordata > Mammalia > Artiodactyla > Ziphiidae > Mesoplodon > Mesoplodon bidens. The sequence goes on from NC_138160.1 coordinate 118,436,200, forward strand.
CTTACCCTACACATACTGAATCACAGTCTCAGAAGATAGGGCTCAAACACCTGATTTTTCACAAATGCTTCACATGAGCCTTACCAGGAGGCCTGGCACTGATCTGAGGACCAGCATTTGGGATAACTAGATCCAATGCCCAACCTTTTATCCAGTACAGCATGTCTGATAACTGGCTGCCAGGTTGAAGATTACAACAGTAGGGAGGCTTATCCTTACGTTAGCTTTAAACTCTTCCAATTGCTAGAAAGAACGTCTTCTGTTACCGAGCTAAAATCTGCTTTCATGAAGCTTATATCCACTGGTCCCAATCTGCCCTCTCAAAGTATAGAGAGTCACCTGAACCTGACCTGACAGGTCAGCCCTTCTGAACCTTAGAGGCCAAATGCCCAGAGAAAGATCCCCTCTCACAAATCTAGCCTCATGGGATCCAGGAGTCATTGTTCGTGTGACTCCTGAAATCCTTTGCCTTCTTGACAATGCTCTATGGGACACTGCCCCATGTACTGACGAATCCCTAGAGGTGGTATTCACACCTACCCACAGGGCTCCCCCTGGACCAACCCCCCCAGAGTTCAGTGGGCCCAGCCACGCTGCCCCAAGGTCATCTGCCCCTAATACCTGAGGCACATCTAGGTTTTTGGCAGTAGTGTCACAAAACTGACTCAACACTGGGCCTGCCTAGGTCAAATCCCTGCAGGCTGTTCATATCACCCTCTGATGAGTCAAGTGTTCTCCAACATGGCCCTGAATACAAGTAGAGAAGGTAAAAAAACAAGTTACAAATGATTCGGTGGACTGACACCATATTTTTGTTCCTGTGTGGTAAGACTTTTAAAAAAACCTCACAAATATGGGTTATTTATAAAATTAAAAACTGAATAATAACAAAATTTTAAATGTTGCTTTGCTACCTGGGCCCTTCATCCTAGCCTGTCACTATTCTTCTGGATCTTCATTCTGTCTGTCTAACATGTTGGTTATCCCTTCCGAATCTGTGTCATCTGCCCCCATGCCCTCACATGAGAACCTGAATGCAGGCTGGACAGGCAGAGTCTGACATGAGCTCTTTGGCACATCACTACAGTGAAGGCTCTGTTGACACTTAACCACTTATAAACAAACCTTTATTAGGTCTGATTGTTAAAGACATGTGGATTTGTAGCTACTTGATCATCAATTTCTCTATCTGACCTATTTGATTATCATGAGGTTCTGACAAATGCTTCTGAAATGCAGATTCCCTCTTTGTCTATAACATTGGTCTAATCTTCTAGGTTGGCAAATCTTCCTGAAAAAAGAAATTAGAATTAGGAGGGAGCATGAGAGTCTTCTGGGGTGCTGATAAAACCCTATTTCTTGACTCGGGTGGTAGTTACATGGGTATGTTCACTTCAAAAAGTCATCAAGTAGTACGCGTAAGATGGTTGTACTATTCTGTAGAAGGAAGGGCAGGGGGAAGGAAGGGATATTAAGCTTTAAATCAGTCTATTTTCATGGAACCCACACTAGCTCCAAGAGATCACCTCTCTTTAGAAATGCCCATAAATGAAGTCTCAAAAACTTGCCTTGTTATTTTGAAAAGCAAAACAGTTACCATCTTGTCTCCTTACTCCTCTCTCAGTGATGCTTAAACATCCACATGCACAGGTCTCATGATGATATCATTAAGTTTTCATTTGATGTTTCAGACCCTAACTAATTTTAAGGAGCAAGTGGCTCTTCTCCTTCCTCACACTTTTGGGCTGAAGTTCTTCTTAGCCATGTTTGTTTTACTCTTTCTGGAGGGAAGGCCATTCTTCTTAAAAGAGAAGTTAGAGGCAAAATAGAAGAGAGGACGGTGATACCCTGTCATCTGCTACACTGAATCACCTGACTGAAGCAGCTGGCCCAACACCTTCCCTGCCATTCCTCTCACTCTGAACAGTAACTGCTCAGGCAGGTCCTTTGTTCTAAGCATCCCAGGTTCCACCCACCTAGTATTCCTGACAGTGTTCTCAGAGATCTACACCTTTGTCCTCAGTTAAAGGCCCCTTTATCATCTCTCAGACAAAAGCTCAACTCTAAGAGTTCCCCATGCGGCCTTGTTGGTCTGTTTAGGTGTCTCCTCTCTGTTCCTTGCAGTAATCACTTGTGACTATCTTAAGCACATTTCATTGTTCAGACTATGAGTCATCCTTCCCTTCAAAGTTCTTGCCCAAACAACATATCTACTTTTTCCTGGACCTTCTAAAATCTGCTTTCCTCAAAACTCAAGAGTTCTGCATTTCCCTTGGCTTCTCCAAACACAGCCACTTTCTGCTAAAGTTTCTAACACCTTCACTTCACCAAACAAATCCTTCGTGATGCTCAGAATACAATTTCAGTGAAGCCCTTTTCCTGAATCTTCTGAGAGATAAAACTGTCAGAAAAGTGAGTTAAGAATTAAAGCAATTCAATAATTGACGAGAGTCTTGTTTTCTGCAGAAGGTTTCCCAAAAGACCTATAGCACCACACCAACTTGCTTCTGCACCAAGTTTTATAATCTCAATTCAAAAGGCCTCTTCTGACTGTCATACAGAGTGAAGTAAGTCAGAAAGAGAAAAACGAATACCGTATGCTAACACATATACATGGAATCTTAAAAAAAAAAAAAAAAAACTGGTTCTGAAGAACCTAGGGGCAGGACAGGAATAAAGACGCAGATGTAGAGAATAGACTTGAGGACATGGGGAGGGGGAAATGTAAGCTGGGACAAAGTGAGAGAGTGGCATGGACATATATACACTGCCAAATGTAAAACAGATAGCTAGTGGGAAACAGCCTCATAGCACAGGGAGATCAGCTCAGTGCTTTGTGACCACCTAGAGGGGTGGGATAGGGAGGGTGGGAGGGAGACACAAGAGGGAGGATATATGGGGATATATGTTTATGTATAGCTGATTCACTTTGTTATACAGCAGAAACTAACACAACATTGTAAAGCAATTATACTCCAATAAAGATGTTAAAAAAAAAAAAAGCCTCTTCTACACTGAGAGTAAATAGCTGACATCTTACCCCAGGGTGTGTCTGTTTTTTGGTGGGCTAAGAGCCAGTGATCTGGACTTTTGTTTTACCGCAAAGCCCAAACTCAGTAAGCAAACTACTGAGTAAGAGCTGCTCTGGAGTCAGAGAGACCTGAGTTCAAGTCCTAGTTCCAGCATTTTCAAGCTGTATGACTGCAATATGTTACTAAACTTCTTTGGACCTCAGTTTCTTCATCTATAAAATGGGGATTAATAATATTTATCTCATGAGGTTGTTGTAGGGATGAAGTGTGATAATATAGAGAGATTAGCAGACTTCCTAACACCAAGCATTCAAATAATAGTTGTTTTTATCATAACACATTATACTCTTTAATGAAAATTACTATTTTTACCTTTCTGCTAAGAAAGGCAGAGTGCCTGGGTTTGCAGGTTTCTCAGAAGTGGGAGGGGTTACCTGTGGTAGGGGACAAAGAAGAATGTACCACCTCCCACTGAGTGGCCCTACATTCTCATTCTCAGCTCCTCTGGCTAGATAGGCAAAGCCAGTACAGGAAGAATTCATGGGGGAGAAATGTAATTAACAATCTAGAGGGAGAGACAGGGAGGAAGGATCAAAGAAGCTAATTAAAACTGGCTAAAGGGAGGCCACAGAGTGGGGAACATGGAAGACAGAGAGCTAAAGAGAAATTATCTGTGGCCTATAATTATTCAACAAACATCTCCCAGTAATTGTCTCAGACAGTTTGAGGGAAGCAAGGTGGGGTCAACAAGGTTAAGCAGAAGAAAATTCAGGCTAAAACATATGGGAGATTTTTCACAGTGAGATTTATCAAGTTTATTAGAGAACACAGAGAGGGTGTTAGTTTGGGTCCTCTATACTAGCTGGAGGTAAAACTATCCCCCTAGGTGCCAAAGGCTGAGGGAGAGCAGAGCAGGCTGGTCCAGCAGGGTATAAGGGCCCCAGGGAAATCACCTGGCCAATCCTTGTTCCACGCTGCAGGCAATACACCTTCTCAACAAGACTAGTGGCTCAGGAAGGAACTTCCTTACTCACTCAAATCTTGCTCTCAGGAGTTCTGAGACGTGTGCTAGGAAATCACTCACTTTTCCTTCCAATCTCCTCATCTCCTCAATCAGACCCAATGGAATCAAGCAAGGCCTATTTTGCTTTTGCCACACAACTGTAGAAATGTTTACGAATGAGCCATCTCTCAATAGCAAAAGGAAAGGCAACGACCGTGGGATGGTCTATAGCAGAAAATGACAACATTGAAATGCTTCATTTCCAGGATTTGGAAGTAGTATAGACTACAAGTCTCTCTGCTGTGCAACATACATAACAAGTCCCCAAAATATCCTTTGTTTGCTAAGGTTCTGCTTAGATATTTAAGGTTTCTGACAGTTTAAATATGGTGAACAATATGGTGAACCATCCAAATACTTTGCATCATTGGTATTTAGAAAGATCTTTGCGAACAATTAGTTCTAGTTCTGAGAGACAAGAACAGCACCCAGGCTCCTGGTTTTCCATAGGGGTGGATCAACATGGCCTCCTTGGCCAGTGCCATTTCATGTGGCTGATCTCATGGCTTGAGTGAGCATGGGTTTCCTGCTCCTAGCCACTTCTGTCACATTGTAACAGAGGAGAAAATCGAACAGAGTGGGTCTGCTGACTCCCCAGCCAGGCTCAGGGCTCACCAGGTCTCCTCCAGGTTAAGAAGAACACAGAGCTTCCCTGATGCAGAAACAAACCTGGGAGGCCTGGTCTTGCCCAAAGCCTTTATACCTGTCTCATCAGACACTGGAATGGGGGCCTAAAAGGAAAGTGAAGACTTCCCATTCTGTGGAGATCTTCAAACACTGGAGAAAACCCCCAGTCACTCACAGCTTCTGGAGACAGAATGATGGACGGTTTCGTTTGTGAGCGTGCTATTTGTCTGAGGCTCTTTGCCCAGTCAGCTGGTTGACAAATGCTGATTGGGCCCAGAGTGCACAGGGTCTTCAGCTAAGCATCTTAAGGCCAGAGCAAAGAATGAAAATAGTTCCTGTCCCCTATTAGACAAAATTAACAGCCGACAGAAACATGCCGAGAGGAACTCTATTAGACAAGAAACTGTGCAAGAGGATGGCTTCAATATTAGGTGTAATCTGAAAAATGTAGGGCTTGACCAGGAGGGTATCCAGGAAGAATGACCTCAACAAGATCAAAAGTCACTCAGCTAGGGCTTCCCTGGTGGCGCAGTGGTTGAGAGTCCGCCTGCCGATGCAGGGGACACGGGTTCGTGCCCCGGTCTGGGAAGATCCCACATGCCGCGGAGCAGCTGGGCCCGTGAGCCATGGCTGTTGAGCCTGTGCGTCCGGAGCCTGTGCTCCGCAACGGGAGAGGCCACAACAGTGAGAGGCCCATGTAACGCAAAAAAAAAAACAAAAAGTCACTCAGCTAGGAGGAGAAAGGCTAAAAGTCTGCATGTATTACCCAAGTGAATTCGGATAAAAATCTACTTTTTTTTTCTTCAAAGAAAATGTTAAGAATCACCTTCCACAGACCCTTTTAACTCTTTTACTAATAAGTCATTAAAAGGCCTTCTGTTGCGATCATTCTGATGCCAATGAGAAAGTTACACTCATAAAATAGTCAATGTCAAAATGTAAATGGTTTGTTTAAGATTCAGCAATTGTTGCTGAATCAAACACAAAATCTCTATGGCTTGAATAGGAAGGGAAACAAAAGGCTTGACGATTTAGTGCTCATTAAAGCCTGTCTGGCTGAATTTTAGATTGCAACTTAAAAGAAAAAAACATTAAACCAGTTCAAGTGTGAACTGAGTCTGGAATGTGACTTGAACATACCAAGGCTGTGGTTGGGCATGGCCCCATGTCCAGGGTATATAGGGGTAGAGCCAGAGATGAGCAGAACCTGAGACAAAAAAGCACTGGGACACAGAGCCCAGGCTCCCACCAGGGCTTGAGTTCAGCACAGTGGAACAGACCAACCCCAGTTAGCTCTTTCCTGCAGGAAGGCTAAGGGGTTTGTGGACAGCCAAATTCTAGGCTGGGGCTCTTTTGCCTGGGAGAAGTGAGAAAATGTAAGCTTTTTATACTTCTTCCCCTTTTCTGGCCTGGCTTGTCAGACACTTCTATGAAGCCACAGTGGGACTCTTGTCTTGATAAATCTGATTGGCTTTGTGACCCTCACAGACCTCAAGTCTGGTCTTAGAAATAGTCCTTTGTGGTAAGTTTGTGGGGTGCTGAGCAGAAACTTTGTCTAAATCCTCGTGCCCAATGGGCTATAAAAGTGCTTAAAATTTTACCACCTGGGGTTTGTTTCTTTGAGTCTTAAAGATAATTCTGTCTTTCAGGGTCCCCTATTAAAATGCCACTGTCCCTGGGTTGGGAGAACCAGTCATGTGTAAGTAGGGTGACCACATAATTTATTGTCCAAACTGGGACACTTTTAAGAGTGAAAAAAAGCACTATTAATGACTGCACTGGGGCAAGAGGCATAAACAGAACATATGGTCACCCTCTGTATAAGATTCTGTGTTAAGTTCTATGAAGGTACAAAGGTGAATAAAAAACTTGCACAGTCCTGGACCCTGGACACTAAGCTAAGGAGCAAAGGATACTGGGAACAGGCCAAGGTTAGGCACCCATGGGAGGGGGAAAATGACACCCCAGAGGGAAAGATCACGGTAGAATACAAGGAGGCAGCTTCACAAAGGTAAAGACCACGGGGCTCTGGAGCCAGACAGACCTGAGTTTGAATCTTGGACCTCCTTTCTGCATAACTGTAATTAAACTATCTTTGCCCAAACTTCATCTGTAAAATGAGAATTATTTCATTGGGAGGATTAAATAAGGTATCCAATGTAACTGTGCCTGGCACATAATGTTCAATAAGTTGCATACTATTAGCATTATCAGGACCAGCACTCTACTTAAAACCCCAGCTAGTTCTATACATGCCCCTGTCAGAAGGTGGAGGAGAGACAGGAAGACAGAAAAATACTGAAAGGGCAGACAGCTTCTCCTCCTTGCAGACTAACCCCTGAAGGGCCACTCCACGGCTGAGTTCTCAAGGGCCTCAACTGCAGCAGCTCCTGAGGAGTGACCTGATGACCTGGCTGCCTTGCCCTCCTGGTCTTAGACTTCACACACTGACCCAGCCCAGCAGCTACAGCTCTACCTTGAACTCCTAGATGCTCACACCATCCACAGTTCCCTCAGTGCAGACCATAGAGAGAAGGACCTTTCCGGAGTGAGCCCTGTCCTGATTGTCCAAGATAATGCTGTCTGTTGAGTAGTGGTACATTCTCCTGGGCCTCTTGTGACAACAGAAATGCAAAACTAAGGGCAGCCCCTCACAGTCATTAGGAGAATGGATTCTGGGTTCCACCATTTAACAGTTCTTAAGTGCTTTCCAAATGTTAAGTCACATAATCCTCACAACAACTCTATGGGGCAAATACTATTATTACCCCCATTTTACAAATCAATAAACTGAGTCATGGAGAGTTAAGTAGTTTTTTTCCCAAGGTCACATAGCTAGTAAGTGGCAGAGGCCTCAAAGCTCAATAGGAGCTAAGAGACCTGGATTCCACTGGGGCTATACCACAAACTACCAGCTGAATGGCTATGAAAGAGTCCTTAACTTATTTGAACTTTACTTCTATTATCTGTCAAAAAGCTGTCCTACTTAACCAAGGGAACTGCTTTGAGTATCAAATGATACAGGGCAAGTGAAAGCACTTGCTTTTAAAAGTGTTTAAATATTATGATGCCACTGCCAACATCTGCCATCATTTAGTTTTGGAGAGCTGGACCCAGTATGAAGAAGAAGGAACCTGGTCCCGCACTATTCTCCCGTCCCTAGGACCCTGGACACTGGCTCAAGGTAAAGAAGGAATTATATTAATACAGTGGTTTTCAAAGTGTGGTCTCTGGACCAGCAGTACCAGCATCACCTGGGAACTAGTGTGAAGTAAAAATTCTTAGGCCCCAACCCAGACTTAGTGAATCAGAAGCTTGAGGGAAGGGTCCTGGCAACCTGTATTTTAAGAAGCCTTCCAGGTGCTCTGATGCATGCTTAAATTTGAGAACTACTAGGCTAGAGTGTCCATGGACAGATGACAGGCTGGGCTCTCTCTAGCCCTGGCCAGGAAAGGCCTGCTTCAGGGGCCTAAGGCAGAGCCCAGCTTTTGCAAGAAGACCCAGGCCCCGAGGGCCACTGCCAAGAAGATGAAAAGCTCCCAATAAAACCCAGACCTACATGGCCACACTGATCAAAATACAATAAAGAAGAAAGTGAGAAATCTGACAAAAGAAAAACGCAGCTTCAGTGGGGACAAAATACAACAATCTTCTGTAGGAGATGAAAAGCATAAGAGGGATGTTAGATGTTCAAAGAACCAAATGTCGAAACGACAAAAAATACAAGAATAAAGACAAAGTGTGGCCATCAATGCCACATGGGCCTCCGTCTAATGATGGCAGTAGCAGGAAACATCACTCCCCCCAAGCCTAAGCCTGCTCTCCCCCACCCCCAACATGACAGTCTATATAAATAGTCTTGAGGAAAAAAATACCAGCAATTAGTCACTGAATCCTGCTTGTTGGGATGAGGAAAAGCTTGTGAAAAGTCACCAGAGGCTCTGGTGAGAAAAGCTTGGCTAAGCAGGCCATGCAGACTGAGGGTGGGAGCAAGATCATTAAGGGAGAAGGCCTGTGGGGTGTTCCTGGCAGTCTTTGATGCCTGCCAGGTCTTACCTGGAAGGAAAAATGGAGGGCCCAGCCACGAGGCTATAATGAGCTCCAACCTGGGCCCATATCCAAGTCAGAAGACCATTTATGTGGGCTTGGGCCAGAGGCGGGTGGGTGGGCAGGGGAAGGAGTCCTCAACCCAGGGTAGCAGACCCAGCCCTGGGCTGTGGTACCTTGGAGGATGAAGCAGTAGAACACAGAGCCTCTGACCAAAGTGCCTCCACACAGAAGCCTATCTAGCTACATACAGGTTGTCTCCCAGGCACCGAGGAATCAGTATAGTAGCCTCAGTACTCCCATTCAGGAATCTGCTGAAAATGACCCCATGTAAGGACCAAAAAATGGACCTCCTCCTGCAATGAATTTCTCAACTCAAACGTTCAATGCTCACTACTGTCTCTTGCCTGGAGTGTCCTCTCCCCACCACTCCCCATCCCTGGGTCCAACTTCATCAGGCTAGTTCCTATTCCTCCAGGTCTCTCTCCAACCATCTCCTCAGAGAAAGCTTCACTGACCACCTGACCAACACAGGGCCCCTGCTATGCATTTCTGGGACCCCTTTCTCCTTCATAACACTCAACAGACTTGGTCAAAGTCTGTTTCCCCTACTAAACCGTCACCACCCTCAAGGACATGGACTATGCCTTGCTGCCTGATCACCTGTAACCTCACTCTCTAGATGGTCTAGCCCAGTGCCCAGTACTCAATTAGTAGGAGCTGCCTAAAAGGATGAGGCTGGCTTGGTGTCACTTCGCTGCTGGGACACCGAGGCCTAGATGGTCCAGCCCCATAAGCAGGTGTGTGGATGGGTTGGACACACGACCTCCCTCCCTTTCTGAGCAGCTTACCCACTCCAAGAGCTCACACAGGGCAGACCCCAGTTAGTGTTCTAAATTTTGCCTTCTTTTCCTTTCCTCCTCTAGTCTGACTCTTTAACTAGCTCCCTGTGTGTCCCCATCGCCATGCATTCCCAATTGCTTGAGAAAAAGGATAGAGTAGAGGTGTTCAATGACCCCTGGGGTACCCCTTCTGGGAGTATCTGTATTTGCTCACAAGGAGAGGTAAGAGATGTATTTAAAAACCAAGAAATTAATTCCCAACAGTATTAACAGAATTTTAGGCAGCAGGAGAAAAAAAAAATTGGGGGGGCCAGGATCCTCCAACATGGTTCCCGAAATCAATCTCCAATAGGTAACTTCCTTTTGTGCTGTGTCTGAGATCAGCCCTGACTCAATCCTAATGTTAGGCACTGCTTACCAGCCATGGCGGGGCAGTCACAGGCATGTCTGCAGATGGCCACTGTCATCTCCTTTCAGCCCAACCTCACCTGGCTGACCTTGAAAACAGCCCTCTGACTAAAGATCAGAAACCTAGGCTACAACTTCTGCTTTCATTTCTGGAACCCTAGTAACAATCCAACTTTCCAAACCAATGTCAGGTCAGCATGGCATCAGAGGTGGCTCCTTGGCCACTCTCCTCCTTCTGCAATACTCCAAGCTCCACCAACTTCTGCTCCACCTAAGAGCTACCCACAGTCAGCTCTGCCAGGGGCCCTAATAGACTGACATGCTAGGGATCCACTGAGAAGGTGGCAGAGAGCCACACAGAGGAGCACAAACACTGTAAGAGGGCAAGGTCAAGTTAACAAATATCATACAATGAGAAAGAATTGCATGAACTGCAGTGGAATTATGTAGCATAACAGATGGATAAGTTGATTTATTCTAAGATCTGTAAAAGTAAGTAATTAAAAATATGGATGAATCTGCCACAGAGAGATACCTAACAGCCTCACAAGGGCCCTGCGGCTGGCACAAGCAGCCTGGGAAAGAAGCAGTGGGCAAGGAACCTCTAACACTTCCCTGATGTTTTAGGGACAATAAATTCAGCACCAGCTCAAGCTGGGCACCAGGGGACAGCCCGATTTCAGAGGGAAATAGTCAGACTCACAGCCGCAAACAGCACTGTGCCACAGGAGTATGGTTCCCTGTCTACATATGGAAGACAGGAGCTTAAGGTAGACTGATAAACTCCCCATCACTGACATGTTTGGCAAGTCCCCTGCAAAGCAAGACTGACAGATTGTATTTATCTCTCTAGAAGCAGAGGAAGGAGATGAAAAATGCATGCACGGATGACAAGATTAACTGACACCAAAAGGCAGGCTGGGAGACCCAGGCTCAGGTCTCTACCCTCCTCCCATAGGTTGGCAGTAGATGGTGAGGGTGCCGTTACCCACATAAGAAACATGAAGTGAGCACCCAATGTGTGTGAAGCACAGTGTTCCGCACAGGGTCCCAGCAATGAAGCTTCTTCCCTGGACATGATATTAGTTATTTGGAAGCAAAGAGTCAGATCAGTTGGAAGCTGTTTTCTATTAGTCAGGACTCTTTTTTTTGAGGGACCAAAACTGAATTCAGACTCATCTAAGGGAAAAACTAAGTTTGTTGGGCCCCATCATGAAAAATGATGACAAAAATAAAAGGACAACTGAGTCCAGAGGCTCAAGCAACATGCCAGCCCCTCTCTCAGGCTGCAGGCTCTGTTTTCCTCTCTAGATGAAGATGCATTCTCAGGCAAGGATGAGTCTGATGGCCACTGGTAGCCCCTAAACACATCAATCCCAGCATAAACAATTCTTCCTCTCAAATGGTATGGAATTCCAGGGCAGGACTTTGATTGGTCCTCCCTCTGTCACATGCCAATCCCCGGGACAGTCACTGTGCAGACAGAGGAGGCACTATGAATAGCTAGTCCAGGTCATATGACCAGCCCTAATTGGGAAGGGAAGAGGTGGGTCACAAAGATTAACAGCCTTACCTGACCACATGGTTCTGATAAAGAGATTCCCAAAGGAAAGAAGATGTTTTCCAAAGGAGGAAGATAGAAGAATCTTTCGAGAGACCAAAAACAACATAAATCAAGAGCCTTCACAGCTCACCACACTGTTTCATACCAGCTCAAGCCATAATACTAGATAATAATTGGCTGTATGGGGCTAGATTGGGAGTCATCCCAGGTATGTAACAGTCTGGCTGGGGTCCTCCTTGCAGAGATCCAGTTTGACCCTACCAACTTTGAATGCTCCAAAGGGCCTGCTGCTTGTCCCTTTAACAGCAGCCCGTCCTTGCAGCCGTGTCCCCATGGCTCAGGCACAAGACCATGTGGACACCAAGCAGCTTCATACTTAGGAAACTCACACAGTACTAAAGCATAAAGCCTCCAGGCAGCCAACTCCTTGGATGTTTTCTTTACTCACTAACTTGAATCTCCTTCCCATAGCACCAACCACGCAGAATAACGCCCACCCCACTGCCCCCCGCAACCTGGAAACCTCAGCTCCTTATCTTTGATAAGGAGCCAAGAATAGGGATGAGGCTCGCTTCAAAACCACTCCCATTTACATCAGTGGCTCCACAGGGTGGCTCTCTATTCCAAGATATTCCTACCTCCTGGAGAAGGGAAGCAGGTATTTTAGGTACAGAAAGAGAAAACTCACCATATCCCCACTGCCACAAAAGCCACCACTTGCTCAGCGCCTAGCACAAAGTGCTCACATTGGGGCTCTCCCCCTAATCTGGCTCGAAGGAATAGAGTCCCTGGCCTTCCTCACCTCCAGAGCCCACTGTACACTCCTCTAACTCCCTCATCAGGCCCCAGCCAACAGCCTCAGTCATCTCTCTGGCTAATTATCAAAGCTAATTATCCCCTTCTCAAAGGACTCTGAGAACTCATATCTCCTTTAGCCTATACATATCACATTCTTCCTCCAAAAGCCCAGATCGAGCTCTGTCAGGGTCCCTGGGGAGAGGTGAGACATATTCAGGAGGCCCCTTTGTTCTAAGGCCAGCTGGGGACACGAGATCACAGGGACCTTTGGGAGCCAGATCCAGCAGAGGCATCTTTAGGCCATCAGCTCCCAAGTTCTGCACATTCTTGAGTCATTCCAACAACTTCATCACTGACCTGAGGCCTGCCTAAGCAGTGATGCTGGCCAACACGGGGCTATGAAGTTCTTTCTGCCACTGAGGCCTTCTCTAGAAATGCAGGAAAACGAAGCTTGGCTCCCACATGGAGCAGCTAAATGCTCTGGCTATGCCTGGTACTTTGGAGCCACATTTGAAGGTCTGGCCCAAGGCAGCTATGCTGGGCTCAGATGTAAAAACCTCCAGCTGGGCTGAAAAGCAGCTTTGCCCCCAGACGGGCCCTCTGGCCCAGAGCTCCTTGAGCTGGCTCTGCTCATGCTCCACACACACTGCAATTTACTGCTGCTGTTAAGAGCCCCAAAGACAAAAAAGTTCCTGCCTCCACTTTGTCCCTGCCCCTCCTAAGCACATGCTGGAACCAATCACCAGTCAAGACCTGGAGTGAACCTCAGTAACTATGAACCCCAAACTGAGCTCAAACAACTTTTCTTGAGCCACAATCTAAATGAAAGTTGTTTGTTTTTTTTAACTCAGAGAAACAGTTAAACACCAACTAACCTTTCTCAGCCCCTTCAAAATTACTGATCTTGGACAAACCACATACATCAAAATAGTATCTGGATCAAGAGTTTAATCCTCTCCCCCAGAAGCAAAGAGGGGTCTAGGTGGGTAATTTCAGGGTAACCCTGGGTCTAGCAGATGCAGGGGAAATGGTTCCTGGGTCCTCAGGGAAGGAAAAGAGAGAGGGGTAATAATAAGAGCAGGAGGGAGGACAGTAATCATGGGGCTAAGGCACTGGTGACTGGGGACAGATCTGTGCTTGTTTAGCTCCAATAAGGAGAACAAGACTCTAAGAGAGCCTGGGCCATGGTATTCATGAATAATGTCTCGCTGGCCACCTGGCTGAAGGGATCTGAACAAATGGTTGAGTCCACCCCAAAACTCAAGCCAATTAAAGGTTACATACCATAACGATTCAAAGGGCCGATTCCAGCAACTTCTCTTACATGTTTTAAGTTCACTGTATCTTTTAATTAGAAAATGATATAAGCTCATGGTAAAAAAAAATTCATACAGTATAAAAGGTGCAAAACAGAAAAGTCCCTCTAACTCATAACCTCATTCCTCATACCCTCAGAGATAAAAGCTGATTTTTATATTATTATTTACATGCACTATAAATTTATAAATAAATCTTCACTCATTTACTTTTTATATGAATGGATCATTACTGTACATGCTATTTTCAATGTTGAGACCCTACTTTACAGAAAGGAGAGGCTCCTCGAGGCTCCTAATGTAGTCCCCTGATGCCAAACAGAGCAGCAAATAGAAGGAAAGAGGGTGGTCAATCATATTTTAGAAGACTCCAGGAAGATCTAACATTTCAGAGTTGGGAATTCCCTGGTGGTCCACAGGTTAGGACTCCACGCTTTTACTGCAGGGGGGCTGGGTTCAATCCCTGGTCAGGGAACTAAGATCCTGCAAGCCACATGGCACGGCCAAAAACAAAAACAAACAAACAAAAAAACACTCCAGAGTTAAATTTAAATCCAAAGAGTTCCTCAGAGGGCTTCCCGGGTGGCGCAGTGGTTGAGAGTCCGCCTGCCGATGCAGGGGACACGGGTTCGTGCCCCGGTCTGGGAAGATCCCACATGCCATGGAGCGGCTGGACCCGTGAGCCATGGCCGCTGAGCCTGCATGTCCGGAGCCTGTGCTCCGCAACGGGAGAGGCCACAACAGTGAGAGGCCCGCGTACCGCAAAAAAAAGAAAAGAGTTCCTCAGAGAAGCATGACCCTTGACTCCAATAGGGCCTCTCCCTCTGGCCCAGGTGAGAGAAAAGGTGCCTTGTAAACCATTCCTCCCTGGCTCTCCCGCTCTGCCGTTAGCAGCTTTGCCTCCCCCAACGTGTCAATCCAGGGCTCTCATCCTTCACCCTGAATCCTGTCACCACCTTTGTCCTCTCCCCTTGGGGTCTGCTCTACAGCCTCCATGCTCCTCTGAAACATCACCATTGGCAGGGCTGAGCTAACTGAGAACAACAGGAGATGACCTCATGGCCTTCACATTCTAATGCCAGCTCTCAATTACTTGTACTGTTGAATAACTGAAAGAGGAGAATAATCCACTCAGCTGATTTGAGAAGCTGGCCAGGCACACAGATGATCTCAAAGTGAATTATTCACACTAGATAATCGGGAGTTGCCTAAACTGCTATTCGTGGTTCAGGCATCACATGGAAGAACATTCAAGCTGGAAAGTATGAATGCTGGAGGAGGGATGGAGACCTCCCTCCTAGGCCCAGAGTCCCTTTGTGTTGCTGGGTAAGTCACTGCCCCTCTCTTGGTCTAACTTAGGGTCAAAGAGTATAATAATGATGATGATGATGATGAGACTGATGTTAATAATATTATTAGTGACAGGTCTTATTGTATTTGTTTACCACGTGCCATGCTCTGTGCTAGGAACTTTATTTACGCTGTACATACATTATTTCATTTAATCCTCACAGTGAGTCAGTGAAACATCACTGTGTTCTCCACTTCTCAGCTGAGGAAGCTGAAACTTAGATAGGTTAAGTAACTTGTCCAGGATACAGTGTCAAGATGCCTGTCTATCCAGAGCCCAGGCTCTTACCCAAGAAGCTCTTCTGCCACCCAAGTCTTACCTCTCCCACTTTGTAAGGGAGAGTCTTCCTAACAGAACACGTGAAACTATAAGGAATGAAAATAGCCCTTTTTTAGTGTACTACCTTCTACCCTCATCTTGAAATGACTGGATTTCAATTTACCAAAAATGGCCCCCTCCTCTGAAAGCTTGTAGGAAGAGGCTGGTCAACTGGTCAGTCTACCTCAAGAAATCCAAAATCTAAATGCACAAGCCATTGGCAGAGTTGTAATAAAGCAGTCTTCTGTCACTCACTTCAGCTATCATCATGATCAAAGACTGAAAAATCAAACCACTGTCCTCCCCGACATGCCACAACTTCAGCCAAGAGGCAGCTCAGCACTGTGCAGCTGGAGCACGGGGAAGGTTGTGGGGCCTGCAAGCTGCAGTGAGCGCCCCCTGCCTCTCAGACAGTCACCCACAAAGTGCCTCGGCCAGGCCCTGGATGCTTGGGATCCCCCCAGTGCCTTTTCAGGAAAGCGTTCTTGGTGCTCTAGGTGTGGTAGCCAGTCTCCAAAATGGCCACCAACTATCCTTGCCATCTGGTATTTATACCTTTGTATAGTTCCCTCTCCCACTGAATCACAGCTGATCTGTGTGACCAAAAGAATACAGAGGAGGTGGTGGTGACGACTTCTGAGGCTACATCATAAAAGGCACTGACACTTCTGCTTTGCTCTCTTATGTTGTTCACTCTGAAAGGAGCCATGGGGATATATAAACAGGCCTATGAAGAGGCTCACATGGAGAGGAACTGAGGCCTGTAACCAACAGCCAGCATCAACTTGTGAGGCATGAGAGCTGGAAGTAGATCGTGCAGCCCCAGTCCCAGCCAACATCTTGACTACGCTTCAAAATTTGTGACCCACAGAAACGGTGAGAAATAATAAATGAATACTGTTGCTTGCTTTAACTCACTAAGTTTGGAAGTAATTTGTTATACAGCAATAAAAAAAAAACTAACAATCAACAAGAAGGAAAGGAGAGAGACATTTCACAGCGTTCTGTTTCCTGCAAGTGACACATCGTTGGAAGAACTGGGTCCGGTGTCAGAGCCACAGGCCAGCAAAAGCCCTGACTAAGCCCATAACGTCCAGAACACTATACAAGAGAGGACAATCACCTTTACGGCCCATATATCCCAGCTTTCCAGCTAAAAAAAAGCTTGCAGAAAATACAATGCCCATACCTCTGCCTCCAGTCAGGATAACAGAAACAACAATAATAAAGCTACCATTACTGAGGGCTTACTGCCTGCCTAGCATGTGCTAGGCACTCCTTTACATTATCTCCCTTACTCTTCATAATAACTCTCTATTATGTCCTTTTAATGTCATTTCAACTTTCTATATCACATATTACTTTAATGTTTGGAAAGCTTATACTGAGCATGCACTTCTTTGAGTCACATGAAACAATACATATGAAATTTTAAAAAAATATTTGCAGAGCAAGCAAAGCACTAATGACTATGTGCCATACACTGCCTTCCCCAGAGAAGTGTCCTGAGCTGACTCTCTGAGTTAATGTTTGGGTGAACAAAGAAAATATAATAGCAGTTAACACTCTGATCACTACCTGCCAGGCATTCTTCTAAATGCTTTACAAGTATTACCCCATTTAATTCTCTGTAATAACCAACCTTAGGTAGGTTGGTTATCCTCATTTTACAGATAAGGAAACTGCTTGAGAGATTACATAACTTGCCCAACGTTTTTCAGCTAACGAGTAGTGGAGTCCAGATTCAAATCCAGGCCATATTGCTCCTGTCTTATGTTCTAACTCACCACATCACTGGCCTCTCAAGAGATAACCTGGAACTGTAAAAAGTTCATTCCAACCCTGCCCACTGGGTCGTGGGACTTCAACACAGCACCCTATGTTGCTTACCATCCAGCCTGTCCTCAACCGCAGGGGAAGAAAGTAGGTATGCTGCTAGCTGGTAGAGGCAGAAGGATTGCCCTACTCATCTTGGGGCCAAGGAACTAGGGCCAGAGCCAGCCCCAGCACTGGAAAACCAAGGAGACACCATGGTCCTGAATATGGAAAGTGACAACCACATGATGAAAGTAGCCACATCCATGGAGAAACATAGAAACTTTCTTATTCCATTTTCTAATCTGGAGAGCAATAATCTTCCAGGTTATGAAGGGCTATCATGGCCATGAGATCTACCACCCAGAATCCTGATGAGAAGGGATGACTTGAACAAGACACCAAGAAGAACCTCCTACCACAAGAGGTGTAAGATTACTAGACAGGAGGCTCTACATTCTGAAAACATGAAGAATTCCTTCCCACAAGGCAATCAGAAGGATCACTCAAAAAATGTAAATCAGATCTTGTTACTCCCCTGATTAAAAGCTACCAGTGGCTTCCTATTACCCTTAGAATAAAACCGAAATATATCTTACCTTGGTCTCTAATGCACTGTTAACTTCCCCAACCTCAATTCTTAGTCTCCCACTCCACTCAGGCAACAGTGGCCTTCCAGCTGCTTCACCAACTGGCCAAGCTTGTTCCTGCCTCAGGGTCCTTGCACTGGCTATTCCTCTGCCTAAAAAACTCTTAGCCTAATGTGTGCATGGCTGACTCCATCTCGACATTTGAGTTAAGGCCAGAAGGACATCTCTTGAGAAAGGCCTCCCTAACTAACCCTTCTAAAAAAATAATCCTATTTTATTTTCTTCATAACGCTTATCACTGACTTTTTTTTTTCTTTTTCTTTTTGGCCGTGCCTCGCAGCATGCGAGATCTTAGTTCCCCAACCATGGATTGAACCCATGACCCCTGTAGTGGAAGCAAGGAGTCTTAACCACTGGACCACCAGGGAAGTCCCATCACTGGCTTTTTAAAATAGCTTAATTGAGATATAATTCATATACCATACAATTTACCCATTGAAAGTATACGATCCAATAGCTTTTTAGTATATTCACAGAGTTGTGCAACCATCATTACAATAAATTTTAAAATATTTTCATCACTCATCCTCTCCCCAAAAGCCATATCTATTAGCAGTCACTTCTCATTTTTCCCAAACCCCCACCCTCCCAGGATCAGGCAACCTCTAAATTCGTTTCTGGCTCTATAATTTGCCTAGTCTGGCCATTTCATATAAAGGGACTCATACAGTATGTGGTCCTCTGTGACTGGCTTCTTTTATTTAGCATGTTTCAAAGTTTCATCCATGTGTTTCATGCAGCAGCACTTCATTTCCTTTTATTCTCAAATAATATTCCACTGTATAGATAAACCAAATTGTATTGATCAATGAACATTTGAACTGTTTCCACTTTTTGGATACTATGAATAATGCTGTTGTGAACATTTATGTATCAGTTTTTGTGTGGACATATATTTTCAGTTGTCTTGGGTATACACCCCTAGGAGTGGACTTGCTAGGTCATATGGTAACTTTATGTTTAACTATTTGAAAACTGATAGACCATTTTCAAAGTGGCTGGATCATTTTACATCCCCACTACCAGTATGTAAGGGTACCAATTTCTCCACATTCTCACCACGACTTATTATCATCTGTTTTTTTGATAACCATTCTAGTGAGTGTAAAGTGTTATCTCATTAAGGTTTTGATTTGCATTTCTCTGGTGGCTAATGATGTTGAACAGCTTTTCATGTGCTTATTGGCCATTGTATATCTTCTGTGGACAGCTGTCTATTCAGATCCTTTCCCTATTTTTCAATTGGGTTATTTATCCTTTTTATTACTGAATTGTAAGAGTTCTTTACGTATTCTAGATATAAGTCCCTTATCAGATATATGATTTGCAAAATTTTTCTCCCATTCTGTGGGTTGTCTTTTCACTTTCTTGACGGTATCCTTTGAGGCACAGAAGTTTTTAGTCGTGATGATGTACAGTTGACCCTTGAACAACTAGGGGGTTGGGGCGCTGCCCTCTGTAGTCGAAAATCTACACGTAACTTTACAGTCAGCCCTACTTATCCATGGTTCTACATCCGCAGGCTCAACCAGCCATGGATTCAACCAACCTTGGATCATGTGGTACTACAGTGCATATTTATTGAAAAAAATCTGCATATAAGTGGACCTGAGCAGTTCAAACCCATGTTGTATTAACTGATTTTTTAAAATTAATTTCTGACTAAAAGGTAAGCTATTTAAGAAGAGAGACCTATCTGTCTTGTTCACCACTGTTCACCCCCAGTACAGCAGCCTAGCACATGGTAAATATTCAATACAAGTATTTTTAATGAATGAATGACTTTTAAGACCAGAAGAGGTTAAGTATGAAATGGGCTATGAGAAATGGCTTCCTTGCTAGGAGACAGGGGTGAAAAGGTGACATCTGAAATCATTTCTGGTCTAGAGAAGATATTAAGATGGAGAGCATGCAGACTTCCATTGGAGCACAGGGGAAGAGCATTGAGGGGTGCTAGATGCAACATACCTGAGAAGTGTACATCACCAATAATAAACTCCCTCATTTAACTGCTCAGGCAGTCATCCTTTCTCTTCAGCCACTCTGGAGAGCCAAAAGACAGAACAATGGCTCAGGAATGGGGCCATCCAAGGCAGAGAGGCCCAGCCACAGGGGGAGGTTCTCTCCAGAGTCCTCAGCTCAGCACAAAATTCCAGAGGCAGGCTCCAGGCTCCTCTGTTGTTCAGAACTGCTAGGGCTTGTACGTCACTGTGACTGACAAGCAGAGGTTATACTAAGGAAAAAAAGGAGGTGAAAGCTGGCTCCCTAGACCCTTCATCTAGCCTTTGCCAAGAACAACATCAACAAATCTGAAGAGCTGAAGGTCCAAGCCAGGGTACCTCATCAAAGCATCCTGGGGATCCTGGATTTCACTGCCGAGGGGGAGCATTTCACCAGCCAGGCAAAGAGGGTAGAGGTATGGTATGGGAACTCAAGGTTGCCCGAGTTGTGGAAAAGGTCTGGACAACCAGGGCAGGGGAGAGATAACTTCGCAGACAAGCAGGAATATGAAACACAGGTGTGGGAACTCATCAGCATCAAAGAAAGGGATTCAAAAACAAGAGCCCCTGCCTTCCACTATGTCGCTTTCATGACAGGAGAGGGAAGGAGCAGAATGAGTTTGTGAGGTGCATGCATGCATGTGTGTGCACATGTGCACACACACACACAGACACTCACAAACACACATATGGAGTTGCCCCTGGGAGGGTAAATAAATATTCATGAACAGTTCAGTGTGTGAAAAGCAAGGACAGAGGATGACAAATGGTGACAATTAGAAAGAAAGGGTCGTATCTATTTTTAAAGTGGCTGAATAAACAATAAAGGATTGCTTGCTAAAAATACTGTGCTTGACCCTCTCCCCAATGACAGACAGGGTCCCTCTCCTGTGCTTGGTGACAACAGGCAAGTTCTCTTCCCAGTGTTGTGGGTCCAACACTGCCATGACAGCCTCATATTTGCATTAGAGGTTCACCCTGGGTGCCTGTCTCCAGCAATAAGAAGATGATTTCTTCTGAGAAGCATTCTGGGCTCAGGACCACAAGCTGAGATGGGCACTCACACTCTCCAAGATTCCAAAAGGAGCCCTTGGTGAGGAGGGGGCAAGTGAATGAAGGACTCCAATGAAGAATTCAACTACAGAGGCAACATAACCCAATGTATCAAAGAGGGGGGAGGAAACCCCAAACTACCTTCCCTAGGGAGCAAAGTCCCCTGTGACAGGAGTGTTTGACAAGGGTCATTTCATGGGAATGGTGAGTTACCAAAATCAAGTTTCTTATCTACTGCCCACTCCTGATACACATCTTGATTTTCCTACTAGGGTTGGATCTGACCTATGGCACAAGGAAATAAAGGCAAAGAATAAGGCTGATTATCACACACAGGCAGAGAAAACAATAGAAACCCAGATATCTAGCTGGCCCTCTCTCAACCTCTTTCTCATCCCCCTCATCTTCTCGTCCATCTCCCCTCCACTCTTTCCCTTCCCCCTGTCTTTTTCTCTGTCTCTCTCTGTCCCTTAATGTATCTGTCTTTCTCAGTGTCTCTGTCTCTGTCTCTCCTTCAGTATTTGCCATCACTCTGGCATCGCACAGTGGTGGAAAAACTTGGCTTTTGGGTTACACTACCTGGGTTCATGTCTTAGCTCTAACACAGTCTAGCTATGTGATCCTAGGGAAATATTTGACCTCCCTAGGTCTCACTTCCTCATGTGTAAAAATGTACATGATAGTTGTATTTATTCATAATAATACTTACTTGGATATATTCAATGAACAAATGTACGAAAGCCTCTTAGTTCAGTGTCTGGAATACTCTAGGTACACTGGTTATTTCTAAACATTCTTCATGCCTTGATCTAGACTCTAAACATTCTGAGGGCAGTAAACATGCCAAATCTATCTATCTCTTTGGAAAGCAACAAGAATTGAAATTCAGTAAACATCTGTCAGATGAGTTGGCCTCTCTTAGCCTGTTTGCCCTGGGCAATAAGCATGGCTGCCAAGTACTTTTGCCCAGTTCACAGTTCTGCTGTGCTCATTACCTCGCAGTTAATCCTCCCAACCATCAGTGAGGTGTGCAGGGCGGGCAGCATCTGCCCCTCCCTTCATTAGGAAAAGGTGAGAATAAACTGGAAAACTCTTCCAGGTAAGAGCACAGAGGCCAAGGGCTTTGGCTAAGGTCCCTGTGCAAGTCAGTGGAACCTCAGTGTTCCTGGCTTGTGGGTCCCTCTGCACCCCTGGATGGCATCTCTGCTTCCTGTAAGACTTCCCCAGCATGCTTCTTCTGGGACATTTAGCAAATAAAGTCACCTCTTAACAACTCACCCATGGTGGGGGGTGGCATCTGGCACTATTCCAAAAAACATCCCTCTTGGTGGGAAGCCCTTAGCCATGACTGCTACCTGGCTTAGTCCTCCCCTTCCAGCTTGTCATCAAGAATCACATTTGTACAGCAGTCCAGAGGCTGGGGTGCCACACAGAGAGGGGAGCAGGGCAAGGACAGGGCCCTCATACTGCATGAGACATACAGGAGATATGTGTTCAAGGAGATGTCTGTCCCACCACCACCTATCCCACACTAATGGGTCTCCCACATTCCAGCCCTCCACAATAGAGCTTGTCCACCTACCCAGTCATAATAGAGAACACTGCTCCCAAGAGAAGAGGGACAGTGAGGCCTGGCAGAAACTGTGAATATGTGTGACACTGATGTCCAAGCAGAAAGAGACAGTCTCTGTGAGACACAAGCTTAGGAAGCATCTCTCCTCCTAGAGAAGATCCTAACCACTGCCAGACAAAGGCTTCCTCTGCTGGGAATAGCTCTTTCAGCCATCTCTCTGACACATACCCTGCCCACAGCACTGGGCATTGGACAGATAGGTGGTCATGATAACCGCAAGTAGTGTGTGTTATCCTGGAGACTAAAGTAAGAGCTTCCTGTCACAGTGGGCTTCTTGGGGGATTAGCAAAGGTGCTAGAACTGCCCCTTGCCCCAGAGGACAGGTTCCAACCAAGGTCTGGAGAATCAAAGACTAAAGAAGGCACTGCTAAGTTCCGCTTCCACTTTTTATAACAAGTAGGGTTAAGTGTCTAGCCTATCCTCTTGTCACTGAATAGAGCAGCTGCATCTCCAGGACTCCAGGAAAAGTGGATGAGAGGTAACATTCAGGCTCAAGCACAAAAAGAGGAATGAGTACTGAGACCCTGGATGCCAAGGATTACTCAGTCCCAGGCAAGACTGGCATTGTCCTGCTAATTCCTCCCTTTCCCATACATGCTTGAGTCCTTTCAGGTCCAGGAAATCAGGCAAGGTCCCTAAGCATTGCCATCCCCTTCCTATCCCCAGATACCCACACAAAAGCAAGGAGGAAAGTCTGCTGAGCACTGCTGGCTCTTGGGGTCCAGGCGAGTAAGAGGCAAAAGGGCCAGGTGAGGCTGAGCTGGAAAGGGAGATGTCTCTGACAGGAACAAAGGCTGTATAGGACACAGGGGATTAGATACTTCTCAGCTCAGGGGATTAGACAGCATTCTTCACAAAGGGGACTCCAACGAAATAGGCAGATTAAACTCCTTTGTGCCTGACACAATGGTAGCAGTGGAAAGTACAGCCAGAGCAGCTAGCAGGGCCAAGGTAACACCAGGACATGGCAGTGGGAAAATGAGGAGAAGAGAAGCAGGGCTCAGTTCTTAGCTCTACAGCGGCCTGAGCGTGTGGTATGGACTTTGGTTTCACCTTCTCTGATGTGGGACCAAGAAACCTTACCTTGCTCCCTTGGGGATAGTGCTCTCTAGGCTTGTTCAATTTAGAGAATGCCCGAGAAATGTCATCAAGAAAGATTTTTTTTCACCCCCTTCTGAGGTGCTTTGCTGTACTCCTTTCCATCTAGGGATGAGTGAGATCCCTTGTGATTCCCTCTGACCTGCCTGGTTAGCAATTCAGCAGGAAAACACCTCCCACGGCAAAATGAAAGTAGACTTCAAGCCGCTTTCCCTCTGGCTGTCTCCCATGTAAATGAGTTGCCTGCAGCCTGACTCACAAGAGCTCAAAATGGAAAAATGAAAAAAACAAAAAACACAAAAAAAACCAACAACAAAAACTCAGTTCGAAGGTAAGGGTAAGGCTAGCCTATCAGACGAGGCTTCTATGGGCCTAAACCCAGCACAACGCCAGGAACTTGACATGAGCACCAGAGCCTGGAAGACAACTCAAGAAAGGGATGGTGGCACACTTCTCTGTCCGGAAAGAACCTCAGATATCTATTCCTCTTGTTTTTATAAGTAAAATGATTACTCAAATGTCAGTTAACTGGCTATAGACCTGATACTATGACCCACGTGAGTACAGGACTAGATCAGAGTCACCCTCAGGATCAGGATCCCCTGCCCCACCTCCCACCCCATGCCCATAGCTAGAGTTAGTGGTGGCAGAGGGTGATGAGGGAACTTCGGCTTCCTCCCTTAGCCCCTGGCCCAGGATGTGCAGCCCATCCATGAAAGCAAACCCGAGCTCTTTAGTTCCACAGATGATGTACCGTACTAACAGGTCCCCTGGCAAGGTGCCAGGGTACCCAATTATCCTAATGGACTCTGTGATTAATGTGACTGCAGTCCCCCATAGCACCAGGCCTTCTCCCTCTTGCTCCCTGTATGGCAGGGTCTCCACAGGCAGAAGCTGCCCTAGGTGACTGTTTGGTTCAAAGATCAAAAAAGAACACATCCATTTATTCGCTATGGAAAGGAGGCAGTCATTTCAAACCTATACATCATGCATCTCTGCTGCAAGAAAAAAGAGCAAATTAAATTAAAATTCTCTCTGGAAGACTTCTGCCCCAAAAGACAGAAAAGCACTCTACAGTTGTACCTAGTTCCCACCCCCAAGCAGCTTTCTGCTCCCCTCCTCCCTCTTTCCCTTCTGGCTGGCCAGCTCCAGATGTGTCGCTGAGTTTCATGATTCACTCTAATAATAACACACCCTCAGAACAAATCATGGACTCTGACTGATTTAGGAGGCAACTTGCACAAATACCTGTAATCTAGTCCTAATCTTGTTTGTTTCCATCCCAATTATCCTGCATCAATGGTTTAAAAATGGGAACCGTCTGGTGCATACATCCAATCCATTTTAATAGAGGATAAATCTGGGTTATTGTGACCCTTTCCTCTCTCAGGCTCAGGACAGCACCAGCCGTCTCAAGGCGCTGATTGGGCCGAATCAGCTCTAACTCTATTCAACTCTTTGAGGATTCAATTAATCATACAGCCAATTCCATTCTGGGCTCCATCTGTCTTGCCTCCTTCAGGGACTAATAATTACTCACTGCGTGTTTTTACACACTAGTTGAACTGAAATTAAGACTGATTTCATCATGGAGCACTCAAGAAGAAAAAGCATTTCTCGGAGGAAAATTTCAGAGCTACTCCAATATTCAGTCTCGGTAAAGATAATATTAAATAAACAAAAGAACATTTTTTTAAAAACTTCAAAATTCTTGACATTGTAAAATAATTCTTGTCATCCAAGTCCTGGGAAGAAGGCAGCTCCTCAGGAGAACTAGAAACTCTCAATGTTAGATCATGCAACAGAGAGACTCAATTTGTCCTTGGGCATCAGCAAAGCATGGGTACCCAAAAAATGTGAGGGAAAAAATGAAGTCAATTTGATATTTGATACATTTTTCTAAAAAATCTAACTAGTCATCCTTCCTTGGAGTGCTAGACTTAATTTAAAATTTGGAATTCTTTTTGAGTTACCTATCTGTGGGGAGAAGGAGACTGGGGGGTGGGGTCAATGGGCACCATATTCTTTTCAGTGTTCAGGACCTCTGGATGTCTTAAGCTGGACCTGTGGATTCGAAGCCCATGCACTCCTCTAAACGGCAAAAAATGTGGCTTTTGTCTTCTGTAAATAGCCTGGCTGCCCCAGAAGCATTAAGGTTGCTGCCCTGGCAAACACTCAAGATGGAGCCGTCCTACTCACCCCAGAAAGATTCCCTGATCTTTCTGGGATCATCTCTTTACCAAGAACATGACCACAAAAAGGTCAGAGTCCAACCAGTCAGCCACCTGGGTCTGGAAGCATTCCCAACTTGTCAGCAGGGAAAATGCAAATAGCTAAGCTTTTTATTTTTACTTTTCACAGCTGCATAGAAAGTATCTGGGCATCTCCAGAGTCCCAAGTGCCTAGTGGCCATGGTATACCTAGTGCAGCCCCCTACATCTGACTGTTACAAAATTGTCCCAACACAGCATAGGAAAGGCACTGCAGCCAAGGAGACCCAGCATGTGGCTGCTTTACTCCCTTAACAGGTTTTAAACTAAAATTCTGAATTGCACAAACTCCCAATCATAACTAATGACATAGTCATTCTAAACTTATCATCAAAGATGCTTTGTGAGTCATACTGGCTCTAAAAAGCCACCAGTAATCACTCCTTAGATACAACAATCAAATACATCCTTAATTTAAACCATAAACTGCGCCTAGTAATAAATCTAATTAATTGGAGCACTGTCATTTTTAAACATGGGTCAACACACACACTTTCCCAAAGGTTTCCACCTGAGTCATTCTACATTTATTTAAAACAAAAGCCACCTCCTAAGAAGCTGTTTATGTACTGATAAAGAATGATATCTAAGATATATTGTTAAGTGGAAACAAGTAAATTGTATAATCATGTACACATAGTAAACTACCTTTTGTGTAAAAATAGGAAAAAACACTATATAGGTGTATTTGCTTGAATATACATAAATGTCTCTAGAAGAAACTGGCAACACTGGTTGCTCTGAGGAAGGGAAGCTGGATGGCACAGGAATGGGGTGTAAGGAAGTATTTTCACCATTGCCTTTAGTGCACTTTGAATTTTGAACCATGTGAATATATTACCAAATCAGAGTTGAAGACATAAAATTTAAATTTAGTAAGTCACCTCATAGACACTAATCTGGACATTTGCCAAAACTCTACAGAGACGTCTAACCACATTTCATGGAGAAAACAAGAGTCTTATCCATCTCTCAGCTATGCAGTTTTCGTAAGCCTTTGGGTACAGACTTCAAGAACACAGGACCAAAATTAGCTATAGCTAGAAAGATGTAGGGACCCAAGTGGTCACTATGAACATCTGAAGACAAAGCTGTAGCAACAAAGGAGGGAGGGGAAAGGAAAGCGGGGAGAAGGAGAAGGAAGGCAGGCTAGACACTTTGCGTAAGACACCCACTGCCCCATAAGCACCATCTAGCTTGATAAGCCCCCAGTAGGGCTTTGTGAAACGGGAAACTGCAGCTCATCTAAGGCACAGGTCATTATGAGTTACAGGGCTGGAGAGAGGGGCTTTATCTGAATATTGCAGGAACACGTTGTTCCGGATCCCAGGAGCTTCTGTGCAGGAAATGCTACCTGAAGGCCATATCTTAGCCTGAAAAATCAGAGCTTCTGACTCATCTTCTCATTTTGGCTGCCAGCTGGCTCTGTGGTCTTGAACAAATCATTTCAACAGAGACACTGAGGGGGATTTGAGGCTCCTCCATTCAGCCATTCTCCACAGCTCTTCGGTAAGAGCATCTGTGCAACAGGGATTTCATGTTAAATGGCAAGGGTATGTACCAGGGCTTGCTGATTCTTGTCCTCTCTTCCTGCCTGAAAACAACTCAGCAAGCTTACTCCTGGGTCCACTTTCTGCTTAGCCTTTGCTTCTCTTTGAATATTAATGCCCACCCCAATGTGGACATACTTACCCAAAAGAGTTTTCCACCAAGACAATGAGGATTGTGAAAAGACACCTGCTCAGAGTGAAGGTACCAGAGTGACCATCATGAAGGAAAATCCCTCAGGATGCCCCCAGAACTCCCACCCAAACAGAAACCCTACTGGGACAGCCTTTACCCTCAAGTCCTTGCTGTGAGAATCTAAATGGCCCAACCACAGAACATAACATGGGGAGTACTCCTGGGAATTGGGCAGGTGGACTGCATTTTATTTTTCATGCACTTTCTAGGTGGTTTTTAAGAAGAGCTTTCAGCTCCCCCTTTATCCTTCTCATATTCTGGATGTTTTGCAAAAGGAAGGCTCCATGACAGCTAAAACTACCCTGCACTTGCCAGTCAAAGAGAGAAGGAAGCCTCTGAGAAATTCTGTATTCTGGCGTGTTGACCAGATGCTCTAGATGAGGCCGGGGCATGAGGGCCCAGCTATAATCCTTTCACGGCAAGCCTCACTGAAGTGGCTGTGAGACTAAAGCAACTGATTAAACGCAGTATAAAAGCTGAGAGAAAATGAGGTAGAAATAAATTAGCTTTAAACCTCAAGGCTGTGTACGCAAATGAAGTGCAGTATGGCTTGGGAGGGAGCCTGGGAAGTCAGTCTTAGAGATTTCCCTGAAAGAAAGGGATTATGGATTGTCCAATACGAGAAAATCCTTCTGTTCCACAGCCACATGACAGCCTTTTACCCGGTGCTGTTCATTAAACACTTCGCATACATTCTGAGATAATGGGATGCAGCCAACTTCCTGAAAAAGCCCTGAGACTCCTCCCTTCCCAAGTCTTCTACTCAGGCAGCACAAGCTGCAAAGCATGGCTGTCATCAGCGGGGACAGGGTCGAAATTTCCTGCCATCTTTCAATTATTGCCCTCCCCCTTCTCTTTATGGATTCTCCTCTTTAAGTAATGGGCTACTGTTACCCGCAGATGAAAGGGTGGGAGAGAAAACTCTTAACTGATCAGAATTCAATACATAACTCAGAAGTGCTTGAAGGGAGGCAGAGAAGAAAGGAAGTATGACAAGAGAAGGTTCCTCATCTCTGACCTTGTGACTTAAATCCCATAGAGAAACCACGCAGAAGGGGCTCGACCGTTCTGAAAAATGAACCAGAGTAGCAAAATTCGAAACATGCTTGCCCAGTCTGAGCAGCCCCACTTCTGGAAAGGCTGGTCAGAGCTGTTTTCAGGGTTCATTTGCAATGGGCAAAAAGCCTGTGGCCATGAAATTCCTAATGAGGCTCAATCTAGTCAGTGTCCATTGGACCCTCATACTAATGTATAAGCAGATCATGGAAAGAAAGGAAGGTACAGAACACTTACCAAGTCACGTCCTGTGTTGGCTATAGCTGCTAGCCTTAATAGAGACCTTTCCATAAGCCTCACCTGTTATTTCCCCACCTCATTCCCTGCAACCTCAAAATATCAAAGTCAAGAGCTTCCATGACTGATGAATAAAAAGACTAGGGTCTCACTCAAGACCCTTAGAGGCATAGCCTTTTCTGTGGGAGTCTTAACTCTTCAAACTAAAGAAAGAACATGGGCTTTGACATCAAAGACCTGGTTTTAAAGGGTAGCCCTCCCATAAATCATCTGAGAGTCCTTGGGCAAGTACCCTCTTCTGTAAAGCCAGAATACTATTACCCACAGCAAGAGTTGTTGCAAGGACTAAATGAAACAAAATATGTAAAGCCCCTGCCCCTAGCAGGCTCCTTTTCCACAACCAGCCTTCCTCATATCCACATTGTACCTGGTCCAGGTTAGTTCAGTTCTCTCTGGCATACTGTGCTCTTCAAGTTCTCCCCATTCTACAGAAAAGAAACTGAGTCTTTGGTAATTTCTCAAATCCCCCAAAAAAGAAAAGAGATAATTTTATGCTTAACTATCCCAGAGCACCCAAATTCCACCACAGCCAAATTTTTGCTGGGCAAATAAAGTATAAGTAAAAAGACTACATTTTGGCCAACAGGGTATAAACAGGAGCATCATTTGCCAGCTTTTAAGATCCTCCTTAAAAGACTTAAGTGTCGGGCTTCCCTGGTGGCGCAGTGGTTGAGAGTCTGCCTGCCGATGCAGGGAACACGGGTTCGTGCCCCGGTCCAGGAAGATCCCACATCCCACGGAGCGGCTGGGCCCGTGAGCCATGGCCGCTGAGCCTGTGCCCCACAACGGGAGAGGCCACAACAGTGAGAGGCCCACGTACCACAAAAAAAAAAAAAAAAGACTAGTATAACCAAAAAAAATTAAACATCACCAACATCATTTATAATCACAGATTTTAAAATTCTTAATTAAGGATTAGCAAATTAAATCAAACAAAATATTAAAGATAACACATCACAGCCAAGTAGAACAGTAGAAAAACTTCCTAATGCAATTCATCACTTCAGCAAATTAACAGAAACAAAATCATATAATCACTTCTACAGATATAAGAAATTATCAATAAAATCTAATACAAATTCATGATTAAAAAAACAGCAAACTGGGCTTCCCTGGTGGCGCAGTGGTTAAGAATCTGCCTGCCAATGCAGGGGACGTGGGTTCAAGCCCTGGTCCGGGAAGATCCCACATGCCGCGGAGGAACTAATCCCGTGTGCCACAACTACTGAGCCTGCGCTCTAGAGACCGTAAGCCACAACTACTGAGCCCACGTGCCACAACTACTGAAGCCTGCGCACCTAGAGTCTGTGCTCCACAACAAGAGAAGCAAGCACAATGAGAAGCCCGCGCACTGCAATGAAGAGTAGGCCCCGCTCGCCGCAACTAGAGAAAGCCTGTACACAGCAACGAAGACTCAACACAGCCAAAAATAAAAAAATAAATAATAAAAATTAATCATAAAAAAATTTTTTTTAATCATACATCAGCAACAACAAATTAGAAAATGAAAACTTGAAAACAATCCTATTTACAATAACAACTCCTATAAGGTACTTTGGGATAACAAAAGATATTTAATACCTAAGTAGAAAAATTATTAAAAGATTATTATTAAAAGCCTTAAAAACATCTAAGTGGAAAGATAAGCCATGTTCAGAGACAGGAACACAACTGTGTAAATATGCTGATTCTCACGAATTAATCTGTAAATTTACTTTAATTCTAAAGGAAATATCCAGAGTTTTTGTTGACCCTGACAGAGTGTGCCCAGAATCCATATGGAAGAGTAAAGGGCCAAAAATATTCAAGGCAATTTTAAAGAAGAATAAGAAAAAAGGATCTGTTCTACCTGATATAGAAACATATAAAGCTACAGTAATGGAAATAATATGAAATTGGTACAAGGATAGGAAAAGAGACCAACAGATCAGAATACAAACCCATATAAACAGGGGAACTTGGTATACAGTAGAGGGACCATTATAATTCACTGGGGAAAAGACAGATTACTCATTACATGGTGCCAGGACAACTAGCTGACCACATGGTAAGAACTAAAATAAATCTATGTATCACAGCATAGAGCAAATAAGTTTTAGAATAAAAATCTAAGGGTCGGGCCTCTCTGGTGGTGCAGTGGTTGAGAGTCCGCTTGCCATTGCAGGGGACACAGGTTCGTGCCCCGGTCCGGGAAGATCCCACATGCCACGGAGCAGCTGGGCCCGTGGGCCATGGCCGCTAAGCCTGCGCATCCGGAGCCTGTGTTCCGCAACGGGAGAGGCCACAACAGTGAGAGGCCTGCGTACCGGAAAAAAAAAAAAAAAATCTAAGGGTCAAAACTTTATACTCAGGACCTCCCTGGTGGCGCAGTGGTTAAGAATCCGCCTGCCAATGCAGGGAACACAGGTTTGAGCCCTGGTCTGGGAAGATCCCACATGTCACAGAGCAACTAAGCCTGTGCGCCACAACTACTGAGCCTTCACTCTAGGGCCTGTGAGCCACAACTGCTGAGGCTGAGTGCCACAACCACTGGAACCCATGCACCTAGAGCCCGTGCTCCACAACAAAGAGAAGCCACCACAATGAGAAGCCTGTGCACTGCAACGAAAAGTAGCCCCTGCTCGCTGCAACTAGAGAAAGCCCGTGCACAGCAATGAAGACCCAAAGCAGCCAAAAATAAATAAATTTATAAAAAACAAACTTTATACTCTTAGAAGGTAACATAAGAGAATATCTTTATACATTCAAGGCAATAAAGAGTTTCTTAAAATATAAAGAAAAGAAACTATAAACAAAAAGTGGTAATTTTGACTTTCTAAAAATACGTTAGAATGTCTATAACAAAAGGCAACATAAACAATGCTAAACAACAAGTCACATACTAGAAGACATTTGCTATGCATATAACTGACAAAATATTAGTATAGATTATATATAATAGACATGAAAATATACACACTATATGTAAGTATACAGATTTTATATTTTTTAAAAACACTAAGCAATAAACAGAAGACTCAATGGAAGATCAGGCAAAAGATGTGAAGAAGTAATTCAAAAAAGTGCAGCCCTGATGGCACAAACAAAAAATTTACTCATCAAAAAAAGGAAGGGGGCTTCCCTGGTGGCGCAGTGGTTGAGAATCTGCCTGCCGATGCAGGGGACACGGGTTTGTGCCCCGGTCAGGGAAGATCCCACATGCCGCAGAGCAGCTAGGCCCGTGAGCCATGGCCGCTGAGTCTGCACGTCCAGAGCCTGTGCTCCGCAACGGGAGAGGCCACAACAGTGAGAGGCCCGCGTACCACAAAAAATAAAAGGGAAGGGAGGGAGGGAGGAAGGAAATTTCTGAACAGTAAATATAGTACGATTCCAATTATGGGGGGGAAAATGTATTCAATCTCTCTAGAAGTCAGGGAAGAGTGAAATAAAAAGGATGGGATACAATTTCACATCCATCAGATTGGCAAAAACTTAAATACAAACATACATCCATACAGACACACACAGATATGAAGACAGATATATATGATAAACTATAAAAAACAGATATGATACACACAAAATTGAGAACAGTGGTTACCTTGGGAAGAAGAAAGGGAAATAGAAAGGATTACGAAAGCGTCTTTAACTATATCTAATATTTTATTCCTTTAAGAAATCTTAACCAAATATAGCAAACTTTAGTTTATTAAATCTGGGTAGTGAGTATAAGATTTTCTAAACTCTTTATGTTTGAAATATCTCATATTTTAAAAATAATATGAAGAAAAAATATTTATATACTCCTGGTGTATAAACAGCTTTATATGTGCCATAAGAAACAGAAACCAGGGCTTCCCTGGTGGCGCAGTGGTTGAGAATCCGCCTGCCGATGCAGGGGACATGGGTTCACGCCTCGGTCCGGGAAAATCCCACATGCCCCGGAGTGGCTAGGCCCGTGAGCCATGGCCGCTGAGCCTGCGCGTCCGGAGCCTGTGCTCCGCAACAGGAGAGGCCACAACAGTGAGAGGCCCGCGTACCGCAAAAAAAAAAAAAAAGAAAGAAACAGAAACCATAATAGATTAACAATTTTGTCAAAATACACATTTTTAACTTCCATATAGAAAAGTACAATGGTGGGGAGGGATGGACTGGGAATTTGGGGTTAGTAGATGCAAACTATCACATTTAGAATGGATAAACAACAAGGTCCTACTGTATAGTACAGGGAACTATAGCCAATCTCCTGGGATAAAACATAAAGGAGAAGAATACAAAAAAGAATGTATATATGAGTATAACTGAGTCATTATGCTATACAGCATAAATTAACACATTGTATCAATAAAATTTTTGTACAAGTACCATAAGTAAGGTTGAAAGAGAAATGACAAACTTGGAAAAAATATTTGTAACACAAAAGGTTAATCCCTAAAATATAAAGAGCTCTATTGCTTCAACAATGCCTGGGGCACAAATTGTTCAACAAACTAATCCTATCAATGTATGACTCCTTTGAAGGAATAGTTTCTGAGGTCCCTGTTTGATGTCTGTTCTCACCCTGGAGGGTTCCTCCCAACTATCTTACTCCCTGGTTCCTTCCTGCAAAGTAGCTGGTGTACAATCTAGCTGGTGCCTCTTTGTAAAATCCATCAATCTCCTCCCAGCTGCCTTTTAACACAACCTCCACTGTTCTTTTTTTCTTTTTCTTTTTAAATATCTTTATTGGAGTATTTACAATAAATACTTTGCTTTACAATGTTGCATTAGTTCCTGCTGTACAATGAACTGAATCAGCTATACGTATACATATATCCCCGTATCCCCTCCCTATCCCACCCCTCTAGGTCGTCACAAAGCATTGAGCTGATCTCCCTGTGCTATGCAGCACCTTCCCACTAGCCATCCATTTTACATTTGGTAGTGTATATATGTCAATGCTACTCTCTCACTGCATCCCAGCTTCCCCTTCCCTCCGTGTCCTCAAGTCTGTTCTCTATGTCTGTGTCTTTATTCCTGCCCTGCCACTAGGTTCATCAGTACCGTTTTTTTAGGTTCCATATATATGTGTTAGCATACGGTATATGTTTTTCTCTTTCTGACTTACTTCACTCTGTATGACAGACTGAAGGTCCATCCACCTCATTACAAATAACTCAATTTCGTTCCTTTTTATGGCTGAGTAATATTCTATTGCATATATGTGCCACATCTTCTTTATCCATTCATCTGTCGATGGACATTTAGGTTGTTTCCATGTCTTGGCTATTGGAAATAGTGCTACAGTGTCTTTAGGTTTGAACTTCTGCACACTGTTGCAGATGAAGTCAGTTCCATTGGGAGGAGATGAGGTGAGATCTGTTTTATGGCCTCACATCCCCCCAGGCAAAATTTGAGCCAGGGCTCTGGAGCTGCAAGTCAGAACAATGACAAGCTTCTGAGTGACACTCCTAATCCAGGAGTTGAGTGCTCAGTGCATTGGAGTACAGAAGCCAGCAGTGGAGGTCCTGTCAGCTTGCCTCTCCCAGCATAGAAGGACCACCTCATGAGCCAGGGAAAAGATGAATGGGGTCCCAGGATTCTCAGTGCTCCACACCAAAGGTAGCGCCTTCACTGCACAAGTGGAGATTGGACAGAAAAAGGGAACACCAGAATGCGCTCTGGAATGCGCTCAATCACAACTTAGCTTTAGCTACAGGTAGCTCAGGGGAGGATGAGAGATGATACATTTCTTCTCTTCCCAGGAAAGAAGCCCTCCAACTGGGAGCTGGGGGTAGAGGAAGTCCCGCATTCCTGGCTGCAGCAGTTTGGAGTAGAGTCTCTACCTCACTGAGCTGGAAGTGGGGAGGGAAGAAGCTGTCTTGGTTCAAATGACACAGACTCTTGCCTTTCTTACCAAAATTTTGTAGATTTCAGTGAGTAAAGGTTTCTTTATTTGCTATTTACCCTCAGGACCATTTCCAGAGGTTTTATTTATTATTATTATTATTTTTCGTGGTACGCGGGTATCTCACAGTTGTGGCCTCTCCCATTGTGGAGCACAGGCTCCGGACATGCAGGCTCAGTGGCCATGGCTCACGGGCCCAGCCGCTCTGCGACATGTGGGATCTTCCTGGACTGGGGCATGAACCTGCTTCCCCTGCATTGGCAGGCAGATTCTCAAGCACTGTGCCACCAGGGAAGCCCTCCCTCTTTTTCTTGATGAGTCTGGCGAGTGATTTATCAATTTTGTTTATCTTCACAAAGAACCAGCTTTTAGTTTTACTGATCTTTGCTATTGTTTTCCTTGTTTCTATTTCATTTATTTCTGCTCTGATCTTTATGATTTCTTTCCTTCTACTAAATTTCGGTTTTGTTTGTTCTTCTTTCTCTAGTTCCTTTAGGTGTAAGGTTAGATTGTTTATTTGAGATGTTTCTTGTTTCTTGAGGTAGGATTGTATTGCTATAAACTTCCCTCTTAAGAACTGCTTTTGCTGCATCCCACAGGTTTTGGATCATCATGTTTTCATTGTCATTTGTCTCTAGGTATTTTTTGATTTCCTCTTTGATTTCTTCAGTGATCTCTTGGTTATTTAGTAACGTATTGTTTGACCTCCATATGTTTGTGTTTTTTACGTTTTTTCCCTGTAATTTATTTCTAATCTCCTAGCATTGTGGTCCAAAAGGATGCTTGATGTGATTTCAGTTTTCTTAAATTTACCAAGGCTTGATTTGTGACCCAAGATGTGATCTCTCCATGGAGAATGTTCCATATGCACTTGAGAAGCAAGTGTAATCTGCTGTTTTCAGAGGGAATGTCCTATAAATATCAATTAAATCTACCTGGTATACTGTGTCATTTAAAGCTTGTGCTTCCTTATTAATTTTCTGTCTGGATGACATGTCCATTGGTGTAAGTGAGGTGTTAAAGTCCCCCACTATTACTGTGTTACTGTCGATTTCCTCTTTTACAGCTGTTAGCAGTTGCCTTATGTATTGAGGTGCTCCTATGTTGGGTGCATATATATTTATAATTCGTATATCTTCTACTTGAATTGATCCCTTAATCATTTTGTAGCATCCTTCCTTGTCTCTTATAACATTCTTTATTTTAAAGTCTATTTTATCTGATAAGAGTATTGCTACTCCAGCTTTCTTTTGATTTCCATTTGCATGGAATATCTTTTTCCATCCCCTCACTTTCAGTCTGTATGTGTCCCTAGGTCTGAAGTGGGTCTACTGTAGACAGCACATATTTGGGTCTTGTTTTTGTATCCATTCAGCGAGGCTGTGTCTTTTGGTCTGAGCATTTAATCTATTCACAGTTAAGGTAATTATCAATATGTATGTTCCTATGACCATTTTCTTAATTGTTTTGGGTTTGTTTTTGTAGGTCCTTTTCTTCTCTTGTGTTTCCCACTTAGGGAGTTCCTTTAGCATTTGTTGTAGAGCTGGTTTGGTGGTGCTGAATTCTCTTAGCTCTTGCTTGTCTGTAAAGCTTTTGATTTCTCCATGGAATCTGAATGAGATCCTTGCCGGGTAGAATAATTTTGGGTGTAGGTTTTTCCCTTTCATGACTTTAAATATATCGTGCCACTCCCTTCTGGCTTGTAGAGGTTCTGCTGAGAAATCAGCTGTTAACCTTATGGGAGTTCCCGTGTATGTTATCTGTCGTTTTTCCCTTGTTGCTTTTAATGACTTTTCTTCATCTTTAATCTTGTCCATTTGATTACTATGTGTCTCGGTGTGTATCTCCTTGGATTTATCCTGCCTGGGACTCTCTGTGCTTCCTGGACTTGGGTGGCTATTTCCTTTCCCATGTTAGGGAAGTTTTCGACTATAATCTCTTCAAATATTTTCTCAGGTCCTTTCTCTCTCTCTTCTCCTTCTGGGACCCCTAAAATGCGAATGTTGGTGCATTTAATGTTGTCCCAGAGGTCTCTTAGGCTGTCTTCTTTTCCTTTTATTCTTTTTTCTTTATTCTGTTCCGCAGCAGTGAATTCTACCCTTCTGTCTTCCAGGTCACTTATCCGTACTTCTGCCTCAGTTGTTCTGCTATTGATTCCTTCTGGTGTATTCTTCATTTCAGTTACTGTATTGTTCATCTCTGTTTGTTTGCTCTTTAATTCTTCTAGTGTTTATTCTTTGATTCTTCTAGGTCTTTGTTAAACATTTCTTGCATCTTCTCAATCTTTGCCTCCATTCTTTTTCTGAGGTCCTGGATCATCTTCACTATCATTATTCTGGATTCTTTTTCTGGAAGGTTGCCTATCTCCACTTCATTTACCTGTTTTTCTGTGGTTTTATCTTGTTCCTTCATCTGTTACATAGTCCTCTGCCTTTTCATTTTGTCTATCTTTCTGTGAATGTGGTTTTCGTTCCACAGGCTGCAGGACTGTAGTTCTTCTTGCTTCTGCTGTATGCCCACTGGTGGATGAGGCTATCTAAGAGGCTTGTGCAAGCTTCCTGATGGGAGGGAGGGACTGGTGGTGGGTAGAGCTGGGTGTTGCTCTGGCAGGCAGAGCTCAGTAAAACTTTAATCTGCTTGTCTGCTGATAGGCGGGGCTGAGTTCCCTCCCCAGTTGGTTGTTTGGCCTGAGGCAACCCAGCACCACAGGCTCCTTGGTGGGGCTAATGGTGGACTCCAGGAGGGCTCATGCCAAGGAGTACTTCCCAGAACTTCTGTTGCCAGTGTCCTTGTCCCCATGGTGAGACACAGCTGCCCCCCGCCTCTGCAGGAGACCTTCCAACACTAGCAGGTAGGTCTAGTTCAGTCTCCTATGGGGTCACTGCTCCTTCCTCCGGGGTCATGATGCACACACTCCTTCGTGTGTGCCCTCCAAGAGTGGAGTGTCTGTTTCTCCCAGTCCTGTCGAAGTCCTGCAATCAAATCCTGCTAGCCTTCAAAGTCTGATTCTCTGGGAATTCCTCCTCCCATTGCTGGACCCCCAGGTTGGGAAGCCTGACGTGGGGCTCAGAACCTTCACTCCAGTGGGTGGACTTCTGTGGTATAAGTGTTCTCCAGTGTGTGAGTCACCCACCCAGCAGTTACGGGATTTGATTTTATTGTGACTGTGCCCCTCCTACTGTCTCACTGCAGCTTCTCCATTGTCTTTGGATGAGGGGTATCTTTTTTGGTGAGTTCCAGAGTCTTCCTGTCGATGACTGTTCAGCAGTTAGTTGTGGTTCTGGTGCTCTCACAAGAGGGAGTGAGCGCACATCCTTCTACTCTGCCTTCTTGTGGTCCTAACTGCAATTATTATATTTTCCACTTCTAGAAGCTCTATTTGATCTTTTTCAAATCTTCCTGGATGTTATTTTTGATAGTCTGTTATTCTCATACATTTGATAAAATATTTTATTTCTTTAAACATATTAAAAGAATTATTCTACATACTGTACCCTCAAAATTTTACTCTCTGTAGCTTTACAGGTCTGATTACATTGTTTCTGCTGTCTTTTACTCACGATGCTTTTTTTTTTCGGTACGCGGGCCTCTCACTTTTGTGGCCTCTCCCATTGCGGAGCACAGGCTCCGGACACACAGGATGAGCAGCCATGGCTCACGGGACTAGCCGCTCCGCGGCATGTGGGATCTTCCCGGACCAGGGCACGAACCCGTGTCCCCTGCATCAGCAGGCAGACTCTCAACCACTGCGCCACCAGGGAAGCCCTCGATGCCTTATTTTTTGTGTGTGCTTTGTAATAGTTTGTTTGCAAGCTCATGATCATTGCAATTTTTTCTTCTTCGTAGAGATGCTTTCAGGCCTAGATTTAAGATGTGTTCCTCCAAAAAGGGTTTATATTTGTTTCTACCAGTAAGTTGGAAATTCTGCCAATTTGGAACTACATTAAAAAAAAAACACACACAACTTTTTCTTACAGAAATTTTCATCTATAGACTAAAGTACAGAGAATGGTATAATAATCCTTCATGGATCTGTCACTCAGCTTTAAAAATTATGAAGTCATGACCAGTCTTGTTTCATCTATATCCCCACCCACCCACTTCCCCACTTCCTCCAGATAAGCATAAAGCAAAACTCAGACATACTATCATCTTACCCATAAATGATTCATTATGTTTCTCTAAAATGACTCTTTTTAAAAAACACAACCACAGTACCATTTCACATTAAAAATGTCTAACAGAAACTCCTTAATATTATCAAATACCAAGTAATTATTTAAATGGCCCCAATTATCTCACAAATTTTTTTAACATTGTTGATTTGGTCAGGCTCTAAATACAGTGTAACTGGTTGATATTTATCTTAGTTATCCTTTAATTTACTGGTTTCATTCCCTCCATCTTTTTCTTATAATTTATTGTTGAAAAATCCAGTAGTTCTACAGTTTCCAACATTCTGAACTTTGCTGATTACATGTCCATTATATCATTTAACATATCTGCTGTCCCCAGAATTTCCTTTAAATTGGAAGTTCGATCTCAGATTCAGATTTGATTTTCTATCAAGACAACTTCATGGGTGGTGGTGTCTACCTCTATCAGGAGGCATGTCAGAGTCAGGTTCCCTAATAAACAAACTCTTAAGATTTGTGGGCAAGAGGTATACTAGGGACTATTCTTGGGTACAATACCTCTGAGGGATGAGGGAAGCAGGATTAGGCAATGGGAGAAGCTGAACTGTGATGGCAATTGCAAAAGAGGGCTCAACTGATCCCACAGGGAGCTCTGGAGTTAGGATGGTCTTTCAGAGTTGTTTCCTTTGAGGTAAGGGTGGAAGCACTTTGAACCCCTACTTTGTGTCATTTGGAAGCAGGCTACCCCCAGGAAGGGGCCATAACCTTGAGCAAGGCAGCTCCCTTCTGGATTAATTCTTGGAGGAACTGAATCATGAGCCTTGCGTAGCCAACACTCCCAGACCTGGGGGAATAAGTGCCTTGGTCCTAAAGGGATAACTGGATGTGCACCACATCATCCACAACAATGCAGATAATGTTTGACTGCCTTTCTTTTGCAGCCATTGATGATCATTACCAAGATCCATTAATTCATTAAAGGTTACAGAAAGGTAATATTCTAACTGCATCACTCTTCCTTTTTTAGCTAAAGTTTCTCTATAAAGATAAACTTGCCCTCAACTAGTTGAGTGCACGGAGATTCAGTTCATATTGGAAAGGCAAGATAAACAGAAAATGCTTTATTGTTTCTATTTATTTGCTATTTTTGATTATGAATTGGTTGCTACCCAGCACTCTTCAAAAATGACCAGTGAAGTTTCATTTGTTCTTTTAAGTATCATGATGAACTTGGGGATTTAAACATATTTGATTTGCTTCAATTCATTGCAGTTATTATCCTTCTTGAAACTCCAAGAGTCCCATCTATGGGCAATGGGAACCTTTTCACATTGAACCCTGAGTCCTTTACACAAGACCCAAGTAGTCTTTGAGAATGTCCTTGCTTTTGATTATGACAAGATATCCAGGGTCATTTTGCAAATGTTTTACTCCAGATTTGAAATGAGCTATTTCTTTAAGAAATCACAGTTCATTTTAGTGGAAAATGCTATTTTAGAGGGAAATGTTATTTAGAAAATACAATCTAGGAGTCACAGTTGATCACTGTTATCAGGTTCATCTTTTTTTCTAGATCCTTTCAGTGAACAGAGCTAAAAAAAATACTTTTTTTAAGAAAAAATTCATCATGAAATCATACTAATACTTTCAATCCAAAATCAGGACTAAGAGGGATTTTACCCAATATTCAATTTTACATCAGTATCTCCCTTCTGGCACGTTGAAAATCCTGGTTCTCAGAGAAACCAGCATAATTATTCATCTGCTTTATCCCACAATACACATAATAGTCTGAGAATAACAACACCAACATTTCCGTCAACAATAGGATTTCTGAAAAGTTCTACAGATTTTTTGTCTTTAAAATACATCCAAATTGGGATGTATAGTCAAATTATTGGATTGTAAAATCACATAAGAGTTCCTCCCTGTGTGATTATCCCACCAACTCTATAGACAGCTAGATTCAGTTGTTTCATCTTGTTCTCAATTTTTATGAAAAATATTTTTTGTAATTATTTTGAGTTTTTAAATTCATAAAATATCTGCATGATCACAAAGTCTATCTCCCTATAGCATTTATCCTTCATTTTTTAAAAATATAAGCACATGCAAATGCTTAATAGCAGTTTTTCATAATTTTCTCTACCTTTTTTTTTTCATTTAACAATATAGCCTGGAAAATATCACAACAGAAATATTCTGTATTATACAAAAACATTCTTAAATCTTTTCTATAACTCTATAGCACTCCATGGAATAAATTATATAATTTATTCAACCAATTCCCTGCTGATGGACATTTGGGCTGATTCCTATCTTTGCTATTAAAAATAGTGCTATAATGAATAACCTTGAGCTTACATATGTTTTTTCATATCTTTACCAGTGTATTATAGAGGTAGAATTCTAGAAGTAGGAATAATATTTCAAAGGGTAAATATATGTGTGCAATTTTGTTAGATATTGCCAAATTTCCTTCTGTAAGGGTTGTTCCATTTTAAAGTTCTCCCACCAGTGTATAAGAGCCTATTTCCCCACAGCTTCACAAACAGAATATGCTATCAACTTTTGGACCTCTACTATCCTGATAGGTGAAAAACAGTATCTCAGTGTAGTTTTAATTGGTCTTTCTCTT
Source organism: Mesoplodon bidens (assembly GCF_964165515.1). Classification (NCBI taxonomy): domain Eukaryota; kingdom Metazoa; phylum Chordata; class Mammalia; order Artiodactyla; family Ziphiidae; genus Mesoplodon; species Mesoplodon bidens. The sequence continues at coordinate 118,477,821 of NC_138160.1, forward strand.
CTTATGAGTGAGGTTGAGCATTTTTTCATATGGTTAAGCCATCTACATTTCCTTTATTCTGCAAACCGTGTGTGTCTATCCCATTTTTCTATAGGGTTATTAATGTGCTCACTATTTTTAGGTGCTCTTTATATATATCGGAATATTAATGTTATATCTGTAATATAAGTTGCAAATATTTTTTCTAGTTTATTATTTACCGAGACTATTTTAGACTAAACTCTCAGCTTAGAGATTTTTAGGCCACAAAAAGAGTATGATTTCCAGGGCTTCCCTGGTGGCGCAGTGGTTGGGAGTCCGCCTGCCGATGCAGGGGACACGGGTTCGTGCCCCGGTCCGGGAGGATCCCACATGCCGCGGAGCGGCTGGGCCTGTGAGCCATGGCCACTGGGCCTGCGCATCCGGAGCCTGTGCTCCGCAACGGGAGAGGCCACAACAGTGAGGGGCCCGCGTACCGCAAAAAAAAAAAAAAAAAAAAAAAAGAGTATGATTTCCAGCCCAAATGCACTCAAGGGTGAATAATTTTCTTGGAAATTTTTCTACCTTCTGTTCACAGCCAAAATGCCTTAATACCTCCTTTTGAGTAGAAGATTTTCATTTTTCTAATTCTCCCTTTCATGGGCTGAAATTTTCACCTCCTGTCCCCCAGCTAAACGCCTGTTGATATCAAGAGATCTTGGCCACTAGGGAATGACAAGTGTCCTGAGAACAGATATAACTTTCAGCATTCCGTATCTCTAAGAATTTGTGCTTTCCATTATATTTGTCTTTGGAACTTCTCTCAATTTCTTGCAGGACTACCACATAAAGAATACGTTGAGACTTCCCTGGTGGCGCAGTGATTAAGAATCCACCTGCCAATGCAGGGGACACAGGTTAGTGCCCTGGTCTGGGAAGATTCCACATGCCACAGAACAACTAAGCCCATGCACCACAACTACTGAAGCCCACCTGCCTAGAGCCTGTGCTCCGCAGCAAGAGGAGCCACCGCAATAAGAAGCCTGCGCACCGCAACAAAGAGCAGCCCCAGCTCACCGCAACTAGAGAAAGCCCGCACGCAGGAATGAAGACCCAACGCAGCCAAAAATAAATAAATAAATTTATTTATTTTTTAAAAAAGAATATGTTATTTATTTCCCCTTTAGTTATGCAAAGCAGTGGCCCTACAGTTTCTCATCAGCTGAATTGAGCATTTAAGGAAATGTTTATATGTTATAGATCCAGCATCCTCAAGTACTGTGAACCAAAAATGCTTTTTGGGAAATGTAAACCACCATTTGCTAGATACAGAAGTCTTCCAATTCTGTTTTGCTTTGTTACTTATTGTTTAAATTTTAATTACAAATGTAATACACACTCACTGGAGGACAAATAAAACAAAACAAAAAATTAAGAGCTTCCCTGCTCTTCCTGGCTTCATTCCTCCCACTGATTTTTGGTGATTTCAGCTTTTGTGCTGGACCATTTAGTTTGTACCGTGAAATGCCCTAAGCAGCTACATGAAACTTACCCTCTATAAGGTGTTCTGGGTACCACAGACCCAGGTACTAGCTTCCACTCTCAAGAAACTATTTTATTGGGAAAACAGAGGAAAGAACTGGCATACATAGAGAATTAGATGTATAAAAGAGATAGTTTAGGAGTCCAGACAACAAATGCTAATAAAGTTGAAAGGAAAGAACTTTGTGGGCTGGAGTTATGCAGGGAAGAAATTAAAGAGGAGGTAGTAAATAATGAAAAAATCTGAAAGCAGCCACATACAGAATCTGGAGGAGGCAGGGGAACATTACAGAGATAGATTCAAAAGAAATGCAGAAGGGACAAGTTCATTAAGCAAAGTGGTGCTTCCCTCCTCAGAATGAAGCCTTGGTTTCTTCAATACTCAGGGTAGCTGGTCAGGCTTAGATCTCATTTTCCATTTGTCATTAATTGCCATTTGAAAAAAGAAACCAGACTTTGAATGCAGCTTTAAAAGCTATAAGGCTACCCAACTGCCCAGGCCAACCTGGTTAATATGCTAATTAATTTATGAGACACAAAATGGTTTGAGCACCTCCCTGTCACTAGAGGAGTGTGAAAAATTAGGTCATGGAGTCAAGAGGTCAGAACTAGTCCTAGGAGTTGCACTTGATCTTTTATTCAAATTCTGGCATTTCCAACATCTGACCTCATCCCAATCTCTAATCTTCTATTTTCTGGGCCTTCAGCTGCGGGACCGGGTTGGGGGTAGGAGTGGGGAGTGCTGTTTCCATGGCCTTAGATTTTTAAAGGGTCAAGGTGAGGTATCTGAATCATCCACTATTACGTCATTAATAAAGACAGCATTCTCCACTCAGCCCTCATATGCTATCTGAAAAACACTTCATTTCCTAGGTATCACTTTATTCTTTCATTGTTTCATTATCATTTCCTAGCACTCAATGCTAGGTCCTGTGCTATATACTGGGGAGACAGCAAGATTAAGATAGAAAATGAATCCTATCCCCCTTGTACTGTCTAACAGGGGTTATCAAGAGGTAACAGGTAATCAAACAAATATTTAGTTGCAAATTGAGATAAGTGCTAAGAAGAAGCAAGGGTATTTAGGTGTTTTTTTTTTTTAACATCTTTACTGGAGTAATTGCTTTACAATGGTGTGTTAGCTTCTGCTTTATAACAAAGTGAATCAGCTATACATATACATAGATCCCCATATCTCCTCCCTCTTGCGTCTCCCTCCCAATACTCCTTAGAAGCAAGGGTATTTAAAAGGAATTTTAAAGATGTGAGAGACATTTTTGAAATTTATTAATATGAATATGTTCAGAAACAAGTAACAGAATAATGACTAACGTTGTTTTTTGTTTTCTGTTTTTTTTAAAAAAGACTATCTCTCACAACAAAAGTATGGAAATAGATGGTTCCAAAACCGGTATAGTAGCTAAACTATTCATAAAGGAGCTAGTTTCCTGTCCTTCCCCTCTTTTATCCTCCTCAACATGTTGCCTTGTGCATCTCATCTCACTGGTCTAAGCCAGCTGTAGCTCCAACAACTGTAATCAAGGCAGAAAGAAGTGGACAAGGTCTCTTTACTATCTTTCTTTTTATAAGAGAACAAAATCTTTCCCAGAAGCTTTCCCAGCAAACATCTCTTTATGTCTCATTGGTCAGAACTGGGTCACATGCTTATCTCTAAATCAATCTACATCCACAGAAAATGGCATTACCATGCTTGGTTTAGACTATTCAGGGCTCATTTCCTAGCATTGGGAGAGAGAGTCCCCTCCCTAAATGTGTTGCTGCCCTCACAATATCAAGGTTCCTTAAAATAGATTTATAAAAGGGAAATCTCTGTTTAGTAGACAACAATCATGAAAATAAAAATCCATAGGACTCAGTGACCAAGTAAACAACTAAATAGAGAGAAAGAAGGCTCAAATATCACTCCAAAGTTTCAAGTTTTGGTAACAAAGACAATCATATGGCCAAGAATAGATAAAAAGAGAAAGTGGAAGAAAAACCTAGTTTATGAGACAGGCAAAATGAATCCCACTTTCTTCTCCCTGAGTTTGAGGTGCAATGACACAGTCTGGTAGAAATGGAGGAAAGGACCTGAGGAGGAAGACTGGACTTAGACATTGGAGTCATCCACATGAGGTAGAATTTGAAACCATGGGAATAGGTAGGACCATTGGTGAAGAAAATGAAGAGACAATAAGGACAAGGCCATAATAATCTTGGTGAATTAGGAGATAGAAGATGATGATTAGGAGACAGAAGATGATGTTGCCATAATTAGGAGATAGAAGATGATGTTGCCATAAAAAGAAAAGGGGAGGGAGTAATTAATTACAGACATCCAAGACCAAGGGACTACAATCACATGGCAGCCAAGAAGTAAAGTTTCCAAAGGAAAGCAGTGGTCGAAATTGTTAAACGTTATGGAGATGTCAGTAATGCAAAAATACTACTGAAAAATTTCAGGGATGGTATCTCATGTGCACTTATTTGGATCCCTTTTTGTCTACTCTTCCAAGAAGTTTGGAAGGGAAGGCTGGCAGGGGTCAGTGGATAAGTAAATGAGAACATCTGTGGGCTAAGAGGAAGGAGCCTTCTAGAGAGTGGCAAGAGAGTGAGGAACACTGACGGCAAAGGGGAGAACAGGAGGGCATGCAGAGGTTGGAGATCACAACAAGGATAAAAACCACATTTAAGAGGAGAGATGAAAATGTGAAGACATGATGGAGGTGGGCAGAGAACATGAAATGTTGGGGAAAAAACGGAAACAAGTTTCGAGATATCTACTGGATGACAGCAGTAAAGGTAAAGGTCAATGGAATTAAGAATGCTGATCCCCAGCAAACTCACAAAAGCTGTCAGGAAAGACAGAGAAGATACAGATGAGCCCTGAAATTCACTGGGATGGCAGGAAAGAAATCTGGAAATTGGAGGCCAACCGATGGAAACAGGACACAATGATTTGACACTGGCCAAATGGTTAAAATTAATTAGTAAAATATCAATGGGAAGAGTACAACGGAGAAAACTAGAGAACCAACGAAGCATGGGGTGACAGTGTGAAGGTCAGCAGTGGGATAAACATTCATTTTATAAAGAGATGTATGTAACTCAATATTTCCTAAGGAGGTTCCAATGAAGATGTTGAAGACAGGGTAGAATGTAATCCTGTTCCAGGGATTCATCATAAGAGGCCATAATCACACTATGACTGACTGCACATGTACCTCCCTTTCTGTACTAGGCATAGGTTCACGACACACTGCAAACTACAGACAGTTCAAACAAAAGGACTGCATACAGTGAGCATTTACAAGCCTATGTAATTGCATAATAATTCATACATATGCATATAAGAATGTGAGTTATTAAAGATGGACAGAGAACACCAAAAGTGACTGAGGGAGGGTCATGAGAACAGCAAAAGCCAGTGATCCCTGGGATAAGCATACCAGTTTCTTGATAATTTAACTCCTGACAGTTAAAAGGTAAAGGCTACAGATAGGGAGATAGTGGAAAACAAAAGGAAGCAGCCAGTTAGCTGAGAAGTGAAACCAAAACGAGTTTACAGAAGGCTGCATGACTTCTGAAATTCACAAGGCCTTTCTGAGTCTTCCCAAACACAGAAACACAAATAACTTGCCCGGGATTCCAGAGACTTCTCATAGGCCAGACTGTAGACAAACACAGGCACGTGCCATCATGAGATGAAATCAGGTCACAGAAAGACCACTGAAAGTATCTGACTTGAAGAAAGGAGAAAGGAGAAAGGGAAGGAGGGAAGGAGGGAAGGAGGGGAGGAGGGGAGGAGGGGAGGAGAAAGGAAAGATGAAGATGCCAAAGGCATCAGACTCCTACCTCCCTATCTTTACATATCTTCTTATGCAAGCGCCTGACCTGCCTTGCACATGGGCAACAAAAACATGGGCAGCAGAAAATGAATGTGTGTGTGACCCATAATGAGTGTGAATAATATTTTAAAAAGGGAACAGGGGCTTCCCTGGTGGCGCAGTGGTTGAGAGTCCGCCTGCCGATGCAGGGGACACGGGTTCGTGCCCTGGTCCGGGAAGATCCCACATGCCGTGGAGTGGCTGGGCCCGTGAACCATGGCCTATGAGCCTGCACATCCGGAGCCTGTGCTCCGCAACGGGAGAGGCCACAACAGTGAGAGGCCCGCGTACCACAAAAAAAAAAAAAAAAAAAAAGGGAACAAACTTTCAGTGGCCACGTAACACTGAGTGGCCACATCAATTACACTTATGTCAACTCCTTCTTCTTGATCTTGGATTAACTGCTTCACATTGAACACCACGGAAGAGATCTCTCCATCCACAGAATGTATGTGGAGGCCTGATGAAGCAATTAACTCAGGTAGGCAAATAAATAGCCTCATGAAGCAGCAAGGTTAACACCAAGAGATACATGTGGTAGAATGCAAGCTCTTAATAGAAGAGAAAATGAGGAAGACAAAGGTCTGCACTGTAAAAACAAAAGAAAAAGAAGTGCCTTATAGTGAAAACTCAGAGTAAAAAGGACACACGATGAACATGATGATATACCCCACATCACTGACAGGTACTTTATAAGCATTTTCACAGGACTTATTGTATATTATGTTCTTTCATGTTCATTCAGTCTTATGAAATGCAGAGGAAACCTATTATTGCTTCTAGCTAACAAATGAAAAAGGTGAGGCTTAGAAAGGTGAAAATCCCTTGCCCATAGGCAAACAACCAGGAAATGATAGAGACTGGACTTGAACCTAGATTTTCTGACTCTAGGTACAGTGGTCTACCTAGTTCTCCCAAACAGTCAAACATCTGGACTGACTGAACAATATTCCTGCTCATCAGCAGAAAACTGGAAGGAATGACTTCTAAACAAGATCCCCAAACCGTGAGACTCCATGATTCCAATGTGCTCACTACCCCTTGAATGCCCTCTTGACAAAGAACAAACTCACACAATCATTTTGTACGTGCACATATGCATACATGCATGCTATGTGTGTGCACACCTGCATGCTGAGGGCAGGTAGGGAGCTGCGGAACCAATACTTAGGACATCAAGAATAAATAATGAATATCAGACTAGACCACTGAAACCTGCCTCTCTGCATAGAAATATTTTTAGCTTGCATCAAGTTCCTCTTTGCATAAAACACTGACATTTTCGTGATGTTCAGGAGCCTGCTGTTGGCTTCCAGAAGCTCTGGCACTATACCATGCTGTCACTGTAACTGCCCTCCAGTGAGCCATCGAAATCCTGACTAGACCATTTTTGAATACAGCAGCTTTCTTGCCACCAAAACACTAAATTGCAATATTTTATATTTATCTCTATTTAAATTTTAGTGATGCCACATAAATGTTAACATGGTCTTACACTAATACAATCATGAAAAAGTCTTAATAACACCACATATTGGCACAGACCCCAGATGAGTTATGGCTTGCTAAGCAGGCCCAAAGCATGCTTCTCAAGTCACTTAGTCCCCCTTAACTAAGATGTGACATCAAGATGTTTCCCCCATGAAATGTGTTTCCGGAAGCAATGGCAAAGTATACATAGAATCATTTGTTCACATTCAAAGTAGAAAGAAAGTATTTGGGATTACAGAAAAGATTACCCAAAAGGGTCTGGGGGAGAGGTTAATAACGTTTGAATCAATTATTTTATGGCATGAGAAACAAAAAGTGAGCCTCAGTAAGTTCGCAAGCCTCTAAAGCCTTATGAAGATAAGGACCTTAACTTTTCCGGGGCTGAAATCACAGCTACCATCGACAAATTCACATATTCTTCACCTTTCCAGTAGGTGCACAGGCAGTGATACCCCTGCCTGGCTCTGGTAAATCAGAGCAAGGGAGATATGCCCTGGAGTCCACAGGACAACCAGGGGTTGAAGATGAGGCAGGTAAGCAATAAGGGAAACAAAGGCCTGCAGTGCCCTCAACCTCTCCCCATGGAACAATTCTTCCAGCCTTCCTAGCTCTGCCCTTCAATTTACTAAGAAAAGATGCTTAAGTCTTTGAGAATGAGAGGGCATCAGACAGATACTGTGATTAAATAAAGATAAGCAGAGATAAAAGGCAAAGGAAATCTTTTCAAAACAAAGATTCCTGTCCATCAACAGCGGAATGGATAAAGTAGGTGTGGTACATATATACAATGGAATATTACTCAGCCATAAAAAGGAACAAAATTGGGTCATTTGCAGATGTGGATGGACCTAGAGACTGTCATACAGAGTGAAGTAAGTCAGAAAGAGAAAAACAAATATTGTATATTAATGTATATATGTGGAATCTAGAAAAATGGTATAGATGATCTTATTTGCAAAGCAGAAACAGAGACACAGTCGTAGAGAACAAATATATGGATAACAAAGGGAAAAGGGGGGGTGAGAGGAATTGGGAGATTGAGATTGACATATATACACTACTGATACTATGTATAAAATAGATAACTAATGAGAACCTACTGTATAGCACAGGGAACTCTACTCAATGCTCTGTGGTGACCTAAATAGGAAGGAAATCCAAAAAAGAGGGAATATATATATGTATAGCTGATTCATTTTGCTGTACAGTAGAAACTAATACAACATTGTAAAGTAACTATATTCCAATAAAAATTAATTTTAAAAAAAGATTCTAATGGTAAAAATGTTCAGAATAGCCTTTTTCCTACATCACCACAATCCCTGCATGCAAGCGAGGCAACACTTAATAGGAACCACACGTGCCCTTAAAGCAAGAATCAGAATACTGGTTCCTGTTGTAGAGGAACAAATGGTCCTAGAACAGATTTTCAAAAACAGAAGGAACTATAGTTCCAACGGACCAACTACAGCTTGAAGACATCTTGACTTTTTTAGGATGAGTATAATGATGAGGTGTTCAAATCTCTTTCTGCATCCACTCCTTAGAGATGCTCATTTCTCTTGCCTGATCAGTCTTCTAGCATAAGCCAGGCTAACTGAAATTTAAACAACTCCCAATCCAGAGAGTGTGATAATCTGACTGCATGTTGATTGGTTCCAGGCAACTAGGGGAAGACACATTTCCCCCCAAAAGGCCCTCCTTGGTCAGGTTCATCATTTATTCATCACCAGAGTAGCTTTACTGACAAAAGGATCAGCTCTTGGAGTTCATTCCCCTTCCTCTCAACTACCTGTGGTTGGTCTAACTTCAACTAGCTTTAAATAAAACAGAGAATGTGACCTAAAATATGTTATTAAATGTCCAAACAGGGTTTCGCTGGTGGCGCAGTGGTTGAGAATCCGCCTGCCAATGCAGGGCACATGGGTTCGATCCCTGGTCCGGGAAGATCCCACATGCCACGGAGCAACTAAGCCTGTGCACCACAACTACTGAGCCTGTGCTCTAGAGCCCGTGAGCCACAACTACTGAGCCTGCATGCCGCAACTACTGAAGCCCACGCGCCTAGAGCCTGTGCTCCACAACCAGAGAAGCCACCACAATGAGAAGCCTGCTCACTGCAACAAAGAGTAGCCCCCGCTAGCTGCAACTAGAGAAAGCCCACGCACAGCAACGAAGACCCAACACAGCCAAAAAAAAAAAAAAAAAAAAAAGTCCATACATATAAGATGAGGGGGAATCAAGAGTCACAGATGCTGACAACATGGGTGAAAATTCTTATCTACTTGGAATAAGGGCAGAATCAAATTCTTACTCTAGTTTCAATGGGATTACACTAAACTGTGGATAGAGATGTGCATGAGTTCAAATGTAACCTTCTTCCAGGCCAGTCAGGCCAAGAGTAAAGCTAGACTTCACCTGAAGGTTCCAAAGGATCCTGGCCAATGGGATGTCCATCCATGCTGCTCACCTGGAAAACGCAGCACCCAGCACAAACGCAGCATACTCCTTCAGCAGGGGTTCTGTGCTGTTCAGCCCATTGATCACCACTTGAAGGCCACCGAAGGAAAGCAGGTCCTGTGCATTATCCATCTGCAACAGAGGCACTGCTTAGTACAGTACAGACATCAAGGAAAGAAGAGCCTTTCTTTTGGTGACTATTGAAGAACAAACTAAAAAATCAAGTAAAAAGTGTCGGTGGCCTTTCTACTTAGGAAAGGGTTTGTAAAAACAAACTAAATTTTAAAATAATCTTAAATTTGAGAATTCCTAATTCACCCAACATGATTTATGAGCACCTGCGTGGGAACTGGCAGAAATGGTACCTAGCAATTGCTTATGCCAAAACGTCCTGGAAAATTCTAATACCGTAATGAGTCACAAGCTTACTCATAATATACAAGCTGTTAACACAAAGATCTGGTGTCATCAGCAGTAGTAAATGGCACTATGCTTCCTATTGGTGTCCAGCCTCAATGGGGGCAGTGGAGGCAGCAGACACTTTTTAAAAAGCTGATTTTTAATTAGAAATCAGGGACTGTAATAGGAACTCTGTTGCAGGGAGGAAAAGTGCTAGGAGAAGAATAACAATAGTACGCTTCTCTTCCCTCTTCCTCACTTTATAGTCTAAGGTTGACTGAATCTGAGGACACTCATGATAAATCTGCACAAAAGTCTCTCTCTCAAAAGCTTTAGCCTAGGTCTGTGCTACTCACTAGTGGCTATTATTGGACAGTGCAGAACATTTCTACCATCCCATAAAGTTCCTTCGGACAACACTGGTCTAGGCTATACTTAAGGTCCAAAGCCCCAAGTCCAGACTCTGTCTCTTTTATTCTATAGGGAATCTCATTCCCCAAGCTTTATTGGTATCCTGGAACAAGAAGACTCAACTTCCTCAGAAAGGTCACTGGATCCTGTTTTCCCCATGCAGTTTAGTAGCTACAGTCTCCCTTGAAAATATCTCTGTTGCTATAAAAGCTGTCTCTTGTCTACATGCTGATCCCACTCTACAAATCATCAGGAAAACTCAGGAAACTAGAGCCCAACAACAATGTGACTACTATCCATCTTTTTCCTCCAGACACCACTGAGCCCTTTCCTACCTGACTGTATCTTTCCAAACTGGAAGATGGCTCTAACAGAGAAATCCAGTTTGAAGGGCTGTATTTGACTCTTCCTATGTTTTTGGAGAAGCCTAGCCCATTTTTACCACTTAGAAGATCATTCTTATACTCAACCACAAGAGCAGGGGTTTTTGTCTTTCTGTCCACTGGTATACGCCCAGTGATTACAACAGTGTAAGCATATAGTTAAGTGTTCAATAAATCATCATTAAACCAATGAATAAATGTGATCAGAAAAAGATGTTACTGAAATAAACTCCACTGTGAGTAAAAAAGGCAATCTGGTGTATGTGTGTCAACAAAATGAATGGGTCGCTTGTACCACAAACCTGAAGAGATGGCCAATCCAGGGCCATGAAGTAAGCATGGAGTCTGCTCTGTCATAAGGTCCCCAAGCCAGGGTTGGCATTTGTCTGCCCTAATATGTCCTATGAAGAGGAATGATTTACTGGGCCATAGCCCAGCTAACTAGGAAGACTCAGAGCTGGGTGCTTTGCTGACATAAGCACAAATAATACGGGACTTCCCTGGTAGTCCAGTGGTTAAGAATCCGCCTTCCAATGCAGGGGACACAGGTTTGATTCCTGGTTGGGGAACTAAGATCCCACATGCCGCGGGGCAACTAAGCCCGTGTGCACTGCAACTACTGAGCCCACGCACCACAACTAGAGAGAAGCCCACGCACCGCAACAAAAGATACCGCATGCTGCAACTAAGACCCAACGCGGCCAAAACCATAAATAATAAATAAATAATACTTACTGAGTCTTCCTTCCTCACATACTTTGATTTTAAAATCTAAGAATTCACTACCTCTCCTTTGATCTTCCTTCCTCCAAGTTTTCTAGATATAAAACTCTGGCTCAGAGTCCTATAATTTCATGCCTGAGATGGCTACCTATCAAGGCTGGTATGAGTCCCTAGCAGAGCAAAGCAACACAGCCCAGAGTCACAGAGGTTCTATTCTAGATTCAGTTTATCTTCATTACTACAAAGATAATCCAGGGTATTATAAATGCTGACATTTTCAGCCTTTTCAAGATGTTTTCTCATTTGTTATTTCACTGGAAACTAGGAAGAAAAGAGTCACTCTGCCTACTGCATACCCAAGCTCCAAAATCTGGACCCCGCCCAGTATCACACAGGAGAAGGCATGACCAGAGCCTGGGTCTGGGGCCAGAACTTTTCCCAGGCTGCCCTCAGGATTGGGTGGGACAGGTGGAAAGGAGCTCAAGGTAGAAGCAGGGAGCACATAAGGAAGGAGGCAGTAGGGAACTGTGCCAACACTCAGGAGGGAAAAAGGGAACCAGAAAACTGACAAGACGATGAGAGAACCAAGAGAATAAAGAACGAGAGAAATGATGGTAAATAACTGAGGAGTCACATGAGGGAAGGCAAATACACCACCCCAGGGTGGATGGGGCAGACAGTGGCTGTTCCTCATAAACAACTCACACACTGTTTCCACACACACAGTTTTGCTTTTCACAAATCTCGTTGAATAATTCAAACATGGCTGTGAGGAATCCTTGGGCAGATCCACTTTGGGTCCTTGAAGCCCATAGCTCCTCAAAACTGCCAATCAGTAAGTCTAGAATAGAAATGGACTAAGTAAGTTCCTGGCAAGAAGAGTTCTATCTTCCTCAAAGCTAGTACTACATCACCCTAATTCCCCATCGCAACTGGAACTTAAGGCCGAGCTATGTCTTCTTTAATCCCCTGGTGAAATCAGGACACTGCTGCAGGAAGCCCGACATACCAGCCCAAACCACCTTATCCATATTTCTACTCAAAAGACCAATCACCCAAAACACTTATGACTCTTCTGCCAAAAGATCAAGTTTGGTCTCCATGCAGGGACTGGTTCCTGGACTGACCACAGGCTAAGTTTGGTGATGTCCAAGAAACTGTTAATCCTACCCAGTGACCCATGAAAGCAGAATGGGTTATCAGCCTAGAGATGACACTGCAGGGTGACCAAAGAACCTGCAAGGGAAATAAAATTTGTTAGGGCCCTGCTAGCCTCCTGTGTACTCACTCCCCCTAGGTAAGATAAGCTCTTATAAAAGGTCATTTGGCCTTTTATGCTGCAACTAAAGAGCCTGAAGCCTGATACCTAAAGATCCATCCAAGTATGTTAAGATGAGAAAGAGTAAAAGCTGTCAACATCAGAGCAGGACTGAGTTGGCCAATAACCCCTAGGATCCTTAATCCTTTAAATATCTATAACGGAAAAGCTGTTGGAATTTTTGTTTTTTACCCTGGAGAGAAAGACTGGAAAGAGGAAAGAGAACCCAGGTCCATTTTCTTCTCTAAAAGGATCACAGACCTGCTATTTGAGGCCTGAGAAAGAGTTATGAGCAGAGAGAGATGAAGAGGCCACCCCATAATTCCTGCAGATACAGTACACACTCATCCTCTCTCAACACAAAGGCTGGCAAAATCCTAAAGAATGTCTTTTGGCCTAGTTTATAGAGAACAAGGACGCTGTCGTGCGTGGGAGGATGCTGAAGATCTATGTCTTGATGAAGATCTCAAACAAGCCTTTGATTATGATTGCACAGCTTTCCCAGGCCACCATCGCCCCTAGTCTGGATTACTGCAATAGCCTCCTATCTGGTTTTCCTGCTTCTACCCATGCCCTCGGCCTACAGACTAATTCTCAACACACAGCCAGAGGGATCCTTTAAAAGTAAGTCAGATCAAATGCTTCTTCTGCTCAACATCCTCCAAACAGTGTCTGTCCAATTTCATTCTTTTCCACGGCGCTCCGTGATCTCCCTTCCCTTATCTCTCCAAGTTTTACCTACTTCCCTCCTCCTTCTCTTAGCTCCCGCCACATTATTGTTCCCCAGACACACTAGATATGCTCCCACCTTTAGGATTCGGTACTTGCTGTTGCTCCTGTCTGAAATCTTCCTTCCCAACACTGCCAATCCTTATCCTGCTCTACTTTTTATTTTTGAATAGTATCTATCACCTTCAAACATATTATATATAATTTACTTGTTAGTTATGTTTGTTGTCTATCTGCCTCTTCTAGAAGGTAAGCTCCAATTTTGTTCACAAATGTATCTTAAGTGACTGGAACAGTGCCTGGAACTTAACAGGCGTGCAATAAATTAACTTATTCAATAAGTGCATGACCTCTCTTGGCTCCTTCCACTTATATCCACCTATTCTCCTCTGAGCTTCATTCAGATGGCACCAGTATCCTGTGAGTAGCCAAAAGGTTTAGAGCACAGAGTTTAGGGTCAGACAGATCTTGTTGCAAATCCCAGCTCTACACTCACTAACTGGCTGACCTTGGGAAATCACAAATGTGACCTGTGTTTTATTTGCCTCAGTTATAAAATGGGATTAACAGTAGTACTCCAAAGGCAGGTATGGAAGTCAATGAATTAATGTGTACAAGGCACTTGAATATGTGCCTAGTATATGATAATGCTCAATAAACATTAACTATCACAATTATGGCACAAGTCTGATCAGTCATTTCCCTGCTTCAAACTCCCCAGTGGTTCTTAGGATCAAGGATAAAATCATGAAGAGAATGATTTTCCAAACCTCACCTCTCTGACTCCCTAACCTTTCCACTTTATCTATGCCACCCCACCCACTGGTCTCTGTGCTCCAGTCACTCCAGTCTTTTCCAGGTCCTCAATCTCACCAAATTCTTCTCTGACTCAGAATTTTTGCACATGCTGTTTCCTCTGCCTCTAATGCTCTAATACAATGGGGCAAACTTTTCCTGAAGGGCCTGAAAGTAAACATTTTTGGCTTTGTGAGCCATGTGGCTCACAACCACTTGACTCTGCCACTGTAGCAGTAAAACAGTCAAAAGCAATAAAACAACACATAAACAGATGTGACTGTGTTCCAATAAAACTTTGTTCACAAAAGTGGGCCATAGTTTGCCACCCCCAGCTCCAATCTCCCCTCTTTGCCTAGTTAACTCCTAATCATCCTTTAATGCTCAGCCTAAATGGCACAACTTCAGAGAAGCCTTCCCCAGTGTCCCTGACTAGGCTAAGTTCCCCTGTTATATATTCACACATTACCCTCTGGAGCCCTTATCACAGTCTTAAATTATCTCATTATTAAATTGTTAATTTTTTCATTGTTCAATTGTTCATTATTTAATCACTCTCACTTCCAGACTATAAGCTACATGGAACAAGTACCACATCTATTTTACCTCTGCTGTATCCTCAGTGTTGAAAAATTAAATGAAGTAACACTCCAAATGAAAAAGAGCTTGGCTCTGGTCTGTAAGAATATATCTTACTACAACAGATATTGGCCTAGATTAACAATGCTATATACCGGGCTTCCCTGGTGGCGCGGTGGTTAAGAATCTGCCTGCTAATGCAGGGAACATGGGTTCGAGCCCTGGTCCGGAAAGATCCCACATGCTGCAGAGTAACTAGGCCCGGGCGCCACAACTACTGAGCCTGCGCTCTAGAGCCTGCGAGCCACAACTTCTGAAGCCCATGCACCTAGAGCCCATGTTCCACAACAAGAAAAGCCACTGCAATGAGAAGCCCTCACACACCGCAACGAAGAGTAGCCTCTGCTCACCACAACTAAACAAAGCCCGCGTGCAGCAACGAAGACCCCACACAGCCAAAAATAAATAAATTAATTAATTAATTAATTAAAAAAAAATGTTGAACACCCTGAGAGAGAAGGAAAGATGGTGACAATATTTTCGTAGGGCCTTGGGCAGTGGGTGTTATTTTTTGGAGCTGTTAGTTAAAAGTCAGACTGACAGACAATGAAATATAATACCTGATGGACATAATATTCAAGATCAAAGAGTGCCGCAATCTTCTCTTCCAGGCTGGAGTTGGAACTATTGAACTTGTTGATCAGTCGTACCATGATCTGCATGTCAGTCTCAATGACAACATTCAGCTCCTCAAAGTCCTTCTTCAGCTCCTCAATGGGACGGAACAGCCGTTTAACTTTGGCCTGCCTTGCCTAAGGAGAGTAGCAAAGAGATGGTTAATCCTCGATTGAAGACATCTCCCCAAGACTCCTGTGGTCTACCATGGATACCCATCCTCAAAGAACTGCTGCTCTAGGAGGCAATCTTCTTTAATCTGTACTATCAAAAGTCCTGATACTTTCCAAGATGCCCAGAGAATAGAGAGCCCTCAGAGTCTACCCATGTAACCCTCTGCCCCAAGAACACACTCAAGATTTTCCAAGGTTCACCTATCTCAGTATGCCTTCCAATGTTCGGAAGAATGTCAAGTATTCTTGTAATCACTGAGGTCAGAGGAAGCAATGCAAGCTCACCCTCCAACCCTTAACCTCACATGGGAAAGCTGAGGTCTAAGGTGAAATAATCCACACCTTGGTTCTCTTTCTTCTACAATCATAGAATATCTTTGCTTTGCCCCTGCCCCATCCAGCAACATTTTAGGGAAACCCGGATGGAGGAAACTGTGGGTAAAGAGCTGTCAGAGTGGGAGCAATTTGCTGATGAAAATTAAATCTCTGTCATTACTGTCAATCTAACTACAGGTGTACAATTTGTTCAACTTTTGAAGTAGCTAAATTACTGCATGTACTATACTCGTCTCAAACAATTTTCGCTCAGTACCTCCCCACCCCACACACATATAAAGATTTTAAAATGAAGTTATGTTGGAGGTGAATAAGAGGCTTTAATTAGATATTTTATACATGTGACACTTTCTGTTTTCTTCCCAATTTTAGAGGATAGTGCTTATAAAGAGAGTCTGAAAGGTCACAGTGGCTTATGTCTCTATCTTCCAAGAATAATTAAAAGGCCCGAATATTTATAAAAAGCAGGATGATGAGCAGCTGTCAGCTCCAAATTGCTCATCTATTACCTATGGGTTTTCTCTCCAGTTACAAGGACTCCATAGAAACACCAACCAAAGAAATGAATCAGTCTCTCTTAAAAAAAAAACACCAAGTTCCTAGCAGAGCAATCTCATCTATGCGATGCCATATTCTTCTCCTTTAGGCTAAACAGTGAAATGCTCTCCTTACACCCAGCTAGAGGACTCCGGGTGGCTGCCAAAGGCCAGGCAAAGAGGTCTAGGAAAGCTGAGTCACTGCCTAGAGCTGTGGGATGACAGACAAGTGAGCAGGATAAGAAACTAGTCACCTCTGCCTAACAAAAATGATGCATGCCCTCAGGAAGGCCTTTAACAAAACAAAACTTTTAATTTTGCAGTAATTATAAACTCAAAGGAAATTACAAAAATAATACACAAGAGTACTATATAACCTTCATTCAGCTTCCTCCGATGGTAACATCTTATGCAATAACAGCACAATGTCAAAACCAAGAAAGTGACATAGGTACAATACTATTAACTAGACCACAAGCCTTATTCAGATTTCACCAGCTTTTACATGTACACATTTGCATGTATGTGTGTGCATCATTCTCTATAATTTTATCTAATATACAGATTCATAACAGAACAATCAAGTTACAGAACTGTTCTATCACCATCAAACAACTCCACCATAGTCCTCTATAGTTGCACCTCATCCTCTCATCCCTTGCCTCCTGTCCCTATGCCCTGGCAACCACTAATTTGTTCTCCATATCTATAATTCTAGCATTTGGTGAAAGCTATACAGACAGTTACACAGTCTGTAATTTATTGAGATTGGCCCTTTTACTAAACTTAATGCACTTGAGATCTATCCAAGTTACTGTAAATATCAATGGTTTGTTTCTTTTTAATGCTGAGTAGTATTCCATTATATAGATGTACAGTTTGTTTAAACATTCACCTGTTGAAGAATGTTTGTTTCCAGGTTTGGAGTATTATGAATAAAACCGCATGAACATTTGTATAAAGGTTTTTTTGGTTTTTTTGGTTTATTTTTTTGCAGTAGGCGGGCCTCTCACTGTTGTGGCCTCTCCCATTGCGGAGCACAGGCTCCAGACGCGCAGGCTCAGCGGCCACGGCTCATGGGCACAGCCGCTCCGCGGCATGTGGGATCTTCCCGGACCGGGGCACGAACCTGTGTCCCCTGCATCGGCAGGCGGACCCTCAACCACTGCGCCACCAGGGAAACCCTGTATAAAGGTCTTTTAAAAAATAAACTTGGGGGCTTCCCTGGTGGTGCAGTGGTTAAGAATCTGCCTGCCAATGCAGGGGACATGGGTTTGATCCCTGGCCTGGGAAGGTCCTACATGCCGCAGAGCAACTAAGCCCGTGCGCCACAACTACTGAGCCTGCGCTCTACAGCCCATGAGCCACAACTACTGAGCCCGCATGCCACAACTACTGAATCCCATGCGCCTAGAGCCCATGCTCTGCAACAAGAGAAGCCACAACAGTGAGAAGCCCGCGCACCGCAATAAAGAGTAGCCCCCGCTCGCCGCAACTAGCGAAAGCCCTCACACAGCAATGAAGATCCAACACAGCCAAAAATAAAATAAAATTTAAAAAATAAACTTAAGTTCTTATTTGTCTGGGATAAGTGCCCAAGAGTGTAATTGCTGGGTCATAATGATAAGCATATGTTTGGTTTTATAAGAAAGAGCCCAACTACTTTCCAGAGTAGCTGAACCATTTTATATTCCCACCAACAATGTATGAAAGATCCAGTTTCTCCACATCCTCACTAGTATTTAGTATTATCATTTAATAGTAATAGATACTGCTATCTATTACTATCTATCTAACAGATTGTATTATCATTAAATAGTAATAGATGTATAGTGATATTTCATGGTGAATTTAATTTGCATATCTCTAACATCTAATGATATTAAACATTTTTTCATGTGCTTATTTGCCATCTACATATCCTCTTTGGTGAAATGTTTGTTCATGTCCTCTTCCCATTTTCAAATTGTTTGTTGGTTTTTACTGTTGAGTTTTGAGGGTTCTTTATATGTTCTAGATATATACAAGTCTTTTTTCAGATAGACAGTCCTTGCTTTGTACAGATCTGATATGCACCACTTTCAACCACAGTTTAAATAATACTAGTCTCCCAACATGATGCAAACTTCAGTTGCCATCATATATTTAACTTTAATTGCATTAAGTACCAACTTTGCTGCTAGCTCTTCGGTCCATAAATCACTATGTAAATAACATAAATGCCAATCATGAACAGTGGCTGATCACATTATTTATTTCAAAATCTGACAGTGAACTATCACTGTGCATCCATTATGCAGTTCACACACAGATGTCAAGTGTGTGGTTATATGGCTTCCTCATCTCCCAAGGATAAACCCATGTAACATTTCATAAAAATGGATAATCAAAAGAGAGAACTGATCAACAAAGTTGAAAGCGCAGCAAAGAAACAGAAAGTGGTAACTCTGGCAGTTGAACATATATTATTAAACATACACGGAATTACAGATGATGTCATAATTTTTGCTACAACTATCAAACATAATTTTAAAACTTCAAGAGAAGGATAGTCTATTACAGTTTCCCTTACTTTTATTCACTTCACTGTTCTTTCTTCCCAATGGTCCATGATTTCTTCTGTTATTATTTCCTTTCTCTTTGAAAAATATTCTTCAGTCATTCTTTTAGGTAGGTCTGCTGGTGATAAATTCTTTTAATTTTCTTTTTTGTGAGAGTGTCTTGATTTTATCCCTGACACTCCTGCAGGAGATTTTTATTGGCTACAGAATTCTGAGTGAACAATTTGTTTTTTTCAGCACTTGAAAAATATGCCACATATTTTTGGCCTCTGTGATCTCAGATGAAAAAGATGCTGTCATTCAATCATTATTCCCTATTGACAGTATGTGGTTTCTGTCTTGCTGCTTCCCAGATTTTTTTTCTGTCTTTAGTTTTCAGAAGGTTGACTGTGATGTGTTATGGCATTGATTTCTTTGAATTTATCCTATTTAGAATTCACTCAGCTTCATGAATCTGTGGGTTTATATCTTTCACCAATTGGGGGAGTTTTCCATCTTTATTTCTTTGATTATTTTCTCAGCCCGATATTCTTTCTCCTCTCCTTCTGAGACTCTGTGACACAAATCTTAGATTTTCTGTTATAGTCCTACAGGTCCTTAAGTCTCTGTTCATTTTTTTTTCAATCTGTTTTTTGTTACTTAGATGACTTTTTATGTCTAAGTTCACTGATTCTTTTCTTTCTCATCTCTATTCTACTATTAAGCCTATCCAGTGATTATTTTTCTAATTTTCAGTTGTATTTTTCAGTTCCAAAATTCTATGCTCTTTCTTATGTCTTCTATTTCTCTGCTGAGGTTATCATTTGTCTCAAGAGTGTACATAACTGCTTGAAGCATTTTTATGATAACTGCTTTAAAATTCTTGTTTGATAATACCAACTCCTAGGTCATCTTACTGTTGGCATTGGTTAATTGTCTTTCCTAATTCAAGTTTTGATTTTCCTGGTTCTTGGTATGATGAGTGACTTTTGGTATACTAGGCATTTTGAGTATTAAGTTATGACTCTGAATTCTACTGAAACTTCTTTTTCAGTAGGCAGTCACACTGTTTAGGTTTAATATATTGGTTCTGGTGTTCTTGTACAGTTGTGACCCCAAGACAATTTAGTTTTCACAGAATTTGCAGTGTTATTTTGGTCTGCTTCCTGTGTGTACTACCTAGAGCTAATCTAAAAACCTGGGCAGTATTCCACACTGTAGCTCCATTCTCCAATCTGTTGTGTTAATTCTGGTCGGTTTCTCTTGTGGGTTACTAAGGAGCATTCCCAGAACTTCATATGCAAAATTCCTTTCTCCATCTCCCTTCCCTCCAAAACCCTACCACCACTCTCTTGTTAGGAGAAGGAAGAGCATCATCTGCCACTGCTGGACACTCAGCATTGGGAATGGAAGCCCTTCCTTGGCCTATACTGACATCACCTTGTCAGGGTAACTGAAGCACTGCCTCATCACTGCTGATCTGAGGGTAGAAGTTCAGGCTCCTCACTTATCCCCATTAACACCGCCCCAGAGTAGAAAGCAGAATGCTGACTTACGCTGCCTTGTTCCCACCAGATGGAGGGTAGAAGGACAGACTCTCCATTCACCAGCCCTCTAGCATCGCTGAAGCTAAGAGAAGTGAAAAACTACCTTGGTGCTGCCAGGGAGGAGACATACATTCAGGTTCCCTTCTTGGCCTCTGCTGACACCACCCCAACAGAAAAAGCAGCCTGCTACACGCATGTGAAGGGTGAAAACCAGGCTCCATACTTGGTCTCTGCTGGTACCACAGCAGTGGGAGAAGCAGAGAATAGTCTTCTACCACCAGGCAGAGAGTAGAAATTCAGGCTCTCTGCTCAACTCTCCCTGACATCACCTTGACTGAGGTAGAAGAGCACTGCCTCACACCATCTATTGCCACCAAAGGGGGTGCAAGGTCAGGCTCCCCACTCAGCTTCTGCTGACACCACTCTGGTAGAGGAAAGAGAGTACAGCTTTGCTATACTACACCAAATGGGAGGTGGAAATACAAGTTCCCCAATCAACTCCCACTGGCACTAAGGGAGGTCTTTGGCTAAAGCAGAATAAGTATTGTCAAAAAGTTTTTTGTTCTATTAGGCTGCCCTTTTCCTAGTTCTATCTTACGAAGAGCAGGCCTTTCTTAGGGCCTTTTCTCTATCTGTACCTGTTGCTATTTCCATGATATGGGCTTCTCCAGTGCCCATTCTGGGATATACAGACGGCAAAAAGAAAGCCAAGGAACTCACTGCCATGTCATCCCTGAAATTCCAAGGTCCCTATCTAATCCACCTTCTTCTTCTCACCTTTAAAGTCTTCTTATGTTTGCTTTTAGTATTATGTCCAGGATTTTTAGTTGTCCTGAGCAGGAAGAATAGGGAGAAATGAGTCTATTTTATCTTGTCCAGAATCAAAAGTTTAAGAAGGCCATATTTGGGGGACTTCCTGGTGTTCCAGTGGTAAAGAATCTGCCTTCCGATGCAGAGGACGCAGGTTCGATCCCTGGTTGGGGAACTAAGATCCAACATGCCACGGGGCAACTAAGCCCACACGCCTCAACTGGAGAGAAAAAATCCACACGCCACAACTAGAAAGAGAGAAACCCGTGTACCACAACAAAGAGCCCGTGCGCCACAACAAAAGATCCCACATGCCGCAGTGAAGATCCCACATGCCACAACTAAGACCCAACGCAGCCAAAAATAAATAAAATAAATAAATATTTTTTAAAAAGAAGACTATATTTTTTAATGGAGCAATTTATAGGATGTAGGTAAATAACAGCTGACATGATAAAAACATAAAGCATCAAGCAATTTGTTTGATAGTAGGGGGATAAAGAGATCAGGTTCAACAAAAACGGCCCAAATGTGTTGGGTAAGACAGAGATTTTCCACAAAGCAAGGGATTCTGGGGGCTTCCCTAGTGGCGCAGTGGTTGAGAGTCCACCTGCCAATGCAGGGGACACGGGTTTGTGCCCCGGTCCAGGAAGATTCCACATGCCACGGAGCGGCTGGGCCCGTGAGCCATGGCCGCTGAGCCTGCGCGTCCAGAGCCTGTGCTCCTCAATGGGAGAGGCCACAACAGTGAGAGGCCCGCGTACCACACACACACACACAAAAAAGCAAGGGATTCTGGGAAGGACTGATTCACTTAAATCTAATAAGTTACCAATGGATATAATGGAATTGATGCCCTTCCCCCCAAAAAATCAGGTAAAAAAAATTCACTCAAGTGGTTAAGATACGACACAATATCTCACAGTATTGTCTTTATAAATAGTAAAAGCACATCCTGTACTTGCAAGTCACCATGCAAAGATTTTGTTTTAATATTGATAAACAAAAAGTATTATGGTATCTGCAGCCAGGAGCTTGAGACATGTAAGAAACTCCCCAACATACTTCAAGTTAATTTATTTGCCAGTCCCAATGCATTGGCAGGGAGCTGAGTCAGTCCAGGAAGGATACAAATGAAAATGAGAAAAAGAACCTAGGACCCAGCACCTCAGTGAAGGAGCTAAGAACCTAAGTGCCACAGAAGTAAAGAAACAGTGTGGCAGCCATAGGTCAGAAGTGGCAGCTGACTCAAATCAGCTGGTACAGAGGTGTCGTATTTGGCTACCATTATTGGGATCTCCCCTTGCACAGGGAAAGAATTATTTTTAATTGCAAAAAAAACAGCAACTGAAAACTTAAATAACCTCTTGCTTTTCCATTTAAAAAATATTTTCATAATATTCATACTTTTCTACACTAATTGAATTAGGGGATAAGAACGCCATTAAAGGGAGCAAAGAGAAGAAACAGGGGTGCAGTGAGTCTTCCACCCACAGAGAAAACATGGAACAGGGGCCAACTTTTATGTTCCCATCTGCTCCATGTGGAGCTCATGGTGAGAGAATGAGTAGTAATGAGCCCAACCCCTGGTCACAGGAATACCAATCTCTGCTCCAGGCACCTAAGCATGCACTGCTCTCCTCTGCTGGCCTCACCTTCAGCAGGTAGGGGATTTACTTTTCCTCACACCTCTCCACCACCACAGTTAATACACCTGCAATGGGATATAATTTTATGCATCACCTTCCTTTACCACAATTGCTGCCATCCTGCTACTCACCTTCTCATACCACATACACTCTCCACGTTGGGAGATGAGACTTTGGTAAGATGAGTAAAGACTTGGAGACTTGGCCTGCATATTAACACCTCCTCCTGAGGTCCTCTCCAACACACACACACATGTGCACGCACACGCACACACACATACACACACACACAAAGTCCATCTGTCTCAGAAATACTTAGCTCTGAAGGATCTGAGGGACCTAAAGCTTCCTCCACTAACACACAGGCTGTCAAGAACCTGGTGTTGCCTTTCCAAGATACTGCCAGAATTCTGGCATGAGGGCAGAGAAATATAATACAAAGCAAAGGGGCTTGTGAAGAGGAGAAGGGGGAGGGAGAACTTAGAAAGGTCTGCAAGGCAGCCATTGGAGGAGGTTCTTTCAAGGACAGGACTCAAGTGGAAATGTAAAAACTGATTTGCAACATTCTCTGGTTATCACATGAGCTCATGATCCATCTAAGAATAAGACTTCATTCTGATAGGTCGGGATCCACGAGCCATCCCAGACATTAGAGGCGTAACCGAAGGGCTGCAATTCTGCCTCTTTCTCCTTCTCATTCCCTTAGCTTATAAACAAATTTAGAGCTGGAGGAAACCTCAGCCATCTGTTGTACATTTAAGGAATTTGAGGTCTGGAAAAGGTTTGCTACATGTTCAAAGGACTTGGGCTCCTTCCTTCCTGGCCTAGGTCCTCTGTCCTTTAAATTTGTGTCTAATCCAAGTATAAGTGAAGAGATCTGGGTTTTAATCTCTATTCCCCTCACTGATGTCTGTGGTAATGCAGAGTATGGCTCTCTCTGCTTTCTGCTTCAATTTTTCCAGATATGTAATGGGAAGTTGGATCTTAACATAAACGATGACAGAAAAGCTCCCAACATTTTTTTTAAGAGTCTGTAAAGGGTTACTTATTTGGCATTAACTTACTTGGCTCTTTAAATTATTTTATAATATTATTGTTATTATTATCCCATGTTTACTGCTAAAGCTTCAGGAGACAGCGATTCCCTTCAAGGCCATTCTGCAGGATGATATGAACTCACTATAAACAACATCACAAACCTTGTCTTCCTTTGAACTCTCCATATCTGCCCCCTCCTTGAATTTTGCCAGTGCACTCTTGAGGTCCTGAGATGTATAGGTATTGGTGTTGATGTCCAGCCTGTCCAAAGAGAAGTTGAGAGTCACAAGGCGGGCACCATCTTTCCCAAGAAAGAAAACCCCTCTGGGTGGCTGGCACTCCAAGGCCAGCTAATCCAGGCCAGCTTTAACTCAGAGCACACTATCCTAACTTTGCCGTGGGTCAGCCAGAAGTCTAACAGGGTAATCTCACCTTGAAGCTAGAGGAGGAAAGAGCTGAAGATGGAGTCACTTCATGAAAGAGGAGAAAATGGCATGAGGCAGAGAGAAGCCCACCATGGACAGAGAGCTCTCAGCCAGCTACTCGGGCAGAACAAGTCTAGAATGTCTGTGCGATGCTGCTCTCTCAGTACGTGCCAGAGTAAGACCTCCTGGAGGACACTGGGCACAGACAGAGGAAATAACATATACCCTATTTATATTCTTCTAGGAAAGAGACCAACAGGGACCTGAGCCCCCCAAGTGTGTGCCTGACCTGATTTGACGACTCAGTCTATCTTTACAAAAACAGGTTGGATAAATTCATACCCTTAAGACCAACCCCTGAGCACAGAGTACATGCAGGAGGTATGAGTCAACCTGACAAAGGAATGAGTCTGAGATACTGAGAACTAAAATCGAGGCCAGCCACCTTCCATAGCCAGCCTCCAAGGACAGGGAAGAAAGGAACCAATGTGGACATAATGTCAGGAACCTGGCAGAGACTAGAGTGGTATCCTCACAAAGAGCTCTGGAGCTGATCCAAGCCACAACAATTCATCTTGACTGGAGAGAAGGTATTCATGGGGTGAGGGGGTGGAAGGCACGTTTTGCCACCAGCACTCACTTCAGTTCAGGGAACAGAGGTAAGAAAAAGAGTGGTACATACAGACTAAGGGAAGTGTAGAAAGTGGGCTGTGCATGACAAGACTGTCCAGCTGGCAGGGCAGGGGGAGGGAGGAATCCAGATATCCCTGGAGATATATCAGAGGCTGGGGAGGAAGGGGCTACTGGACCACTCTCTGTTCCAGGCGAGATGAGTACATCAGTCTCATGGTCCAAGATCCTAGCCAGCCTCAGGTCTCATGAGAGGTACTCACTCACAGTCTTTGATTCATCCTAGAGACCCCTTAGGGCCCTCAGAAAAACACTTGACTTCTTTAAACCCCAGTCCTTCTAAACTAATTAATAATAGCTAATCACTCCCATTTACAGACGACTTATCCATGTGTCAGGCACTATGTTAACCCTTTAGAAGTAATATTTCATTCAAATCATTACCACAACCCTACAAGGTAGGAAAGAGAACCCCTTTCCTGTCAGAGAATCACCCACTGCCAGCTGCATGAGGATGCCCCTGCCCTGACCCTTACCCCTAAGAGGGAGTTACGTATTTAGGGCTATAACTTGAACAGATTATCTCCTCCTTCCTCCAATACTTGGTCAGGATTAATCCCGTCATGTCTGTATATCTGTTTACTGCCTAAAGTCCCATTCTCCAGGCTATCCATCATCACCCACTCACAGCCCCAACTGCACACACAGAAATGTGCACATGTGTGGGTACACACGAGTGTGTGCACACACACAGGCACACATACAACTATCCTCAGCTGGTATTCTCACTTTATTCTTCACTGAGAAAAACAGATGTTATCAAGAACTCCCTCACCTTTCCATCATCCACTCTATACACCAACCTGCACCTAAATCTGTATTTTCTGCTTTCCCTACTACTGGAATGGATGACAGTGTCCCTGCCCCTGCTGAACTTAGGCTAGAGATCCCACTTGCCTTTTCAAAAGCTTTAACTCCCATAATTATACCACTCCCACCTGCCTGCATCATCAATTTTCCCTTTGATTGGATTATTCCCATCAGCATACCAACACTCCTTTGACTCCACAGTCTCTAATTATCATGCCATTTCCCTACTCCTGTTCAGATTAAGTAAAACTTTATGAACACATTGTCTTCATTCACTATCCACACTTCCTTGAATGCTATTTACGTTGCCATATGCATTAACCTGGATTTTATCCCCACAACCCCACTAAAACGGCTCATCAAAATTCCCAGTAACTGATGGCCAAATCCAATGGACTCTTCACTAGTGCCATGTTCCTCAACCGCTCAGCAGCATTTACACAGTTCACCCCTCCCTCCTTGAAACACTCTCCTTTCCTGGCTTCTTGTTGCCACACTCTCCCGGTTCTTCCTCTTCCTTACTCCTTCTCTGTCTCTTCTTGCTGGTTCCTTATCTCCTACCTAAATCCTATATGCTGGAACACCTCAGAGTTCAATCCTGGAAAATCTTTTCTTCTCTATCTCTATCCTCTCACCTAGATATTTTAAAATATCTATCAGGCAGTGATGCCCAAATTTACATCTTTGACCCAAACCTCTTCTCTGAGTACCAGCCAGACTCCTGTACAACTACTGATATATCTTGGATCTCGGATGTTTAATGGCCACCCCAAACTTATTACATCTAAAACAGAGGTCTTGATAGTTCTCCCCATAAAACTGTCCCTCTCTCAATCTTTTCTATTTCAGTAAATAGTACCTTCAAGTACCTAGTTGTGCAAATCCCAAATGAGGCTTTACCCTGAACCCCTAACCCTACCCTTTTTCCAACCCCTACATCTAAATCGTAAGCAAGTCTTATTGCTGTTACCTCCAAATTAAATCTCCAATTCATCCACTCTCCTTCACACACCATAGACTAAGCCACCATTATGTTTTGCCTGATCCACTTAAATGACATTTTAATTGTCTCTGTGCATCTGTTTTTGTCCACCTTCAATCTATCCTCCATATACATAGCAACTAGAATGATCTTGCTAAACTATATTAAATGACTCTCCCACCCCCAATCCTCCAATGGCTTTCCATTACAATTCTACTTAAATGAAGAACATTCAACATGCTCCTCAAAATTCCACATGATCTGGCCCCTTGTACCTTCCCAATCTCATCTTAGTCTTCTTCCTTCTCCTACCCTCTAGTCAACCTGATCATTTTCCTGTTTCTTGAACTTGACAAAGCCCTTTCCTTAACAAAGCCAGAAACTCTTCTTGTTTCTTCTGCCTGAAATGTTCTAACCATAAACCTATAAAACTAACCCCCTGCATGACTAAATGCCCCTCATTCTTCAGGTCTCAGTTCAAACATCTCTTTGAGAAGGCCTTCTCAAACCATCCTATCTACAGTTACCTCCCTCAGGGACTTATCACCTTATTTCTTCCCTAGTATTTATTATAATCTGTAATTACCTTACTTGCATACTTATTTCTCTCTTTTCCTGCCTGCCAACCTCAATAAAGCTAGCATCTTGCCTGTTTTGTTTACTACTGTATCCCCAGTGCCTGGCACATAGGCATTCAATAGGTCTTTTGTGAAATGAATGAATGGTGTAAGTAAATGGTCCTGTCCTTGGCCCACTCCCTTAACTACTATACCATATTATACCGTGGTAAATGCTCAACCCAAAATGAAACAACTTGGATGCAGTTTGTCCCTTATCCCTCTAAACATAAGAGGATGACTCAAAAATCTGGTTGTTCCAAGGCAAAAATAGAGATGTACTATGGAGAGATTGACAGGGATACAGACTAAAACCAGTGGAGATGGCAATACCTAACACACAAAGAGGAAAAGGAAAACCTGCTGAGAGCCAACTATACACTGAACTCAGGTAGTGCCAAGAGAATCTTCTGGGACAAGTCAGAGTCAGGAGACCTTGCCCAGGCTTTAGAGCCCACAGGAACTGTAGCTCTAGGTAGCAGTGTGGCCAGTCACACATCCAGCAGCTCTAATGGAGAAGTTGCCATGGATTAGGCTGAATGGACTATCCCCATCTCTCGCTAGCCAGTGGTTCTTTTTTTTTTTTTTTTAATTTACTTATTTTTATTTTTGGCTGCCTTAGGCCTTTGTTGCTGCGCACGGGCTTTCTCTAGTTGCAGCAAGCAGGGGCTACTCTTTGTTGCGGTTCGCGGGCTTCTCATTGGGTGGCTTCTCTTGTTGCAGGGCATGGGCTTTAGGAGCGTGGGTTTCAGTAGTTGTGGCACTCGGGCTCAGTAGTTGTGGCTCGCGGGCTCTAGAGCGCAGGCTCTGTAGTTGTGGCGCACGGGCTTAGTTGCTCCGCGGCATGTGGGATCTTCCCGGACCAGGGCTCGAACCCGTGTCCCCTGCACTGGCAGGCGGATTCTTAACCACTGCTCCACCAGGGAAGTCCTAGCCAGTGGTTCTTAACTTTGTGGGATCACCAACTTCTTTGACAATCTGATGGAAAGCTGTGGATCCTGTTCCCCAAAACAGAATTAAGTCAATAAGCAAAATATTATAACAGTTTTGAAAATCAGCCCTGCCCTTTGGCCTCTGTTCCCATTCCAGAACTAAAGAGGCAGGAAGACACTGTGAAGTGGAATTAAAGGAGCACAGGATGAGGTCCACTCCATGAGCAGGAAGTCACCACCAAAGGCAACCAGAGACTCACTGAGCTCACAGCACTGAACACCCACACCACCTTGTCAACGCCTTTGGGCTTCTGTTCAGACAGGTTTGCTGCTGGCTATAAATGCTGAGAAGGAAGAAGACATGTCCAGCATATCCTGGAGGCCATTCCAGGGCAGAGCCCTCAGAAACATTCCAAAGGAGAAAAGCAAAGAGGCAGGAGTAGGGACGAATATTCTTCTCTTATGGTGGCTCTACTACAGACCACATGGATGGCTCTGCTTTCTAGTATAAAAAGACAGGAGCGGGGGCTTCCCTGGTGGCGCAGTGGTTGAGAGTCCGCCTGCCGATGCAGGGGACACGGGTTCGTGCCCCGGTCTGGGAAGATCCCACATGCCGCAGAGCGGCTAGGCCCGTGAGCCATGGCCGCTGAGCCTGTGCGTCCGGAGCCTGTGCTCCGCAAGGGGAAAGGCCACAACAGTGAGAGGCCCGCCTACCGCAAAAAAAAAAAAAAAAAAAAAAAAAAAAAAAAGACAGGAGCAACAAGACAAAGCAATAAGTGCTCCTACTGATGATCTATGGTCAGGTATTGGAGAAATCACTTCCTATAGTATTAAAACCAACAAATAAAAAGCTCCAAAATCATCAAGTTCCTAACTCAATATTCTTAAACGAAGAAAAATCAGACTTCTTATTCAGAAAATAAGACTTGACTTAGATGTGAGAAAAGACTTCCTAAGTACTTTGAGACACTGAAAAACGTATGTATATGCATGCTAAGGATGGAGGGAGGTTGATAGGGGTTACGACAACGAGATTTGATTCTTTCTTCGACGGTTCTGAGAAAATAATCATCATATAACCTGGGTTAATCCAGGTTCAGGACTATCTGGAGAGATGGGGAAAGTAAAGATCCTTCCCAGTTTGGGGTGACTATAAGGACGACAAATAGCTCCTTATCTATCATAATATAAAGTTGAATTTTCCAACAGTGAAAAATGCCCAAATCTGAATAAGCTACTTTATGGGCTTGTGAGTGCCACATGGACAGGATGGATGACCTTTTGCCAGGTATATAAAAGAAAAGACTCAGGTAAAAATTGGGTCTCTAAGGTAACTTTCTGCCTCATATCTAACTGCAAAATATTGTTAAAATAATAAAAATCCAAGGACTGAGTAACACTAACCCCACTCAGTAATCCATGATTGATTCCCAATACTTACATAAATAGGCATATCTAGGAGATATTGAGGTCACTGTTCCAAACCATCGCAATAAAGTGAATATTGCAATAAAGCGAGTCATATAAATTTTTTGGCTTCCCAGTGCACATAAGTTATGTTTACACTATACTGTAGTTTATTAAGTGTGCAATAGCATTACGTCTAAAACAAAAGTAGGTACCTTAATTAAAAGATACATGACAAAAACCAATACAAACCAAAAAACCAATTACAATAGTAACATCAAAGATCTGTTCATCAAAGAACTAATCACAGGATCACCATAACAAATATTAATGAAAAAGTTTGAAATATTGTGAAAATTACCAAAATGTGACACAGAGACATGAAGTGAGCAAATGCTGTTGGAAAAATGGTAGCAATAGACTTGCTCGACACAGGGTTACCACAAATCTTCAATTTGCGAAAAACGCAGTATCTGCGAACCGCAACAAAGTGAGGCGCAATAAAATGAGATATGCTCGTATTAGAACAGGGACAGCGAACTATTTGTAATAATCAGATAATATTTTAGGCTTTGTAGGCCTTATGGGGTGATTTTCCCAACTACTCAACTCTGTCAGTGTAGCAAGAAATCAGCCATAGACAATACCTAAATGAGTGAGCATGGCTATGTTCCAATAAAACTTTATTTATGGACACCGGAATCTGAATTTCAAATAATTTTCAGTCATGAAATATTCTTCTTCTTCATTTTCTTTCAACCATTAAAAAATGTTAACAACAACCTAGCTTCTGGGTCATACAAAAAAAGGCAGTAGTCCCAATATTTTGCTTCAGGCCATAATTTGCTGGTCCTTGTATTAGATACTTCATGGCTGGTATTTATACTGACCTTTCAAACTGCACAATTCCAGCAGCCCCTGCAACCCCATGCCTCAACCTCCTTCTCCCTTACACAGGAAATAGCAAGCAAAAAAACTTGATAACTCAAGACAAAAAACATAAAAATAGAGACTACGAATTGCCCAAAAGCAAATAATCTAAACTGATTATTAAAAAATAAGGCAACTCTTACCATTGGAGAACTTTTGAAAGCCTGTTTTAATATAGACTAACAAGAGGAAAAGTTGGTCTGAATTAAAGACTTTAAAATGCAATTTTATTGCTCACCAAGTAAGTATTACTGCAAAGCAGAAGGCCTAACAGGCCTGTTTTAATGAATAGATGACCCATCTGTAATCAGTGCATTAATTGTTGGGATTCAAATGAGTACTCTTAAAGTACTGGGAAAAATGGCTTCATTTTTAAAGCAGGTTAAGCATTCCCCCTACAGCCTTTTTTAAAGTATCAATTTGCTTTGCAGACCATAGAAGTAAACATCCATAAAACCCTGACAGATTTATCACAAATTCTAACCTATTAAATTTCAAAAAAATTTAAAGCCATGTGTATTTGGGTAAGAAACAATACATTGTCATTACTCTCAGTATTACAGGGTCAGTGCTGTCAGTCTCCCAGTCCCTAGGGTTGACACTATACCTTTTGCCTTTTTTCAACCCTTTCAAATTATTTCGAAGCTTGTCCTCATCTTGGAGTTTCACTTCTCTTGCCCCAGTCTGGAGATTCAGCCGCACATGGGATCCTGCAGGAACAGCATGACCTAAAAGCCAAGAAGAGAGGAGGCTTATGACGTATACAGTACGTGGAGGGACACTGCATGTGAAAAATTCCTTCAAGCGAAGTGCATAGCACAAGTTATCTTGGAAAGATGAGGTAAACTCCGAGCATAAAAGAGTAATGATGTAGCAAGAATTCAAGTTTTCTCAATTCTGGCAGGATCATAGCAAACTCCACGTTACATCAACCACTGTGCCTCCATCAGAGAACCAAGGAGCCGGGGAAACACCACTCCAAGACAAGCTGTTCTGTTCCTGCCATCCCACTTCAGCAGGGAGTTTCTGTATCTTTGCCTAAGAATTAAAAGGGAACTTGAGTACCTGAGTGTATGTGTATAATGATCCACTTCTAACCTCAAACCCATCCAAAATGCCTCAAGGATTTTTTAAAAAGGTATGTTCAGAGTAGAATGGGGAAACCTATCTCTGGGGAGGCTCCCTGAATTGGGGGTTAAATGATGCAAAAAGTGAGACCCAGACTGGGAATAAAGGGAATCCCAAATAGATGGTGCCCTTCATGCAAAGACTCAGACACAGAAACTGACAGGCCACATTCAGGAGGCAGGGAGCAAGAAGAGCTTGGAAAAACTGGAAGGGCTGTGGAGGCTGCTGTCTTGATGTGCCATTGGAATCCCAGTTTGGGTAGGAAAATAAAAGGTAATGGCTGAGGAAGTTGGTTCTGGGAAAGATGAGGCCAAATACTGGCAAGAACAAGAAACTGGTAACTTCTATCCTATTCCTATGATCATGGGGCAAGAGGTAACTGCTTTTAGCATTAATTCCATCTCCAAGGGAGTTCCCTGGTGGCCTAGTGGTTAGGATTTGGTGCTTTCCCTGCCGTGGCCCAGGTTCAATCCCCAGTCCGGGAACTGAGATTCCAAAAGCTGTGCGGCACAGCCAAGGGGGGGAAAAATCCCATCTCCAAATGTATGAAAGGGAGAGATTATCTCACCTGGAGAGATCCAAAACCAACATAACAATAAGAGTATCTTCCCGGCTGAAGGCTAAGCAGGTCATCCTTGATTTTCCCTCTACTTTACACCCCATATACCCAATCTCCCAAATCAAGTGTTTCTCCTGCCATATGTCTTCTTTCTTCTTGAATGCATACCTTTCTCTCTGCCCTCCCCACCACTGCCCTTCTCTGAACCATCACCATCTCTCTTCTGGATACTGCCAAAGCCTTCTAACTGGCCTCTACTATCTCCTCTTACCTCCTAATCAAACTGTTCTTTACAATGAATGATTTTTTTTTCTTTCAAAACACAAATCTGACTATGTTATTCCCCTGCCTCGAACCTTCTGATGGCTTCCTACTGTTCTTAAAGATGAAAATCTTCATGCTGGTCAATGAGGCCCTTTTTAGTATCTAGCTCCTTGCCTGCCTCTTCAAACTTGTCCACTCCTCGTTCCCCATGTTCTAGGCCACACTGGCCTTCTTCCATTCCATGAAAGGAACCATGCTCCCTCCTACCACAGGGCCATTCCACCTGCTGTTCCTTTCACCCAGAATGCTCCTTCCTACCCCAGCCTCCATCTCTTCAACCTTCCAATCCCAGCTAAGAGTCGCTTCCTCTCTGAGAGGCATCCTCTTTTTCCCCAGACCAGATATGGCTTCCCCCTAAAGGTTTTCACACAACACCATGACCCGTTTTCTTTCTCTTTCCTTCTTTTTTTTTTTTTTTTGACCACCCCATGCAACTTGCAGGATCTTAAGTTTCCCAACCAGGGATTGAACCCGGGTCCACGGCAGTGAAAGCACCTAGTCCTAACTACTGGACTGCCAGGGAACTCCCCGCCATGACCCTTTTTCTTAATAATACCACAATCAATAGTTATATCTTAGCTTATCTTCAGGGTCTATCACATATGCAAGCATATAGTAAACCCTCAATAATTATATATTAAATGAAAAATCAAAAATGGAAGAGAGAAAATCCTAGCTTATCTAGAGGTGTGTGGAAATGCCAACAAGGATTTTCACTAGGACAAGTAGATTCATAATAATTCATAATAATTAGTAGTCATAGTTATTTTTAATAGTAATTGTACTAATAACATAATAATAATAATAATAATATCTTGAATTTTCAGACTTTTGAAATTAGAAGTAAAAAAGAGAAAAAGTACATGACTTTAAAAGTTTCAGAACATAACAGGTTAGACTGTGCTAAGCTGGCCAAGGAAAAGACTAGGATCTTATGTGAATCCATATATTTTATTTGGGGAAAATTCCAAAATTACTCCCTTCACATATGCCACCATAGGGGGCAAGAGCAACCACAATAACATTAACTTAAAATACAGGTTACGCTCATTTAAAATACATGAAACCAGCCACGGCAGCAGTGGCAGAGGCAACAGAAAACACAGTATTTCAAAGGTTTCCACCCCATTGGGAAAAAGGCCAAGTTAGAGAGTGTGATCTGACCTGCTTCCTTCTAGGGCCTCTCTGAAGGGACCAGAACACTGGAGAAGAACAGAACAGAGGCAAAAAGTCACCAGATACATGCAGGGATTGGGAGGTAGAGGGGAAGGGGAAAAGCAGAAAATAAGACAGGAGTCCAGAAAGGCAAATAGGCCTGCAAAGCCTGCGGTGTCTATTTCCCTAGCCCTGGCTCCCTGAGGGGGAAAAAAATAGGTGGTAGACTGCATCATTGTCACCAGTTCTGTTCCATCCACCCCCTTTACCATGTGACCTCACAGTCCCTCCTACTAGTAGTAGAGTGTACTTTCCCAACCTTTGACTTTGGACTTAGCCTGTGACGTGCTTTGGCCGGCAGGATGTTAGCAAATGTGCCACAGAGGTTTGAAATGTGCTTGTGTGTTTGGCTTGTCTCTTGGAATTGTGTATCACTGTGAGAAGAACATGCTCTACTAGCATTCTGATCCAAGAAGGATGAGAGGTCCATGGAGCAGACCTGGACCCAAAGTGCAGACTGGAGATGAACCCAGCTGAGCCCAACCACGGTCAGCCAAGTCTAGCCTATTTGCAGACATGTGAACAAGAATAAATGACTGGATACCTTTTTTAACTTTTTACTTTGAGTTACCTTTAAATGTACACTTGCAAAAATAGTATAGAGAGTTTCCATATATCACACAGCTTTTCCCAATGTTAATATCTTATATATCCATAGACAGTTACTGGGAAGTTAATACCAGTAACCAAACTAAAGATCCTTTTCAAACCTTACCAGTGCTTCCACTAAGGTCCTTTTTTGTTCCAGGACCCCATATGACCTTTGGTTGTTATTTCTCCCTAGTTTCCTGCACTCTACAACAGTTCCTCAGTCTTCCCTTGTCTTTCATGACCCTGATACCCTCAAGAAATAAATACTTATCAGTTATTCAGAACTGTCTGGTTCTTGGCATGATTAAACTCAAATCATGCCACCTTGACAGAAGAACAACAGAAATTATGTCATGCTCTTCTCAGTGTATCATATCAAAAGGTTCGTGATGTCAACATGTCTTATACTGGTGATATTGGTCTTGATCAACTAACAAAAGTAATCTATACTGAGCTTTTCCACTGTGGTAAACAAAAATCATGGCAAACTACCAAACTGTAGAAAACAGGCTGGCGGTTTCTCAAAATGTTAGACAAAGAGCTACCATATGAACCCAGCGATTCTTCACCTAGGTGTATTCACGAGAGAACTAAAAACATATGTTCACACAAAAACTTGTACATGAATGTTCACTGTAGCATTATTTATAATATCCAAAATGTGGCAACAACCCAAATGTCCATCAACTCTGAGAAATGAACAAACAAAATGTGATCTATCCATTCAGCAGAATACTATTCAGCCACTAAAAGGAATGACATACTTCAAATCATTAAACTGTATCTCAATAAAACTGGAATAAATAAATAAAATACACAGTAACTTTAAAAAAAAGAATGAAACACTGATATATACTATAACATGGACGAACTTTGAATGCATTAAACTAACTGAAAGAAGACAGATACAGAAAGTCACATATCATATGATTCCTTTCATATGAAATGTCCTGAATAGGCAAATCAACAGACATAGTAAATTAATGGTTGTCGGGGCTAGGGGAAGGGAGGAATGGGGAATGACCACTAATAAGTATTGTTTCTTTCTGGGGTGATGAAAATGTGGTGGTGGTTACACAATACTGTGTGTATACTAAAAATCCCTGAATTATTTAAAAAAAAATCATGGGGGAAATATTCTGAGATTACACAAATCCTCTTTTTCCTCAAACCTTTGCACACCATTAGAGGGGTCCGTTTGCAACAATTACCACTGTGGAGATAGTCTAATAGCAATTTTCTACTCCCCTCCTTCCTTACACATTTATTAATTGAAATTTCACTACAAGGAAAAACTGTTCCTCCTCCATCTACTTAATTATTTACTTTATCAATATGTTCTCATGGATATTTTATTCTATGAGTTATAATGCAATATTATCATCATTTTGTTGCTCAAATTATTTCAAATTATTTCAGCTTTGGCAACTAGGAGCTCCTTCAGGTTAGCTCTTGTGTTCCTTTGGCAAGTCCCTTTGCCCCATCATTTTCTTTTTTCAAGTACTTCCTTACTTTCTGGATCCATAAGATGCTCCAAGTTTATCTTGCATTTTCCTTTTCCCAGCCCTGGAATCAACCATTTTTCAAGGAGTCCTAGTTTTTTACTGAAGAACAGTGTTTAGAAACCATGATCTGCATGATAGGTGTGCTCATTACTACTAGGTTGTCATTGCTTCTGGGCTCTCTCTGGGTCAGAGATAAGAAATTTATATGTGTGTATACATATACATATACATATATTCACATATACACATCTGTATTTCTACATCTATTTGTCTGTGGACCTCTTAAAAACTACAAGTTTATACTGATACCTCAGATTCCAATCAGCCCCACAGGGTTCATCTCCCCCATTTCCTTATTTGCAACTTCTTTCTCCAATAGTGAGAAAACTAGTTCTTTTTACCTGCAATAATTTATTGTTCAATACTAGTACATATACAAAGTAGTTTCAAAATTGCTAACCCATACCCCTGTGAGAAACACATTTGACAAACTAGATTACAGCATTTACATACAGCTCCTTTGTCTTTAATTTTACAGTATCTAGTCAAAGTTATCATTTCACAAGGTCACTTAGGTTAGTTCCATTCTTCCCTACCCCCATCAGTATGATTATGTTATCAATTTGGTTCATTTGTTAGTGTCTGTGTTCCACTTTGTTGTTTCCATTCCTCCACATCCTGGTTGGTTCAATTTTTTATTTGGGGGCATATGAAGGGTACGTGAACTATTACTATGGTTCTAAGAGTCAAAGCTATACAAAAAGAAATTACTGTCGTTTTAAAGCTGAGTTTTGAGTGGTTTGTTTATTGTGGCAATTCATTCCAGTGGTCCCGAAACAAGGAATTTAGAAGTGTCCAATAGAAAAAAGAGTTCTTTTTTCTGAAATTACATCATTTCTATCTTTTTAGTGTTAAAATGTCCTTTTATAAAATGAGATAATGATGATGGTGGATGATAGTGGGTTGTTTCTATGTTAAGGCCCTTAACTCAGCAAAGTGAAGAAATTGGCCTTTGGTCCTCCGAACTTTCTTTTAAAGTTTTCTGGTCCATGAAACACCATAGTCTAGAAACCACCCATCTATTCTACCAACATTCCCTAGGACGTTTGAGAATTATTCCCATGGTACACTTTAAATTACTGAATTTTATGGTATATAAATTTTATCTCAATAAAGTTGTTTTAAAAATTAATTTCTTTGGATAAAGCAGTACTTCTCCTTTTGAATCCCGGGACAGCAATTAGGCTATCAGATATAGTACAAGGTGACAGCAAGCATTCCTAGGGGCCAAGAAAAAGCTAAGTTCAGAGCCTAAACACAAACCCAGAAGGATAGTTCTGGGTAGGGTAGAAAGAAGAAAATGAGCCTAGAAAGCCTGAGGCCATCAAACACCTAGGCAAGAGGAATACTGGTAGAAGGGCAGGTAAGAAATATTGATCCAAGATGCAGAAGCCAACTCAAATGCCCATGGGAGGCAGGCAAATAAGAGAGATGAGTGAGGAAGGCCATCTGTAAGACAACAGGGAGTGGTGAGGGCTGAGAAAAAAATGCCCCCTCTGAAAGCATTCAAATTTTAAAATACAAAAGCTAAACAAAACATATCTATATATGGAATTCAGCCCACAGCCAATTTGTTACTACTGGAAAAGATGTTTCACCTATTGACATATCTTGCCTGACTCAGTATTTGTCCCAACTCACCCAAGTGCCCAGTGATTAGAAACTTAGCCCTCCTGGGCTCAGAGTGGCAGCATCCTGCTTGGGTAGTGCCCACAATGAGCCTGCTGTGCAGTCTGACTGCCCTGCTTCAGCGGAGACAGGGCCAATTGAGATGGATGCCACAGTGCCCTGGTTTCTGCGTTGGCATCAGATGCCTCGCGAGTTATATGTCTTTGGGAGGTGTCTCTGTAGGCTTTTGCCTGGAAACCTCCCCCTCCAGGGACTTCTAGGCTCTTTCAAGTCAAACCTGGACACAATGGCAGAAAATCAAGGGCTGCCGCGGCACACCCTGCTCAGATGAGAACTGGCCATGAGACCATGAGCACTGGAACTCTGCTACCCATTCAGCTCTTTCTTTGAGGGTCAGGTAAATTCAGGCAAATTCCTTTTTATTTTTTAATCTTCATGCCCTTATGTGTCAAATGACAAGAATCTATCATGTCTGCTTTCACTGTGTTAGACTGTTGTGAAGAATAAATGAGAAAACACTGCGTCAGTGCTCAGAAGAAGTTAAAAGTGCTTCAGGAAACACAGCCCCGAAAAGGTAAATGTTGGGCCTTCCCTGGTGGCGCAGTGGTTGAGAGTCCGCCTGATGATGCAGGGTACACGGGTTCATGCCCTGGTCCGGGAAGATCCCACATGCTGCGGAGCGGCTGGGCCCGTGAGCCATGGCCGCTGAGCCTGCGCGTCCGGAGCCTGTGCTCCGCAACGGGAGAAGCCACAACAGTGAGAGGCCCGCGTACCGCAAAAAAAAAAAAAAAAGGTTAATGTCAACCAGAATGAAACAAAGACATTTTATTTATCAAGTCCTGTAGGTATGTATTAACACAAGTAAAAATTCCCAATTATGCCGAGTTTCTAAAGGGCAGGGACGAATTACTTGTGCCCACAGCTCAGGCTCAACTCCAGGCACACAGTAGGCCACCAGAAAGGTCAGCTTGAATGCCAGCCCCCTGGCTCCCACTTCCAAGACCAGAAAGAATAGGAGGAATATGGGACAGGAAGCAATGCCACTCACCTCCAAGCTCCTAACCAGGGCTGGTCAGAGCTGAGACTTTACAAGCACAGTTGCCATCGCTACCACAGCCCTATCCTCCTGCTTTTTAATTCAAAAACCCCTAACAAGTCCTGGCAAGATCCCTGCCTCACACAAATGAGCATCTATCCTGTCTCCAAGGCAGGACTTGAACTGAACCAGTAACAAAAAAATGTGCACAAACCTCTCTAGGGTGCTGAACCCTGAACCAATGCTTAATGTTTTTTGAAGGAAAACACAACTGGAGATCTTTTTTTTTTTTTTTTTTTTTTGCGGTACGCGGGCCTCTCACTGCTGTGGCCTCTCCCGTTGCGGAGCACAGGCTCCGGACGCGCAGGCTCAGTGGCCATGGCTCACGGGCCCAGCCGCTCCGCGGCACGTGGGATCTTCCCAGACCGGGGCACGAACCCGTGTCCCCTGCATCGGCAGGCGGAATCTCAACCACTGCGCCACCAGGGAAGCCCTGGAGATCTTTTTTGTAAGCAGCAAAACACAGAGTGAACCAGTCTGTATTGTCATTACATTTATGCATTTTCTAAAAGGACTAAACAATGGCAAAATGAGAAAAAATAAAAATATTCTCCAAACTGATTTTTTACTCTGCTGCATAATCTACAGTCTGAGCAGGGCCTTAGAAGAGTTCTCTGGCATGGCTTCCAAGCAAGGGTGGAAATCCATCACCTGCATTAAAGCCCTTCAGATCAAGAGACTCCACAGTCTTCCTCTGGGAACAGCTATCTTCATAGCTCCCACCGCATTCCAAAACTACCCTCCAAAATTTTATCTGCTGTGACCTAACCAGTGTCTCCTTTCCAGTTCTCAAGGAGGACAGACGACAGCTGGGCACCAACTTCTGTATACAGAATTCACAACAGCAGTGGTCTTCAAGTACAAGGACTAGCAATGCTACTTGGAAGATTTCCTCTGTTACAGTTGGAGAGGTACTCTGAACAGCCATCAGGACAAAGGCTCAAAGTAACCATATCCAGGACACCGTGAGCCTCTTTCCACAACTGGCTAGTCAACAAGCATTTACTGAGGATTAGGTAAGAGCCTGCCTGCTCTATTCTAGGCATTCCTTCTACCACACTTTACTGTGTACCCACTGAAGAAAGCCACCTGCTGTGTTGGGCACTGGTAAAGATACCACATTAACAAAACCAATAGCTGCCACTGAGGAATATGAAGTAAACGAGGAAGAGGGGTAACAATATTTAGAGTCCCAAGTCCAGATAACAGCTTTCAGGCAAGCAAAGAAGTGGGCATATTCAGGGGACAATGAATAACTCCATTTGAAGCTCAGCATGTAACAGAAAGAGAAGGAGCAAAGAGGCTAGTTAGAAAGCTATTATACTTGACCTAATCAAATATAATCAAGCCTGAATGAGGGGAATGGGTAGGGAATGGGAAGAGTGAGACGGAGTAAGGGATGACAGTATTTTGACCAGAAAAACTTAGGAATTCTATCTGACAGGGGTCAGTCCTCCTTCCCTCAAAAGCACCAGACCTTTAAGCATGTGCAGTGACTCCTCGGACCAGCCCAAGAGACCTGTCAGAGCCCCACAATTTAGTAAATCCACGGGTAAAGGAGAACAGGGGAGAAGGGGCAGAGGGGCTACTTTCACCCAGAGACTCAGGATGGGTATCCCACACCTGTTTCCTAGCCCACTGATTGCCTCCATTCCCCTTTTATCTCTACCCTCAATGTGTTCCATGTTCCTCTTTAGCTCAGAAGACCCAGTGAGACTAACAGATATATAGCACAGCCCTTTAATCAGAGCACTTGAGCTTTTACATCCATGTTGGGAACTGGTTTTCAATAACCCTATTTATTGCTATAGTCTACTAGTTCCTGCCATTTCTTTTTTTAGAGATATTGTCCCACACCCTACTCTCTCAACCCTACAAAATGTTAAATATATTCAGATTTCAATCCATTTTCAATTGTGCATACATGTATCTGTTGGGGATGAGGAGACAGGGGAAAGACTTGAGAAAATTAGAGGGATTTCCCTGGTGGTCCAGTAGTTAAGAATCCATCTTCCAAAGCAGGGGATGTGGGTTCGATCCCTGGTCAGGGAAGTAAGATCCCACATGCCACGGGGCAACTAAGCCCGCACACCACAACTAGAGATCCTGTGTGCCACAACCACAGAGCCCACGCACACTGGAGGCCACACACCACAACTACAGAACCCACGTGCTCTGGAGCTCGCATGCCACAATTAGAGAGAAGACCGTGCACCACAACTACTGAGCCTGTGCACCGCAACGAAGAGCCTGCATGCCACAACAAAGACCTGATGCAGCCATAAGTAAATAAACGAATGAATGAATGAAAAGAAAATTAGAAGAGGAAAGGAATCATTATGAGACCAAAGGCCAGGCAGTTCTTCCAGCTCTCTAGAGACCAAAGGCCAGGCAGTTCTTCCAGCTCTCTAATCCCACTTAGGAATTATTGAGTCAAATAAAACCACATTTTGAAAAGTCTCACTACAATTTAAGTTAACCATAAGATACTGGCAATGAGTTTCACTTAATAATGAGGAGGGGAAAAATAGCAACTGGGAATGAAGGAGTTAAATGTGCCCCTTTCCCAGGGGTCAGGGATCTTAGTTCCACTACAGCTCATTTTCTGGAGAAGACTCAGGGATTCTAGAGTGCCTGCATTTCCCACCCAGGCACAATTTCATTAGCAGCTCATTAGCAAGAGTGGCAACCATTTCTGACTCTTGTTTTTCGTAATATTTATTGGTTAATTGAGACTTTGAACACAAGTTGACTGAGGACCAAATGAAAGTACTAAAACCATTCATTAGTCAAATTTAAAACACAAAGATTATATTTTAAACAAACCCTTTGTTCTCATTTATTTTCCTCAAACAGAAGTCATAATTTAATAAGAGGGCTAAGAAAGCAAATTGCCAAGATACTGCCATAATTTTTAATCCTTTTTTTTCCACCACATCAGTCCCCAGGGTTCCTGACATCATAATTGGCTGTTTGTTCTCTTTTACAACACCTGTTACCTCCACAGCCAAACATAGTTCTGTGAATTATTTCAAAACAGTACCAGCTACTCCTGACCTCCACAATTTCCCCAGTACCTGATGCAAAAGCCCTCAGTTTGGATGCTTCCTGCAGTGGAAAGAGAGGAAATCCATAAGTATGAGGGGAGCAAAATTCCTAGGGCCAAATTTCTCTCTAGATAAGTTCTAAAGGATGGGACTCAACTCCCTTCCTTTTTGAGGGAGAGGGGCAGAATGCAAACCAGAAGGGGAAAAGATGCAAATGGAGCAATAGATACAGTGTAGAGAAGGCAGTCAAGGAAACAACTGGTCCCAAGTCCTTGCACCTCATTG
Source organism: Mesoplodon bidens (assembly GCF_964165515.1). Classification (NCBI taxonomy): domain Eukaryota; kingdom Metazoa; phylum Chordata; class Mammalia; order Artiodactyla; family Ziphiidae; genus Mesoplodon; species Mesoplodon bidens. The sequence goes on from NC_138160.1 coordinate 118,520,032, forward strand.
TGAGAGGGCCTCCCTTAAATGTAGGCAACATGGACAACAAAATGAGGTTAGTTACCTGAGCCTTCTTTCAGCTATCAAAAATGTAATGACAATCCCAACTTGTTACCTCTTAAAGTTTTAGATCATGAGTATTAAGAGACCTACTAAGCAGTGCTGTGCTTTGCTTTCTTCACCTGCACTGTTAGTCTCACCAGAAGGAGCTAAGCCTCTAGCACTTGGGTGACCTGGGTAGTTATCCAGTCCAGTGGTAGAGAGCACAGGCTAAGGAAGACCCAGGTTCCAGGTCCAGTTCTACCACTTAATAGCTTTGAGACCTTGGGAAAATAAGCTCTGTGGTCCATGTACAGAACAGGGCTCAGAGTACTCACTTCATAGAGTTCACAGAGTTCACTGTGAGGAATAAGAGATAATGCAAGTGGGATGCTTAGGGTTGATCCAGAGTACTCTCAACAATGGTGTTTGCTGGACTCTTGTCTCTCTCTGACTTGTTCAGTTTTCCCAGCTATGGGACAGGGACCATTACAGATGGTTAGACTGAGTGTTAAGCTCTCAGTACATACTTAATTGAGTTCTGTAGAGGATAAGTGAGTACATGATTTTTGTAGAATTTTGATGTCAGACTGCCTCATTAAGGCTGCAAGAAGTTCAATAACAATGAAGCCTACAGGGCATCCAAATTGAGAGGGCAGCCAGTTAAACCAGGCTTCTACCACACTGAAAAGATGCACTACAGCCTTCCTTGGCTGGGGCCAGCAGTAGGCCAACCAAACCCATGGAGCAGTCCTACCTATCCTATTCCCCAAGTCAGAACAGAAAACAGAGGCCATAACCAGCAGCATGACTTAAGCAAACGTGGGGAGGATTTAAATGAGAACAACTGCCAAGCCAGCAACAAGGGAAAAGGGTTTCAGGTTTCCCGATAAACTTAATTCAAACACAGGCTCAAGCCAGTTTTGTAACAATGCACTATAAGGCTTATAAAAGCAGCTGCCCTGCTCTGGCTTCATGTTTCTCGGGGGACAGTGCTTGCAGGTGCCCACCCAAGCATGAGTGAGAGGTCTAGATGTTCCAGGCCACTGGGCACAAGGTTGGTGCTTCAGCAAACCTGCTAACATGTACACTCCTGACAAGCAGCCTGCTTCATACTCTCAACCCGTCATCACAACAGCTGATGCTGCCCCCAGCTGTGCATCCCCACAGTACTCCCAATCCTAAGCACTTAATGTTAACTCTGCAACTGTCACTTGATTATATACACTCTACCTGCTATACACTCTGAAGTCCCCTACAAGTACCCAGGCAGCGCTTGCAAGTTCCGGCCTTGGTGCTTACTACCATTCATAAGTGGATTCACTCCCTACTGAGTGCTTCTGGTCTGGATCCCTTTTGATAGAAATCACCTCACAAAAAGCCATTGCCAAGACACCCTCTTTCCAACCGCCATTTCAAATTTATGAGAGAAGGCAAACCCTTCAGAACTCCATGGACACCAGCATCGTGAGCTAGAAGGAACCTTAGGAGATCATGAGACCTAATCTCCACTGGAAAGATACATGATCCCTCCTTGTGCCATGCCTCCTGCCATTGCAGCCTGGCGAAGCATCCCCAAGGACAATTCTGTTGGCACTCTCCTTAAAACATTCAGTGGTTTCTTTGCTACCCTCCCAAGTACCAATACTCCTGCTGGTGTTCAGATCCACCTAATACAGCAAAGTCCCTGCCTAACATTCTCTGCCTTATCTCCCCTCATCCACAAATACTACATCCTCTGGCCAAACTCACCCACGCTTTCTTTGGTCCTTGATACTGCCTCTTCACTTGCTTTTACTCTGTCAAATTAAAATCCATTTTTTAACGGCCTAACTCAAACAATTCTATGCAGTTTTATATATTGTCTTCCCTTCCTTTCAACCTTGAGTGTCTTGCTTATTCCTCTCAAATGGCACTTCCTCTATTCATTGTTTCCTACTCAACTGGGTTCTTTGATACTCATTCAACAGATATTTACTAACCACCTACAATATGCCAGGTTTTAGGGAAATCAAGGATGAGACATGGCCTCTCTACACTTAAGGAAATCACTGGTCTGGTGAGGGAAGCAAATCTATAAAAATATGATACTTGTCAAATTTTCCCCAGTAGGTTAAATTCTCCTTGAAGTCAGGACATCTTTATATTCCTACAGTGCTAAACAGAGTGTCTGGTAGTAAATGTCCACTGTGTGTATGTTCCAAAACAAAGGTAAGTTAGCTTTATGGGAAGAAAAGCAAATAATTTCCTCTTTCTGAAATGTGGGGCAAAGGGATGTATTGCTGCAAAGACAGTCTTTAACATGGGATCATGGGAAAATAAAACCTAATTTAATAAATACAACAAATATTTTTAAATGTGTTTTAATTCCACAGTATCATTCCTCAACCCACAAGTTAAATGAGACAGAGGTACAAAGACTAAGAATTGCACAAAGAGGGACTTCCTTGGCATTCCAGTGGTTAAGACTCCACGCTTCCACTGCAGGGGCACGGGTTCCATCCCTGGTCAGGGAACCAAGATCCCACATGCCACACGGTGCGGCCAAAAAAAAACATTGCATAAACAGAAACAGAGAGCAAGAGATCAAAACAGAATGAGAGACCTACACTGCTGGTGGGACTATAAGCTGGTACAGCCACTATGTAAAACAGTATGGAGGTTCCTCAAAAAACTAAAAACATAGTTGCCATATGATCCAGCAGTCCCACTCCTGGGCATATACCCAGACAAAACTATAATTCAAAAAGATACATGCACCCTTATGTTCATAGCAGCACTATTCACAGCAGCCAAGACATGGAAGCAACCTATATGTCCATCAACAGATGAATGGAAAAAGAAGATGTGGTACACACACACACACATGCACGCACACACACACACACACACACAATGGAATACTACTCAGCCATAAAAAAGAATGAAATAATGCCATGTGCAGCAACATGGATGAAACTAAAGATTATCATACTAAGTGAAGTAAGTCAAAAAGAGAATGACAAATACCATATGATATCACTTATATGTGGAATCTAAAATATGATACAAATGAACTTATGTACAAAACAGAAACAGACTCACAGACATAGAGAACAGACTTGTAGTTGCCAAGGGAGAGGGAGCTTGGGGTTAGCAGATGCAAACTATTATATATAAAATGAATAAATATCAGGATCCTATTGTATGGCACAGGGAACTATATTCAATATCCTGTGATAAACCATAATGGAAAGAATATGAAAAAGAATGTACACATATGTATAACTGAATCACTTTGCTGTACAGCAAAAATCAACACAACATTGTAAAGCAGCTATACTTTAATAAAAAAAATTTTTAAGAAAAAAATGAATGAATAACCAACAACAATTTAAAAAAAACAAAAGAATGAGAGATTTAAAAGAATTTAAAAGAATGAGAGAGAAGCATGGTTGAGCTCTTAACTGTTAGTAAACCACACACATCAGACTTCACGTGGACTTCAGAGTATTATCACCTCTGATTACAGGCTTTGGTGGATGAACTATTGGTCGTAGCTCTACAAGTGCTCTTTATCCTTAAACTTTCAAGTATTCCCAAGTCCACCAAACAGAAGCAAAAGAGATGTGGTAGCTAGGAAGGCAACAAGAAGAACTATGTCACCTGAGAACAGTTGGTGAAGACTCTAAAACTGTATGTGAAATATTTAAGTATACAATTACATTTTTCGGAGAAGGTTTATAGCTTCTACCAGTTTCTTAAAGAGGTCTGTAAATCACTCTCCCAACACACATATAAACATGCATACTTTGGAGAGCCTATAGGCCAATACTGGGAAGGCTACACAGCAACAGGCATTCTAATACACTGTAGGTAAAGATACAAATTAGTGCAATGTTTTTGGTCATCTGGCAATATCTATTAAAATTGTAAATGTTCATTTCATTTGACCCAGCAGATTCCACTTGTAGGAATGTATCCAATAGAGACATTCGCCAAAGTACACAACTGATATATTGACAGAATGTTCATTACAGCATTTTAATAATTGCAAACAATGAGAAACAATACAAAATGTCCATCAGTAAGGGATTTACTACACAATGCACTTCATGCCTTCAATGGAACACAATAGTCTCCAGTAAGGACGAGGGAGAATTATCCTGACATAAAAAGATGGCTAAAACTAAACAAAAAGAACAAGCTGCGGGCTTCCCTGGTGGCGCAGTGGTTGAGAATCTGCCTGCCAATGCAGGGGACACGGGTTCGAGCCCTGGTCTGGGAAGATCCCACATGCCACGGAGCAGCTAGCCCCGTGAGCTGCAATTGCTGAGCCTGTGCGTCTGGAGCCTGTGCTCCGCAACAAGAGAGGCTGCGATAGTGAGGGGCCCACGCACCGCGTTGAGGAGTGGCCCCCACTTGCCGCAACTAGGGAAAGCCCTCACACAGAAACGAAGACCCAACACAGCCATAAATAAATAAATAAAATAAAATAAAATAAAAAAAGAACAAGCTGCAAATACATCTTTCTTTTTAAAGAACATATATGTTAATGTGGCAGCAATACAGTTTTTAATCTATCCAAATCCTCACATTAAAACACTCAGTGACTAGATAGCAAAACCAGCCCTATAGGCAACATTTGTATCAAAACAAAGTGAAAAGACGCCTATAAATCCCCAAACAGAAGTGAAGCAGGTGAAGACAAATCACCACATCTTCATGGTATCAGTCTCTGTATGGGAGGACATAGGAAGCAATGATGTGTCTGACAAACTTGAGAAAGGAAAACCCCAAAGTAGTCAATAGGTATTCACACACACACACACACACACACACACACACACAAAATAGGCCAGTGGGAGAAGAGCACTTGAACCTAGGAGGGATTTTTCCCAGTCTAATAGTAGGCAAGTACAAGAAGCCTGGTGGTAAATTCTCAAGGGGCTAGAGCAATCGAGCCCCACTGAACTCTCAAATTTAATCAACCAGTGCTCCCTACTAGGACAGGGAGGCACTTAGAAGACACTTCTAGAAGAGAAATCAAAAGAAGAACTGGAACAAGAGCAATACAGGAAAGAGAAGATCCAGATAAAAGTGCTGGAAGAAAACAGGGCCAGGAATCCTCATAGAGCAAGCTGCCATGTTGAAAACAACAGAAAGGGAGTACTGCGAATTTTTTTTTAAAAAGATAATTAAAGCCATGCTTCTTTTCTAATTTTCTAAGAAATCTAATTTCACATAAAAATGACCTGAAAAAAGTAATGAGCTCAAATCCTATACAATAACGTTATTATAAGAAAGAAAAACAGAATAAGGAGAGGAGTAACATTCCTATGGATAATGAAAGCAAGCCAGAAAAACATGCCATGAACAGATCAGAACTGCAACTTCCTATTTCAAAATGAGCTAAACACATGTTTTTGATGATACAAGATATTCAAGAATAAAAATAAGAGGTACCAGAACTCAATGAAAGTTAGAAATAAAAGAATAATCACAACAAAAAAATTCCTTAAAATAAGTAGAAGGTGAAAGGAGAAAAATTTGAAAAACCAAAAATGAAGGAAAAAAAGTAAAATTTATCAGAAACTGACAAAGACAGACAAAAAAGATCCAACATTAAAGAAGAAAACCCAAAAAAGGAAAGAGAATACCAAAAACTATAATTCAAGAAAAATTTCCCCTAGGGCCTTCCCTGGTGGTGCAGCGGTTACGACTCCACGCTCCCAGTGCAGGGGACCCGGTTTGAGCCCTGATCAGGGACCTAGATCCTACAGGCTGCAACTAAAAGCCCGCATGCTTCAACTAAAAGAAAAAAAGATACCACATGCCGCAACTAAAAAGATTCCGTATGCCACAACTAAAGATCCCACATGCTGCAACAAAGATCCCACACGTGGCAACTAAGACCCAGCACAGCCAAATAAATAAATAAGTAAATAAATATTTTTTATTAAAATTCCCCTAAAATAAAAAAAAGTTAAAAAAAACTATGTATTGGGACTTCCCTGGTGGTGTAGTGGTTAAGAATCTTCCTGCCAATGCAGGGGACACGGGTTTAGGCCCTGGTCCGGGAAGATCCCACATGCCGTGAAGCAACTAAGCCCATGCACCACAACTACTGAGCCTGTGCTCTAGAGCCCTCGAGCCACAACTACTGAGCCTGTGTGCCACAACTACTGAAGCCCGCACACCTGGAGCCCATGCTCCACAACAAGAGAAGCCACTGCAATGAGAAGCCTGTGCACTACAACGCAGAGTAGCCCCCACTCACCACAACTAGAGAAAGCCTGCGTGCAACAACGAAGACCCAACGCAGCCAAAAAAAAAAAAAAAAGCTATGTATTGAAAGAACACACTGTGTACCTCAGAGAATACTGACCAGGAATGTCTAACAGCAAGATATATTTTACCAAAATTATTGGATTTTAAAGGGAAAAAAGAGATCATTTGGGCATCTAAGTCCAAATTAAGAAAATCAGTCTTATCAGTGTTTCTGACAGCAAAGCCTACTGCCAAAAGCAGATAAATTAACATATTTAAGATATTCAGAGAAAAAAAATGTGAACCAAGAAGTTTATATCTACCAAAGTGACTTTTGGGTATAAAGACCACAAACTTATCATCAACACCCAAGAACTCAAAGAATATTGTTTCAATGAACCCTGCCTGAAGAATCTACTAGAAAGCCCATTTCAGACAACCAAAATAACTATAAAGAGACACTGTCATTAAGACTGATGTTAAGTATCAAATATATATAATTATTCATAGAAATAAGACTAAATGAGTGTTAAAATGAAGAAGTATATAATGGCTATATGCTCTGACAATATAGACACAGTACAGCTGTTTACAAATGATGAGCAAACACGCACAAAAGAATGTTTTTAACTTTTTTCAGAAATCATATCAGGGTAGTAGTATTGCCATTCTGAAACTGTTATATGTATAATATGACACAGGACAAATGAGTAATTATTAGATATTCTAATTGTACACTCTCCTATATCCCAGAACCAGAATTCTTAGTGTGAAAGAAAAGAGATATAGATGTAATATCAAAGAGGCTAAATAAAAATCCTGTACTCCTGAATATGAATATCTGCTTGAACACATGAAGTATATTATCATATATATTATTAGCTCTTGTCACCTGAAAGACCTGGAAACAATGACCAATGCAGTAGCAATGAGCTACCCTAATGGCCAGATTACAGTCTTAAAATATCATTTCCAATTAAAAGAAACCAGAGCTTCTTAGAGCAATGGCTGATTCCAGTCCTAAGCAGGAAATAAACAACATTAGCCTAGACTATCCTGTCACACCAGACGGCAAAAATGCTACCAATAACTACTATGGTAATATCAAAAGCACTTTGGTTCAAATGACCAAAGACGATTTCAGTTTCAGTAAAAACAGTAATTGCAATGGGTTGAAACTCACTAAACGTTCTTAAAGAAAAAACACTTAATCCCCTTCAGAGGAAGCCTGGGAAACAACTCATTACCTTGAAAACTGAGAAATCAGGAAAAAAATCAAGCATTTATCCTGTCTTTCCTTTATGAACTATACCACTGGATAACCAAATCGTGTATGAGGGGAAGTGTCTCTTTATAAAAGTTTTACAGGTAAAAGTAAAAAGGAAATGATAGGTTTGAATATCGCCATCTTGTAACCCCACAAAAGGAGAGGAACTCCCCAATACAAAAACTCAAACTTATTTATAGTATTGTGAAAAGGATGGAACCTGAGTCTGATTGAGCTTCTGGATCCAGCTGACAATTTGTAAGAAATATTGAGGTCTGAGGATCATGATTAACTGCATCATGAGTATGAAAGCAACAAAATTCAATCCGGGAAATGGCCTCAGTTCTTCAACAGACAAATTGTAAAGATAAGGAATGGAAAAAGGAATAACCTGTGGATTCAAGGAAACTTAAAGGATATAACAATTTTTTTAATGGGAAACACTTTAGAGTCTAGGGTGTACATCTGGGTAATATACTATTTTGAAATGCAAAGAAGCAACTACTGTAAAAGCCAGGATAACAGCTACATTTGGGGGGAAGATGTTGCAGCTGGGATGGGACACAGGAGGGGCTTCTGAGGTGCTTGGTAAAGTTCTATTTCTTAACTTGGGTAAGATTTCATGAGTGTGCCCCTTGTAATTCATTAAGTTTTACATTTTTATTTAATTTTCTGTATTTAATTTTATAATACAAATTGTTTAAAAAGAATATATTAATATATGTTTTCTCTGGTGAAAAAACTGGACTTAGAAGGACTTCTACTTCCTATGATATACTACATCTTATGATTTTCTAATGGTGAGCATGTATTCCTTTTAGTACTAGAAAATTAAATAAAAATTTATTTTAAAAAGAAAAAAGGGGGCTTCCCTGGTGGCGCAGTGGTTGAGAGTCCGCCTGCCGATGCAGGGGACGCGGGTTCGTGCCCCGGTCTGGGAGGATCCCACATGCCGCGGAGCGGCTTGGCCCGTGAGCCGTGGCCGCTGGGCCTGCGCGTCCAGAGCCTGTGCTCCGCGACGGGAGAGGCCACAGCAGTGAGAGGCCCGCGTACCGCAAAAAAAAAAAAAAAAAAAAAAAAAAAAAAAAAAAAAAGAAAAAAGGAAGGGAGCTGGAAAAAAACAAATCAACCATTTGACATCTCTTACTATAGGTTGGCTTCATTTGGGCTCCCTTGAAATACACTGTTATAACTGGGATCTATCTATTCTATCTAATCTATCTAAATTACATACCAGCAACACACACACACATTCTAAATTGAGAAATAATGACTCAGAGTACCACATACAGGGCCTGAACCAAGATGGCGGAGTAGAAGGATGAGCTCTCACTCCCTCTTGCGAGACACCAGAATCACAACTAGCTGCTGGGCAATAATCAACAGGAAGACACTGGAACTCACCAAAAAAGATACCCCACATCAAAAGACAAAGGAGAAGCCACAATGAGACAGTAGGAGGGGCGCAATCACAATAAAATCAAACCCCATAACTGCTGGGTGGGTGACTCACACACTGGAGAACACTTATACCACAGAAGTCCACCCACTGGAGTGGAGGTTCTGAGCCCCACAACAGGCTTCCCAACCTGGAGGTCCAGTAATGGGAGGAGGAATTCCTAGAGGATCAGACTTTGAAGGCTAGTGAGTTTTGATTGCAGGACTTTGACACGACTGGGGGAAAGAGAGACTCCACTCCTGGAGGGGACACACAAAGTAGTGTGCACATCGGGACCCAGTGGAAGGAGCAGTGATCCCAGGGGAGACTGTACCAGACATACCTGCTAGTGTTGGAGGGTCTCCTGCAGAGGCAGGGGTGGCTGTGGCTCACCGTGGGACAAGGACACTGGCAGCAGAAGTTCTGGGAAGTACTCCTTGGCATGAGCCCTCCCCAGAGTCTGCCATTAGCCCCACCAAAGAACCCAGGTAGGCTCCAGTGTTGGGTCGCCTCAGGCCAAACAACCAACAGGAAGGGAACCCAGCCCCACCCATCAGCAGTCAAGTGCATTAAAGTTTTACTGAGCTCTGCCCACCAGAGCAACAGCCAGCTCTACCCACCACCAGTCCCTCCAATCAGGAAACTTGCACAGGTCTCTTAGATAGCCTCATCCACCAGAGGGCAGACAGCAGAAGCAAGAAGAACTACAATCCTGTTCCTGTGGAACAAAAACCACATTCACAGAAAGACAGACAAGATGAAGAGGCAGAGGGCTATATACCAGATGAAGGAACAGGATAAAACCACAGAAAACCAACTAAATGAAGTGGAGATAGGCAACCTTCCAGAAAAAGAATTCAGAATAATGATAGTGAAGATGATCCAGGACCTCAGAAAAACAATGGAGGTAAAGATCCAGAAGATGCAAGAAATGTTTAACAAACAACTAGAAGAATTAAAGGACAAACAAACATAGATGAACAATACAATAACTAAAATGAAAACTACACTAGAAGGAATCAATAGCAGAAAACCTAGGGCAGAAGAGCAGATAAGCGACCTGGAAGACAGAATGGTGGAATTCACTGCTGCGGAACAGAAGAAATAAGAAAGAATGAAAAGAAAGGAAGACAGCCTAAGAGACCTCTCGGACAACAGTAAACGCAACAACATTCGCATTATAGGGGTCCCAGAAGGAGAAGAGAGAGAGAAAGGACCAGAGAAAATATTTGAAGAGATTATAATCGAAAACTTCCCTAACACGTGAAAGGAAATAGCCACCCAAGTCCAGGAAGCACAGAGAGTCCCATACAGGATAAACCCAACGAGAAACACGTCGAGACACATAGTAATCAAATTGGTAAAAATTAAAGACAAAGAAAAATTATTGAAAGCAGCAAGAGAAAAATGACAAATAATATAAAAGGAAACTCCCATAAGGTTAACAGCTGATTTCTCAGCAGAAACTCTACAAGCCAGAAGGGAGTGGCATGATATACTTAAAGTCATGAAAGGGAAGAACCCACAACCAAGATTACTCTACCTGGCAAGGATCTCATTCACATTCCATGGAGAAATCAAAAGCTTTACAGACAAGCAAAAGGTAAGAGAATTCAGCAACACCAAACCAGCTCTACAACAAATGCCAAAGGAACTTCTCTAAGTGGGAAACACAAGAGAGGAAAAGGACCTACAAAACCAAAACCAAAACAATTAAGAAAATGGTCATAGGAACATACATATCGATAATTACCTTAAACGTGAATGGATTAAATGCTCCAACCAAAAGACACAGGCTTGCTAAATGGATACAAAAACAAGACCCATATATATGCTGTCTACAAAAGACACACTTCAGACCTAGGGACACATACAGACTGAAAGTGAGGGGATGGAAAAAGATATTCTATGCAAATGGAAATCAAAAGAAAGCTGGAGTAGCTATACTCATATCAGATAAAATAGACTTTAAAATAAAGAATGTTACAAGAGACAAGGAAGGATACTACATAATGATCAAGGGATCAATCCAAGAAGAAGATATAACAATTATAATTATATGTGCACCCAACATAGGAGCACCTCAATACATAAGGCAACTGCTAACAGCTGTAAAACGGGAAATCAACAGTAACACAATAATAGTGGGGGACTTCAACACCTCACTTACACCAACGGACAGATCATCCAAAATGAAAATAAAAAAGGAAACAAGCTTTAAATGATACAACAGACCAGATAGTTTTAACTGATATTTATAGGACATTCCATCCAAAAACAGCAGATTACACTTTCTTCTCAAGTACGCACAGAACATTCTCCAGGATAGATCACCTCTTGGGTCACAAATCAAGCCTTCGTAAATTTAAGAAAAATGAAATCATATCAAGTATCTTTTCTGACTACAAAGCTATGAGATTACAAATGAATTACAGGGAAAAAAATGTAAAAAAAACCAGAAACACATGGAGGCTAAACAATATGTTACTAAATAACCAAGAGACCACTGAAGAAATCAAAGAGGAAATCAAAAAATACCTAAAGACAAATGACAATGAAAACACGAGAACCCAAAACCTATGGGATGCAGCAAAAGCAGTTCTAAGAGAGAAGTTTATAACTATACAAGCCTACCTCAAGAAACAAGAAAAATCTCAAATAAACAATCTAACATTACACCTAAAGGAACTAGAGAAAGAACAACAAACAAAACACAAAGTTAGCAGAAGGAAAGAAATCATAAAGACCAGAGCAGAAATAAATGAAACAGAAACAAAGAAAGCAATAGCAAAGATCAATAAAACTAAAAGCTGGTTCTTTGAGAAGATAAACAAAATTGATAACCCATTAGCCAGACTCATCAAGAAAAAGAGGGAGAGGACTCAAATCAATAAAATTAGAAATGAAAAAGGAGAAGTTACAACAGACACCACAGAAATACAAACCATCCTAAGAGACTACTAAAAGCAATTCTATGCCAATAAAGTGGACAACCTGGAAGAAATGGACAAACTATTAGAAAGGTATAACCTTCCAAGACTGAACCAGGAAGAAACAGAAAATATGAACAGACCAATCACAAGTAATGAAATTGAAACTGTGATTAAAAATCTTCCAAGAGAGGAGCTTCAAGATGGAGGCAGAGTAAGACACAGAGATCACCTTCCTCCCCACAAATACATCAGAAATACATCTACATGTGGAACAACCCCTACAGAACAACTACTGAATGCTGGCAGAAGACCTCAGACCTCCCAAAAGGCAAGAAGCTCCCCCACGTACATGGGTAGGGCAAAAGAAAAAAAAAGAGACAAAAGAATAGGGATGTGACCTGAACCAATGGGAGGGAGCTGTGAAGGAGGAAAGGTTTCCACACACTAGGAAGGTCCTTCGCGGGCAGAAACTGCGGGTGGCAGAGGGGGGAAGATTCAGAGCCACGGAGGAGAGCGCAGCAACAGGGGTGCGCAGGGCAAAGCGGAGAGATTACTGCACAGAGGATTGGTGCCAACCAGCACTCACCAGCCTGAGAGGCTTGTCTGCTCACCCACCGGGATGGGTTGGGGCTGGGAGCTGAGGCCTCGGGCTTTGGAGGTCGGATCCCAGGGAGAGAACTGGGGTTGGCTCGTGAACACAGAATGAAGGGGGCTAGTGCGCCACAGCTAGCCGGGAGGGAGTCCGGGAGAAGGTCTGGAGCTGCCAAAGAGACAAGAGAGTTTTTCTTGCTTCTTTGTTTCCTGGTCCGCGAGGAGAGGGGATTAAGAGCGCCACTTAAAGAGGCTCCAGAGACCGGCGCGAGCTGCGGCTATAAGCGCGGACCCCAGAGAAGGGCATGAGATGCTAAGGCTGCTGCTACAGCCACCAAGAAGCCTGTGTGCAAGCACAGGTCACTATCCACACCTCCCCTCCCGGGAGCCTGCGCAGCCCGCCACTGCCATGGTCCCGTGATCCAGGGACAACTACCCCAGGAGAACGCACGGCGCGCCTCAGGCTGGTGCAACATCACTCTGGCCTCTGCCACCGCAGGCTCACCCCGCATTCCTTAACCCGCCCTCACCCCTGGCCTGAGTGAGCCAGAGCCCCCGAATCAGCTGCTCCTTTAAACCTGTCCTGTCTGAGCGAAGAACAGATGCCCTCAGGCGGCCTACACGCAGAGGCGGGTCCAAATCCAAAGCTGAACCCCAGGAGCTGTGTGAAGAGAAGAGAAATGGAAATCTCTCCCAGCAGCCTCAGAAGCAGCGGATTAAATCTCCACACTCAACTTGATGTACCCTGCATCTGTGGAATACCTGAAGAGACAACGAATCAACCCAAATTGAGGAGGTGGACTTTGGCAACAATGATATACATATTTTTTTCCCTTTTTCTCTTTTTGTGAGTGTGTATGTGAATGCTACTGTGTGTGATTTTGTCTGTATAGCTTTGCTTTTACCATTTGTCCTAGTGTTCTATCTCTCCGGTTTTTTTTGTTTTATTTTTTTTTAACTTAAAATTTTTTTTCTTAATAATTTTTTTTTTTTTTTTTTTTTTTTTGGCGGTACACGGGCCTCTCACTGTTGTGGCCTCTCCCGTTGCGGAGCACAGGCTCCGGACGCGTAGGCTCAGCGGCCATGGCTCACGGGCCCAGCCGCTCCGCGGCATGTGGGATCTTCCCGGACCAGGGAGCGAACCCGTGTCCCCTGCATCGGCAGGCGGACTCTCAAACACTGCGCCACCAGGGAAGCCCAATAATTATTTTTTATTTTAATTATTTTATTTTATTTTACTTTATTTTATTTTATCTTCTTCTTTCTTTTTTTCTTTTTTTTCTCCCTCTTATTCTGAGCCATGTGGAGGACAGGCTCTTGGTACTCCAGCCAGGCGTCAGGGCTGTGCCACTGTGGTGGGAGAGAAAAGTTCCGGACACTTGTCCACAAGAGACCTCCCAGCTCCACATAACATCAAACGGCAAAAATCTCCCAGAGATCTCCATCTCAACACCAAGACCCAGCTCCACTCAACAACCAGCAAGCTAAAGTGCTGGACACCCTATGCCAAACAACTAGCAAGACAGGAACACAACCCCATCCTTTAGCAGAGAGACTGCCTAAAATCATAATAAGGCCACAGACACCCCAAAACACACGACCAGACGTGGACCTGCCCACCAGAAAGACAAGATCCAACCTCATCCACCAGAACACAGGCACTAGTCCCCTCCACCAGGAAACCTACACAACCCACTAAACCAACCTTAGCCACTGGGGACAGACACCCAAAACAACGGTAACTACAAACCTGCAGCCTGCAAAAATGAGACCCCAAACACAGTAAGTTAAGCAAAATGAGAAGACAGAGAAACACACAGCAGATGAAGGAGCAAGGCAAAAACCCACCAGACCAAACAAATGAAGAGGAAATAGGCAGTCTACCTGAAAAACAATTCAGAATAATGATAGTAAAGATGATGCAAAATCTTGGCAATAGAATGGAGAAAATATAAGAAATGTTTAACAAGGAACTAGAGGAACTAAAGAGCAAACGAACAGTGATGAACAACACAAAAAAATAAATTAAAAATTCTCTAGAAGGGATCAATAACAGAATAACAGAGGCAAAAGAACTGATAAGTAACATGGAAGATAAAAGAGTGGAAATAACTACTGCAGAGCAGAATAAAGAAAAAAAATACAAAGAACTGAGGACAGTCTCAGAGACCTCTGGGACAACATTAAACACACCAACATTCGAATTAAAGGGGTCCCAGAAGAAGAAGAGAAAAAGAAAGGGACCGAGAAAATATTTGAAGAGATTATAGTTGAAAACTTCCCTAATATAGGAAAGGAAATAGTTAATGAAGTCCAGGAAGCACTGAGAGTCCCATACAGCATAAATCCAAGGACACACACACCAAGACACATATTAATCAAACTATCAAAAACAAAGAAAAAATATTAAAAGAAGCAAGGGAAAAACAACAAATAACACGTAAGGGAATCCCCATACGGTTAAGAGCTGATCTTTCAGCGGAAACTCTGCAAGCCAGAAGGGAGTGGCAGGATATATTTAAAGTGATGAAGGAGAAAAACCTACAACCAAGATTACTCTACCCAGCAAGGAACTCATTCAGATTTGATGGAGAAATTAAAACCTTTACCGACAAGCAAAAGCAAAGAGAATTCAGCACCACCAAACCAGCTTTACACCAAATGCCAAAGGAACTTCTCTAGGCAGGAAACACAAGAGAAGGAAAAGACCTACAAAAATAAAACCAAAAACAATTAAGAAAATGGTAATAGGAACATACATATCAATAATTACTTTAAATGTAAATGGATTAAATGCTCCAACCAAAAGACACAGATTGGATGAATGGATACAAAACCAAGACCCGTATATATGCTGTCTACTGTAGACTCACTTCAGACCTAGGGACACATACAGACTAAATGTGAGGGGATGGGAAAAGATATTCCATGCAAATGGAAATCAAAAGAAAGCTGGAGCAGCAATACTCATATCAGACAAAATGGACTTTAAAACAAAGACTATTACAAGAGAAAAAGAAGGACACTACATAATGATCAAGGGATCAATCCAAGAAGAAGATATAACAATTGCAAATATTTATGCACCCAACATAGGAGCACCTCAATACATAAGGCAAATGCTAACAGCCATAAAAGGGGAAATCGACAGTAATACAATCATAGTAGGGGTTTTAACACCCCACTTTCACCAATGGACAGATCATCCAAAATGAAAATAAATAAGGAAACACAAGCTTTAAATGATACATTAAACAACATGGACTTAACTGATATTTATAGGACATTCCATCCAAAAACTACAGAATACATATTCTTCTCAAGTGCTCATGGAACATTCTCCAGGAGAGATCATATCTTGGGTCACAAATCAAGCCTTGGTAAATTTAAGGAAATTGAAATCATATCAAGTATCCTTTCCGACCACAATGTTATGAGACTAGATATCCGATCACAGGAAAAAATCTGTAAGAAATACAAACATATGGAGGCTAAACAACACACTACTTAATAACCAAGAAATCACTGAAGAGATCAAAGAGGAAATCAAAAAATACCTAGAGACAAATGACAATGAAAACAGGATGACCCAAAACCTATGGGATGCAGCAAAAGCAGTTCTAAGAGGGAAGTTTATAGCAATACAATCCTACCTCAAGAAACAAGAAACATCTCAAATAAACAACCTAACATTACACCTAAAGCCATTAGAGAAAGAAGAACAAAAAAAATGCCAAAGTTAGCGAAGGAAAGAAATCATAAAGATCAGATCAGAAATAAATGAAAAAGAAATGAAGAAAATGATAGCAAAGATCAATAAAACTAAAAGCTGATTTGTGAGAAGATAAACAAAATGGATAAACCATTAGCCAGACTCATCAAGAAAAAAAGAGAGAAGACTCAAATCAACAGAATTAGAAATGAAAAAGGAGAAGTAACAACTGACACTGCAGAAATATAAAGGATCATGAGAGATTACTACAAGCAACTCTATGCCAATAAAATGGACAACTTAGAATGGACAAATTCTTAGAAATGCACAACCTTCCCAGACTGAACCAGGAAGAAATAGAAAATATGAAGAGACCAATCACAAGCACTGAAATTGAAACTGTGATTAAAAATCTTCCAACAAACAAAAGCCCAGGACCAGATGGCTTCACAAGCGAATTCTATCAAACATTTAGAGAATAGCTAACACTTATCCTTCTGAAACTCTTCCAAAATATAGCAAAGGGAGGAACATTCCCAAACTCATTCAACAAGGCCACCATCACTGATACCAAAATCAAACAAAGATGTCACAAAGAAAGAAAACTACAGGCCAATATCACTAATGAACATAGATGCAAAAATCCTCAACAAAATACTAGCAAACAGAATCCAACAGCACATTAAAAGGATCATACACTATGATCAAGTGCAGTTTATCCCAGGAATGCAAGAATTCTTCAATATACGTAAATCAATCAACGTGATACACCATATTAACAAACTGAAGGAGAAAAACCATATGATGATCTCAATAAGTGCAGAAAAAGCTTTCGACAAAATCAACACCCATTTATGATAAAAATCCTCCAGAAAGTAGGCAGAGAGAGAACTTTCCTCAACATAATAAAGGCCATATATGACAAACCCATAGCCAACAACATTCCCAATGGTGAAAAACTGAAACCATTTCCAATAAGATCAGGAACAAGACAAGGTTGCCACTCTCACGACCACTATTCAACACAGTTTCAGAAGTGTTAGCCACAGCAATCAAAGAAGAAAAAGAAATAAAAGGAATCCAAATCGGAAACGAAGTAAAGCTGTCACTGTTTGCAGATGACATGATATTATACATAGAGTATCCTAAAGATGCTACCAGAAAACTACTAGAACTAAACAATGAATTTGGTAAAGTTGCAGGATACAAAATTAACACACAGAACTCTCTTGCATTCCTATACACTAATGATGAAAAACCTGAAAGAGAAATTAAGGAAACACTCCCATTTACCATTGCAACAAAAAGAATAAAATATCTAGGAATAAACCTACCTAAGGAGACAAAAGACCTGTATGCAGAAAATTATAAGACACTGATAAAAGAAATTAAAGATGATACAAATAGATGGAGAGATGTACCATGTTCTTGGATTGGAAGAATCAACATTGTGAAAATGCCTCTACTACCCAAAGCAATCTACAGAGTCAAGGCAATCCCTATCAAACTACCACTGGCACTTTTCACAGAACTAGAACAAAACATTTCACAATTTGTATGGAAACAAAGAAGACCCCGAATAGCCAAAGCAATCTTGAGAACGAAAAATGGAGCTGGAGGAATCAGGCTCCCTGACTTCAGACTATACTACAAAGCTACAGTAACCAAGACAGTATGGTACTGGCACAGAAACAGAAATATAGATCAATGGAACAGGATAGAAAGCCCAGAGATAAACCCACGCACATATGGTCACCTTATCTTTGATAAAGGAGGCTTCCCTGGTGGCGCAGTGGTTGAGGGTCTGCCTGCCGATGCAGGGGACACGGGTTCGTGCCCCGGTCCGGGAAGATCCCACATGCCGCAGAGCGGCTGGGCCCATGAGCCATGGCTGCTGGGCCTGCGCGTCCGGAGTCTGTGCTCCGCAACGGGAGAGGCCACAACAATGAGAGGCCCACGTACCACCAAAAAAAAAAAAAAAAAGAATATACAGTGGAGAAAAGACGGCATCTTCAGTAAGTGGTGCTGGGGAAACTGGACAGCTACATGTAAAAGAATGAAATTAGAACATTCCCTAACACCATACACAAAAATAAACTCAAAATGGATTAAAGACCTAAATGTAAGGCCAGACACTATCAAACTCTTAAGAGAAAACATAGGCAGAACACTCTACGACATAAATCACAGCAAGATCCTTTTTGACCCACCTCCTAGAGAAATGGAAATAAAAACAAATATAAACAAATGGGACCTAATGAAACTTAAAAGCTTTGGCACAGCAAAGGAAACCATAAACAAGACAAAAAGACAACCCACAGAATAGGAGAAAATATTTGCAAATGAAGCAGCTGACAAAGGATTAATCTCCAAAATTTACAAGGAGCTCAGGTAGCTCAATATCAAAAAAAAAAAACAAACAACCCAATCCAAAAATGGGCAGAAACCTAAACAGACATTTCTCCAAAGAAAATATACAGATTGCCTACAGACACATGAAAGAATGCTCAACATCATTAATCATTAGAGAAATGTAAATTAAAACTACAATGAGATATCATCTCACACTCGTCAGAATGGCCATCATCAAAAAATCTACGAACAATAAATGCGGAGAGGGTGTGGAGAAAAGGGAACCCTCTTGCACTGTTGGTGGGAATGTAAATTGATACAGCCACTATGGAGAACAGTATGGAGGTTCCTTAAAAAACAAAAAATAGAACTACCACCCGACCCAGCAATCCCAGTACTGGGCATATACCCTGAGAAAACCATAATTCAAAAAGAGTCATGTACCACAATGTTCACTGCAGCTCTATTTACAATAGCCAAGGACATGGAAGCAACCTAATTGTCCACTGACAGATGGATGGATAAAGAAGATGTGGCACGTATATACAATGGAATATTACTCAGCCATAAAAAGAAACGGAATTGAGTTATTTGTAATGAGGGGGATG
This sequence comes from Mesoplodon bidens, assembly GCF_964165515.1. Lineage (NCBI taxonomy): Eukaryota > Metazoa > Chordata > Mammalia > Artiodactyla > Ziphiidae > Mesoplodon > Mesoplodon bidens. Next base: position 118,539,212 of record NC_138160.1, read on the forward strand.
GACGTAGTGTCTGTCATACAGAGTAAGTCAGAAAGAGAAAAACAAATACCGTATGCTAACACATATATATGGAATCTAAAAAAAAAAAAAAGGTTCCGAAGAACCTTGGGGCAGGACAGGAATAAAGACGCAGATGCAGAGAATGGACTTGAGGACACAGGTAAGAGTAAGGGTAAGCTGGAACGAAGTGAGAGAGTGGCATGGACATATATACACTACCAAATGTAAAACAGATAGCTAGTGGGAAGCAGCCACAGAGCACAGGGAGATCAGCTCGGTGCTTTGTGACCACCTAGAGGGGTGGGATAGGGAGGGTGGGAGGGAGGGACTCGCAAGAGGGAAGAGATATGGGGACATATGCATATCTGATTCACTTTGTTATAAAGCAGAAACTAACACACCATTGTAAAGCAATTATACTCCAATAAAGATGTTAAAAAAAAAATCTGCCAACAAACAGAAGTCCAGGACCAGATGGCTTCACAGGTGAATTCTATCAAACATTTAGAGAAGAGCTAACACCCATCCTTCTCAAACTCCTCCAAAAAATTGCGGAGGAAAGAACACTCCCAAACTCATTTTATGAGGCCACCATCACCCTGATACCAAAACCAGACAAAGATAGTACAAAAAAGAATATTACAGACCAATATCACTGCTGAATATAGATGCAAAAATCCTCAACAAAATACTAGCAAACAGAATCCAACAACACATTAAAAGGATCATACACAATGATCAAGTGGGATTTATCCCAGGGATGCAAGGATTCTTCAATATACACAAATGAATCAACGTGATACACCATACTAACAAATGGAAGAATAAAAACCATATGATCATCTCAATAGATGCAGAAAAAGCTTTTGACAAAATGAAACACCCATTTATGATAAAAACTTTCCAGAAAGTGGGCATAGAGGGAACCTACCTCCACATAATAAAGGCCATATACAAGAAACCCACAGCAAACATCATTTTCAATGGTGAAAATCTGAAAGCATTTCCTCTAAGATCAGGTACAAGACAAGGATGTCCACTCTCACCACTATTATTTAACTTAGTTTTGGAAGCCCTAGCCATGGCAATCAGAGAAGGAAAAGAAATAAAAGGAAAACAAATTGGAAAAGAAGAAGTAAAATTGTCACTGTTTGCAGATGACATGATACTATACATAGAGAGTCCTAAAGATGCGACCAAAAAACTACTAGAGCTAATCAATGAATTTGGTAAAGTTGCAGGATACAAAATTAATGCACAGAACTCTCTTGCATTCCTATACACTAATGATGAAAAATCTGAAAGAGAAATTAAGGAAACACTCCCATTTACTACCGCAACAAAAAGAATAAAATACCTAGGAATAAACCTACTTAGGGAGACAAAAGACCTGTATGCAGAAAACTATAAGACACTGATGAAAGAAATTAAAGATGATACAAATAGATGGAGAGATATACCATGTTCTTGGATTAGAAGAAGCAATATTGTGAAAATGACTATACTACCCAAAGCAATCTACAGATTCAATGTAATCCCTATCAAATTACCAATGGCATTTTTTACGGAACTAGAACAAATAATCTTAAAATTTGTATGGAGACACAAAAGACCCCGAATAGCCAAAGCAGTCTTGAGGGAAAAAAACGGAGCTGGAGCAATCAGACTCCCTGACTTCAGACTATACTACAAAGCTACAGTAATCAAGACAATACAGTATTGGCACAAAAACAGAAATATAGATCAATGGAACAAGATAGAAAGCCCAGGGATAAACCCACACACCTATGGTCAACTAATCTATGACAAAGGAGGCAAGGATATACAATGGAGAAAAGACAGTCTCTTCAATAAGTGTTGCTGGGAAAACTGGACAGCCACATGTAGAAGAATGAAATTAGAACATTCCCTAACACCATACACAAAAATAACATAACAATGACATAAATAAAATGACATAAATCACAGCAAGATCTTTTTTGATCCACTTCCTAGAGTAATGGAAATAAAAACAAAACAAAATAAATAAATAAATTTAAAAACAAATGGGACCTAATGAAACTTCAAAGCTTTTGCACAGCAAAGGAAACCATAAACAAGACCAAAAGACAACCCTCAGAATGGGAGAAAATACTTACAAATGAATCAATGGACAAAGGATTAATCTCCAAAATATATAAATAGCTCATGCAGCTCAATATTAAAAAAACAAACAACCCAATCCAAAAATGGGCAGAAGACCTAAATAGACATTTCTCCAAAGAAGACATACAGATGGCCAAGAAGCACATGAAAAGCTGCTCAATATCACTAATTATTAGAGAAATGCAAATCAAAACTACAATGAGGTATCACCTCACACCAGTTAGAATGGCCATCATCAGAAAATCTACAAACAACAAATGCTAGAGAGGGTGTGGAGAAAAGGGAACCCTCTTGCACTGTTGGTGGGAATGTAAATTGATACAGCCACTATGGAGAACAGTATGGAGGTTCCTTAAAAAACTAAAAATAGAATTACCATATGATCCAGCAATCCGACTACTGGGCATATACCCAGGGAAAACCATAATTCAAAAAGACACATGCACCCCAATGTTCACTGCAGCACTATTTACAGTAGCCAGGTCATGGAAGCACCGTAAATGCCCACCGACAGATGAATGCATAAATAAGTTGTGGTACATATATACAATGGAATATTACTCAGCCATAAAAAGGAATGAAATTGGGTCATTTGTTGAGACGTGGATGGATCTAGAGACTGTCATACAGAGTGAAGTAAGTCAGAAAGAGAAAAACAAATATCATACATTAACACATATCATGGAACCTAGAAAAATGGTACAGATGAACCGGTTTACACGGCAGAAATTGAGACACAGATGTAGAGAACAAACGTATGGACAGCAAGCGGGGAAAGCGGTGGTGGGGGGGTGTGATGAATTGGGCAATTGGCATTGACATGCATACACTGATGTGTATTAAATTGATGACTAATAAAAACCTGCTGTATAAAAAAGTAAAATAAAATTCAAAAATTAAAAAAATAAAAAGGAAATCGAGAAGACAAGAATGACTCTAATGTGTTGGCTGTAGCAACTGAAAGAATGGTGTTGTTGCTCAGACAGAGAAGTGGGAGGAATAACTCTTTGGGGAGGGAAAATTACGAGTCCAGTTTTACACCTGTTAAATTAGAGATGTTTATTAGGCATCCAAGCTGAGATGTTAAGTAGGCAATTGGTTAAAGAGTTCAGGAGGGAAAGCTGGGCAGGATTCTTAAATGTAGCAATAAGTAGTGTTACATGTGGCATGTAAAGTTATAGGAGTAGATGAGATTACTTAGGGGGTGAAGGGGAGATAACCAAAAAAAAAAGAGTACCATATAGTCATAATCAACATGTACTACTCAGACACATTCTAACACATCCTGCTAAGTAGACATGAGTCCAACCGATCAAATGTAAATTGCATATTTGCAGTAAAGTACCTGACAGGTATTTCCCTAGGGTATGGCTTTACAAAGAGGTGGTCCAGAAGGCTGAGAACACGGGCCTTGCTCAAACACAAACCAACAAGATGCTGGGTTCAACCTTAGTGCCTTTTTTCCCAAATGGCCTTGAACAGAGCCCTCACCCAACCAGCCAATCTGCCCCTCAAGGCTTAAGCAGGGAAACCAAAGAGTGGAAGAGAATGGGCACTTCAGGAAAATTGGTACCCACACAGGTAGTGATGGGCAAGGTGGGAGTGGAGAGGATTAAAGAGCTTTTTTTTAGTGGAATTCGTGTCCCTTCAACCCCTCTTGCCTCCAGAGCTAATCATCTCTGAGTTATGTTTAATGCTTGCTATGGACTGAATGTCTGTGTCCCCCACAAAATTCATATGTTGAAAACTAATCCGCAGTATGATGATATTTGGAGGTGGGGTCTTTGGGAGGTGATTAGGTCATGAGGGTGGAGCGTCATGAATGGGGTTTGTGCCCTCATATAAGAGACCTCAGGGAGCTCCCTTGCCCCTTCCACCAAGTGAGGCCAGAGTGAGAAGATAGCCATCTATCAACTGGAAGTGAGCTCTCGCCAGACACTGAGTCATATATTGGTGCCCTGATCTTGGACTTCCCAACCTCCAGAACTGAGATATAAATTTCTATTGTTTATATACCACCCAAGACATGAAATTTTGTTATAAAATTCCAAACTAAGATGATGTTTTGGTTACCAAAGGGGAAACAGGGTGGAGGGATAAATTAGGAGTTCGGAATTAGCAGATACAAACTGCTATATATAAAATAGGTAAACAAAAAGGTCCTACTGTATAGCACAGGGAACTATATTCAATATCTTGCAATAAACTATAATGGAAAAGCATATGAAAAAATATATATATGCATAACTGAATCACTTTGCTGTACACCAGAAACACAACACTGTAAATTAACTATATCTCAATTTAAAAAAAAGGATGATGCTAAATGCCCATAGAGTGACTGAAATGCACAAATGAGCAACCAGAGTTTGATAGCATTATCCACAGAAACCGCTGAAAGAAGGGTGTGCAGACCAACCTAGACAGGGTTCTGCCTTGAGGCAGATGGATGGAAGCACTACTTCCTAAAAATTTCCATCGCCTGGAACTTTATTTTTCCTCCACAGCACGAGCTATCTCAAAACAAGGACATCAGTCCAAACTGCTCTATGGAGTAAAAGCTACACTCCAAGGACTTTTCTGAGTTTGTGGCAGCCACTGAAGGGTAGGAAACGATAATGTGTGCTTATGTTTATGTCCAGTCCTACTAACTCTACAAAATGGAAACAAGTTCCCTAAAAACCAAGTACTCCTAGATGCCCTAAGCAGTCCCCACCACTTCCCTGGCTCTGCAGACATCAATAACAGAGCTCGTCACAGGGAATAAAACACGATTATAAGATAATGCTACATAAACGCTGGTGCATTTATGGGGAATAAATGTCAAGGTAAAGTAGGAATATTTATTTTCCATGAGGGAGATGGTGATTTCGTGTGTCAATGCTTATTATGCTGAACTGATTTCAGTTTTTACAGATCAGTAAAATATTTCACATCATTTTGCATGGCTATGGCAGTCATAGTGACAGAACCTACAATGACCTTCCACAAGGTCTAGCTTTTCAGACTTCACAACCTCCTCTATTCTAAGGTTCCATTTTCCCAGGACAGACATAGTGAGGCGTGCAGAACTGGCAAGTTTTGATTCCCAGTAGGACTTGCCACAAGCAGGCCCATCCATTCTCTTGGCATTCCAGAGGAGCTGGACCCCGGGTCTTTCCAAGGACCCTAAAAGTCCTGTTATTTAGTCCCTTCTGAAAGTTGCTTAAAAGTAACAAAAAGGAAGCAGCTAATTTACAGCCCTATTCTTTTAATCTTGGTCAGCCAGATTTTCACAGACATCAGTTTATTTTGCTTTATAATAATATTAGACAAAACAACAGTACCAGAGTCAGCCCCAAGGCAGCAACTCACTCTCAGGGGTTCTGCTGACATTATAAACTGATCCTATTTCTCTCTTGTGTTTTATGTTATCAGCTAAACCTGTCAACTTAAATTATTGCCTTGTAACCAAATCAGAGTTACTTATTACTCCGGTATGTGTACATTTCTGAAGCTGTGTACCTATATCAAGTTTTGCAAGGGTAGAAAACAAGACCATAAATAAACAAATGGATAACAGAATATGTTACCATTACTTTAGCAATGGATGCTAAAAGTCAAATGCATCACATGGAAAGCCACTAAAATGGCTGAATATACAGACCTTGGAAACACAAAGCTTGATACTGATACAGTCATTTGTACGTTGCTCCATCCTGCAATCAATCTCTGGGCTCTGGTAGTTCAGAGCATCTCCATTTAGCAGAGTAATTAAGTATCCCTGGGGCCTGTGACAGGTGGGTGGACATTTGAAAAACTGAGGGCATGATGTCAAAAAGGTCAGATTTATAGCCACTCCATTATTTCAGCAGCACAGTAACAAAGAAACCAATTTTCCTTCAACTGGTATGGCTAATGGTCACTCTTATTCAAAGACCACTGTGACCCAAAATGAGCAATAAAAGAGCCTCCAATAAGCCATCAAAAAGCTATTCCCTTCTCAGGACTAATTCTGGTTCTTTAACCATACCCTCCTCCACAATCTAAAAACAAATCTTCCCCCAATTTTTCTGGGATTTCATGGTGCTAAATATATGATACCTTTATGAGCAAAATGCGTAATTCCTTCTTCATTTCCAAAATAAATAACTTCAAAACTACAAAAAGTATAAAACTTGACATACATTTCAATTTCCCCCAAATTTCTATTATCCAATACCCAAGACTTCCTCATTTCACATTTTTTATACTTTACATATCTTGTCATAAGCATCAGTTAAATGTTCTCCATGACTTTCAATGACAAGCTCACAGTGTCCAGGGACACTATTTTAACTTGAATTTCTGTATAGTTCACAGCATGGCAGCATATCCTTAGAAAGGACAGCAGCTGACTGCAGGCTCAGAGGAATGGAGGAGGCATTCTATGATCTACAGCAGGGGTCCCCAACCCCCGGGCCACGGACCGGTACCAGTCCACGGCCTGTTAGGAACCGGGCCGCACAGCAGGAGGTGAGTGGCAGGTGAGCGAAGCTTCATCAGCTGCTCCCCATCGCTGGCATTACCACCTGAACCATCTCCCCCACCCACCCCCACCAACAACCATCCGTGGAAAAATTGTCTTCCATGAAACCAGTCCCTGGTGCCAAAAAGGTTGGGGACCGCTGATCTACAGAGAGGTCCTGAGGCTCAGAAGACAAATGACCACCTAAGAGACCACCCATTAAGTGGAGTGGTGTTTCACTGAGTTCTCATCAGTTTTCCTAATGAAATTCTAACAGGTCCAAATCCAGGAAAAGGAGGCCAGAGTCGCACCCTACAACAAAACTCCATCTCCCCAAACTCTTGTCTAGAATATAATTCCAATCTAACAATCATTTTCATTCTCTCTGGGAATTTATTGTTTAATCTCCCTTAGCTTTTCCTAACACCTACTACCATACCTCCTGAGCCTAGAAACTGAGGCCTTGCCACACATCATGGGAAAGTTTCCCTAAAGTCAACTCTCTGCATAAACCTGAAAGGGTAGAGCAGGAGGCACAGTTCTATGCAGAGGCACCAAAACAGTCACTGATGAGCTGGATTTGAGGGCTATCAGAAAGACACTAAAATCCCAATACTCCCCAAAATCCTACTAATTAAATCCCATTGTTAGAGAGTCATCTTTTTGATCAAATCTTTAGCTCATCCTAGGACAAATCATACAATTAAGTGCACGTTAGGAGGAGGGCATGGCAGGGTAGGAGTGGTGTATATGAGTGTGCCTGCCACTGTCCTCATTCCCTCTAACGCTGCCCAGACAAACTAAAGCACAGATCAAGGACGCATATATCTAGATATGGGATTTGGAAAGATTTTGTATGAGCCCAGGGCAGTAAAGATGTCCCTCCAGGGTCACTTATGCAATGTGGCTATATTTTTCCATGAAAAAATCTCACATTCACCTTTCTAGGTACACAACAAACAATATTTGGTTACTATACACTCCTATGTCTCTAATATTTGCCTAACCTCACCTTGCCTGAAAAAAATTACTAAGAATTATAGTAGACAAAATTGTAATTGACAAAAATGCTTCCCAATCTCTCATTTAGGCATCTGGGAAATTTTAAAAAAAAATCTTCATTTCTGGAATCATCTTAACTCTTGTGGAACCCTTTGGACTTGATTTTCACTCTATAGGTCCTGAAAGCCAAGCATCTTCCCACCTGAGCCTCCCAATTTCACTAGACCTACTTTCTTCGTGCCTCCCTGCTGGGGAGAGTCAGAGCAGCAGAAGAAGGCAGGTCCCAACATGCAGAAGCCACCCACATGATCAGGTACAGCTTCTCTGCTGAGAAGCTTGGCCTCACAACCTGCATGTCAACTCGTCACCATTCCCAGTGGATGGAGAACCACCATCACATGGCACACATATAAAATGCCAGGCAACAAGAGGCAGAGAACACCACGTTGCTGCCAATGGCTTTAGCTAGTACTATCTAGCACTTTCCACTTGAGAATTTTAAATTAATAAAGCAGCAAAATAACAACAACCATAAAGCAGCTATTTAAGAGATAATACAGAAAAGGTTATGTTTCCACATCAACAGTCAATTAAGGCAGACTAGCATCAGCCATTTACTTTCTAAACTAGCACTGTTCAATTGAACTTCCTGTGAGGATAGAAATGTTCTAAATCCATGCTGTCCATTGCAGCAGCCCCTGGTCACACATGGCTATTGAGCAATTGAAATGTCACTAATGAAACCAAGGAACTGAATTTTAAATTTTATTTAATTCTGATTAATTTAAATTTAAATAGTCACAAATGGTTAGCGACTACCATATTAAACAGCACAAAAGTAGATCCTCATTTCACAAATGACACATCCCTGAAGTACTGTGAGGGCCCAGTCAAACATCAGATGGAAAAGGGCTTTGAGAGGCATGATGGCCCAAACATAAGCTGAAATCCTGGGGCCTTACAGCAGAGGCCCCTCTAGGGGATTCAAATCTGGTTTATAATACTGAGTATCTCTTGCCAGTTCCACTTCAGGAGACCCTAAGCCAAGGAGTAAACAAGAGCAGTGGCTCTCCAGAGTCAGAGAGGAAGGAGGCCAGGGATCCATTAGTACTACATCTCTTCTGAGGACAAGAATTATGGGTAATTCCCCTCTCTCCAAGCTAACTGTTATAACAGATACCTATTCCCTAAAATAAAAATGCTCAAGGGTCATCTCCATAATTGAAAGGAAGCCTGAGTATAATTGAATGCAAACATAAATAATAGATGAAAACAGGTACAGAATACCCTGCCCTCCCAAACAATTCAGATAACCCTTTCAGAGATGAAAGGAGATGAGATGGAAAATAACTTACTAAGGAGGGGCAAAGGGATAATGAACTGCACTGGATTTCATTAGTTCAGGTGGTGACAGAAAAGAACTAAATGGAAAATTAAACTCTACTGAATAGCATCTTATGTTAACTGAAACCAAAAGGTTCAACGAAGTAAGAAAATAACTTCATAATCACTTTATTCATATACAGCCTGTGGTTTTCCTCCATTTCTGAGGTCTGAAGGAACTGTACCCATTAGCAAATGTGCACTGGCTATACCAACATTTTCCAATTTCCACTTTTTTTCTTCTCCATGCCAACTTCAAAGTCCCAAGAAGAGAAAAACCAAAGGGAACAGATAGGAAAACCTGGGATTTCTACTTTCTTTCATATAGCCACAACTAACATCTTTCAGCAAATCTCCTAGGCCCATATTTACTTCTGATCTTAAACAAAAGAATTTCTTATGTAACTGAAGGCTACCATCTTCAGTGGGGGTAGGGGGTTAGGGGGGTGGATGCATGTTATTGCACTTGGCAATAGATTGTGAGTTGATGTTCTTTTCTCCAAATAAAGCTATACATAAACACAAAACTTGCTGGATACAGATTTTACCACCCATTGGACACCCTAATGAAAACCGTTAAACAATTCATTAGGATTTTTATTAAAAAGTCAACGTGTCCTATCATTTTTACATTGCCACAATGCACAGAGTATGAACACAAATGGATCATTCCAGATAAAGTGCTGTCTTGAAAGATGAAACAATGACCAGTTAGATTGTACCAAGTCCTGGCCAAAGTTTTCAGTCTTAATCTGACCACTATTCAAGTCCCTGCCAAAAACCAACCTGACAGAGCAGATATCTGAGAAAGGCAATCTAAAGTACAGGCTCTCTCCATTCTGCTAAGGGGACTCTATATTGTATCCTAGTTAAAACAGAAGAATGCTCACTGGATTTGTCCCCTACAAAACAAATTCACTGAAACCTGCTTTCTTGTATGCCGTCAGGTTTTGTTCAGGTTCTATATAAGGAACAGATAGAAAAAAAAATTCTGCATTTTCTGAAAAAATCTTGTTAAAGACATTGTCCAGTACATGATTTAATGTCTATTACAAAAATGCTTTTAGATCAGTTCTTACTAGTACCAGGGAAAAGCTTTCAGCAGACAACCTATTTTATAATTTTTGACTATTTTATTAGATGATAATTATGTGATTCATCATATTTTCCTTTTTCTCTTGCCTGCCAGGACATTCAGAATTACATTTAATGTTTAGATCCTGTAACCAAAGTAGCCAAGGTAGTTATTATATTTGTTTTCCCCAATCCCACACCCACAAAGAGTTTAAATTAATTCTAATTTATATTTAAGCAATCATACATCTTTTACTAAAAGCTACTCGAAGTCCTTTTAATTAGCAGGCAGCCTCATAAAAGAGTTGTATTACCACACTATGAGCACAGCATTAATCACTGTTATCACAATGTGGTGTCAATGGTAGTTCACTTGATAAATTCCTATCCTAAGACAGACATTCAAGAGAAGTAAAGTGAGTACAGTCAAGGCACCAGGTAGGGAGGCATGAAACAGGATACAGCATCCTTCAGGAACAATGGGGGTAGGGGAATTCCCTCTCAGAAAATAGATTTGAACTGCAATATAAATTCTAGATAGAGCAAATATTACTTTTTTGCAGATAAGAAAACAGATGACAAGGAGCTCAAGTATCTTGCCCTAGTCCCTGGCTCTCTCCACTACACCATACTGCTGTGCCATGAGCCACTGATGTGAATAAAGCCTTCACAGACCACGTGGATGGCTACAAGGACCACAGAAGACAACCTAGATGGGGAGAAAGGCCATACCTGCTAAAAATAAGATATGCTCAAGCCATTCTCACTGTAGCCTATTAAGTGTGTACATAGTAAGTCATAAGATTTCTAACCTTTAAGGGTATAAGAGGGAAGGGGGGCAGAAAAGAGGAAATTAGCAGTTACCAATTAGTTACCAATTACCTCTTGATGCTAGGCATTAGAATAGCTTCTATACATATCTTATTTCGTTTTCACAACAATTCTATGGGGTAGGTATTCCCATTTTACAGACAAGAATACTTTGGTTATACAACTAGACCAACTCAACAAATATTTACCAAACATCAAATTACCAGGCATTTTGATTCTGCAAACCACAGTGCTTCCTGTCTACAGTAGCCTTCAGGCTGGTGTTAGAACCAGGTCTCCAACCCAGATCTGTCTGAAAAAGGACTTCAAAAGTACTTCTTCTTCCACCACTGACGCTGCCTCCCTCTGTCTCTGAGCCAGGCTGAGGACACACTGAGCCTGATAGTATTTCAGGAACAACCAAATCCTAACTGTCAACAATCTCTGCTGCCTACCCCCAAGAAAGCTAAATGAGGCCAAACAGAAAAGTCTCTCACTATGTGGTATAAGTCCGTTGATGCAGAGACCAGAATCTATGCTGATCTGGGGCCTGGCTGCATCTGCAAAGCAGATATCATTAAAGGTCAAGAGAGAGACTGGTGAGCTGGTAGAATAAAAGATTCCCTAGAGGCTGAACAGCTCAGCCCCTTTAGCCTAAAATTCTTCCATGATTTCCTCCTGCCATTCGTGGCAGGCACTAATCTATACTTCAATTACTTTGTGTCTTGATGGATTGCTGAGTTGAATTTATCTAATGCTAGGTTAGCGCCTAGGTTGCTACGTGGAAATGGATTCCTCTAGGGATCAGTAAGAACACAGATGAGACTTCCAATCACATCCTTATCAGTCATAATCATTGGGACCCTAGTCAGGAAGCTGGTAATAAATTAAAGGTCAATCAATCAGCCCCATCAGGCATATAGCTCCTGCTATTGAAAAAGTAGGGCCTTTAGTCCCTCCCAAGGCATAGGAGCACTAAAGCCCCAGAATACCCAGATATGTGTGGGGCATGGCAGCCCAGCTCAACAAAGATGGAGCAGCCACTGAGCATGAGCACCCAGCCAGACCCTACAGGTGTTCAAGATTCCAATGATACCAACTCCTGATTCAGGAGCAATAAGTGGGGAGGTAAGGCAAATCCAAAAATTACTATAATATGAGGCTCAGTGTGAGTTTCATGGGAGAGATTGTGGGGTGGGGGTGGGAGCTGGAGGAGTGGAAAGTATAAGCACCTGCCACTGGGAAAAACAAGGGGGGAGAAAATCTGGGTGAACCCTGAAGGCTGGGGACAACTTGTTTCTCATTTTTTCTGTGCTTTATGTTTTCTGATTACTATAGAAATATACAACCATTTTATTTTAAAAATCAAACATTACATGAATATATAATCATCCTACAATCCCTATAATCATTACTTTTCTTCAAGAATTATCATTAAGGGCTTCCCTGGTGGCGCAGTGGTTGAGAGTCCGCCTGCCGATGCAGGGGACACGGGTTCGTGCCCCTATCCCGAAGATCCCACATGCCGCGGAGCGGCTGGGCCCGCGAGCCATGGCCGCGGAGCCTGTGTGTCCGGAGCCTGTGCTCCGCAACGGGAGAGGCCACAGCAGTGAGAGGCCCGCGTACAGCAAAAAAAAAAAAAAAAAAAAAGAATTATCATTAAAAGGGTCTAGTTTTCCAATCTTTTCTCTATACATTCATATATTTACTATCAACAATTTTTTTTTTTTTTTTTTTTTTTTCTTTTTTTTTTTTTTTTCTTTTTGCGGTATGCGGGCGTCTCACTGTTGTGGCCTCTCCCGTTGCGGAGCACAGGCTCCGGACGCGCAGGCCCAGCGGCCATGGCTCACGGGCCCAGCCGCTCCGCGGCATATGGGATCCTCCCAGACCGGGGCACGAACCCGTATCCCCTGCATCGGCAGGCGGACTCTCAACCACTGCGCCACCAGGGAGGCCCTATCAACAATTTTTTTAAGAATGGAATCATAAATATATATTGTTATACAACATGCTTTTTAATCATCTAGCAGTATACCTTCAATATCATTCCATGTCAGCACATATACATCTACTTCATTTCTCAACAGTGTCACAGTATTCCATTGTAATATATATAAATCAACATGATTTTAACAGGTAGAAATTATGTTGGGAAGTGGAAAAGAAGCTTCAGGATGAAAAGTAACATGAACAAAGAAGGAAAGTCTAGGACACACTCAGGGAAACAGAAGCAGTTCCATGGCTAGAAAATGAGGTATGTATAGGATCATAATAGGAGGTAAGGAAGAAAGAGAGAGGTTATGGGGCCTCACAACCCAGGCTGAGAAGTTGGACCTTAACTCTGTAGGCAGTGGGGAAGCATTTCAGTTTCTTCAGGGAAAATTGATGTTACAATTGCTTAGACAGAAGAACAGTGGGTTACACAGACTGAAGCAGTAGCCAATTATGCATAGGATATGCCTGGAGGCTGATGCACCTAGAGTTGGGGAAACTGGGCAAGGAGCCACAGCTCAGTAAGAAGTCATGGGGTGGGAACAAGATGGAGCAGTGGGAAGGGAAACAAGTGATGGGACACAGCAAAGCGAGGTGACTGATGAGAATGGGCTGGGGGGAAGGGAAGAGAGATGCCAAAGTTTCAAGGTAAGGTAACTGGAAGAATAATGATGCCATAATTAAATCGGAAGAAGAATGGGTTTTGGAGGAAATTATGAGCTTGGTTTTAAAGAATGTGTAGCACCAATGGGACAGGTGGATATACATAAGGCAGCTGAAAATATGGGATGGGGGTTCAGGAGGTAAGGCTGAGGCTGGAAATACAGGCTTGGGAGTCATCGGCATGGCAATGAGGGCTGAAGCCAGAAATCCCTGAGGCAGAAAGTGAAGAGAGAAGAAATAATACTTTTCTTTTGACGGCCTTGATAAAAGGCTACATCTGAAAAGTAGGAAGGAGAAAAGGAGTCAGAAAACAGGTAAGAATGGACGCCAGTGCAGTAACAGATGTAAAAGCAATTTGCCAAATTTAACTTCAATATAAATGAGAGTTATTAAAATAATAATAAACTACATTTAGAGGCTATCTTCCTTCCCCCCTCTTCCAGCTCCAACTCCACTCCTAGAGCTAGCAATTAGACATCAATTCTAGCCCAGACCCCAGGACTCTAACTTCCACCCTATAGCAATTCTTCATTCCTAATCCAACATCCTGCAATGGTCCCACCTTTTCCCCTATATGACAACAAGGTGAGGGAATCAAGGGGGCTGACAACAAATACTACTGTCTTGGAAATGAGAGGTGCCATGAGGTCCATGTTACATCAAGAAGAGAGAGGCCACAAGGACACTGAGAGACTCTAAGAACCAAGATGGGGCTGATGGGTCACAGGCCTGGCTCCCTGAGGTAAAACAACAGCTTATGGGAACTGGGGGCAATCAGTGACCAGAGTGGGGGGTCAGTCATATTGTTATAAGTTCTGGAGGGAGGAGGTGATAGAGTGGGTGGGGCTGTGAGGCTATGGGAGGGAGCTACTAGAAGCAGAAGAAGCCCACGTAATTCTCAAACAATGGGAAGTGGGTAAAGCCTCCTCAGAGAAAAGATAACAAGACCACTCCCTTCATTTCCCAAATGACTACATGTGGCAAGTATCCAGCCACCTGTCCACTTCCAGGTACGCACCCTCTCTTCCTACAAGCCAGCTGAAGCAGTTGCCCCCTGTCTACCATCACCTGGGAATCTCCCTACCCCTCCCTGAACCACTGTGCCTCTGTTCCAAACTCTATCCCTCACCCTCTCTTTCCATGTTGAGCTATTATTAAGCCTGTCAAGCTGCTACCTCTGGAGCACAGATTCCTCTAAAAAGATGACACAGAATTCTGACCCCTGCTTCCTGCCGCTGCTCAGCCCACAATGGTTCTTTCATTCACTCGTTTAGCAAACATTTGCTGACTGCTGACTAGGTGCCCTTTCCATTTTGTGATTTTTCTGACAAAGAATAGTGAAGTCAAAAACATCATGAAACATTTTCAAAATCCAAACCACTCCTGGTTAGTTGATTGGCTGAGAATAAAGCCCTTCTAATAAGCGAGATTTTGCTCCCCATGGGAACTCGTGCCCAAGTCCTCAAATGCCACGGCTCAACTCATTCTACCTGCTTCTCTACACTCTGAGAAGCAGAGTGTAATTTCTGGTGCCAACTCTACCTGCCCACCCAGCTCCTGTCTATCAACTTAGTTTCTAAGAACATTTCCTGGGGCAATGATGGGAAGAGTCGATCTAAAGAAGTCTGCTTCCCATATGCCTCAACTCCAAGCTGTTCCAGCATGGTTCCCAGCTATACTGTGGCAGATATGCTCAGATCCCCCTTTCAAGGAAAGACTTGCATAGGTCAGCAGGCAACCTATAGTGTCAGCTCCTTCAGGGTTTGTCTCACCTGCAGAGAGCTACTTTGGTCAAGGTCACGATATTCAGGGGCAGCCTATAATTGGGGACTGAGCCAGGAATGGGTATAAA
Organism: Mesoplodon bidens; assembly: GCF_964165515.1. Classification (NCBI taxonomy): domain Eukaryota; kingdom Metazoa; phylum Chordata; class Mammalia; order Artiodactyla; family Ziphiidae; genus Mesoplodon; species Mesoplodon bidens. The sequence continues at coordinate 118,554,619 of NC_138160.1, forward strand.
AACCTAACCATTGTGGCCTAATGTAAGGCAATCTGAAAAACAATACTCACTCCAGAACTCCTTGCTGGGATGGCCATGGCTTCATTGAGTTTGCATCACAGTTTGACTTCATTCTCTGTCCAATCCTACCTTCCTTCCCCTTCCTTTCACACATGTTGATCCCTTATAAATAGACTGCACCCCATCATCAATCTCAGTGCCTGCTTCAGGACAACCCAACGAAAAACTTTTTATACTAGTGAAGCTGTAAAACCTTGTGGGCCCTATTTATGGCAGGACCCCAAGCTCTGGTATGGCTATAGCACTGTCTTGGAAGAAAGAAGCAGAAACAAGTAAACAGTCGCTCTGTGATGATGCAACATTTGGGGAACTTCCTCAAAAGACCTTTTGTGAACTGAAATAAATAGTGGACAAAGTGTCTAGTACCACCCACCAATCATAACCACGTTTCTCTAGTTAGCACACTATACCCCTCTGCTCAATCATTTATTCAGATCATCCACCCTCCCTGCAACCTCTGATTCCCCGTTCTTAGTGGAGGCCTGGCCTTCTACATCATGGAGCATACAGAAGTTATCAGATGGGGTCTCCCCAACTTCCCCCTTACAAATGGATAGAGTATCTCTTTTCAAGAACCTTCCTCTTATCCACCCTCTCTCCTGAATCTTCCGCCTGTCCCTGTGTACTGCAGTCTTTCCATCAGCATGTATACAGTCTCCAATTTCTCCAACACTAATGAACTTTGAAAACATTATGCTAAGTGAAAGAAGCCAGACACAAAAAGTCACATATTGTATGATTCCATTTATATAAAATATCCAGAATAGGTTAATCCATAAAAAAAGAAAGGAGTTTGATGGTTGCCAAAGGCTGGGGTGTGGGGTGTGGGGTGTGGGTAATGGGGAGCAACTCCTTTCCCTTCGGAGTGATGAAAACGTTTTGGAACTGGATAGAGTTGGTGACTGTGAATGTATTAAAGGCCACTGAATTGCTCAGCTTAAAATGGTTAACTTTAAATTATGTGAATTTCACCTCAATTTGTTAAAAAGACAAAAGAAAAATTTCCCTATACCCGTTCTGGGTATGACTTTTTCTCATTTCCTTTCCTTTCTCTTATACTGAGAAACTTTTCAAGGGTTGTCTACACTTAAATGTATCTCCTAATCCTCCCGTTCACTCCATAGCTCACTCACTCTACTCCCACCCAGTGACAACCACCGATGCTTCTTACTCCTCATCTTATGAGATTTTGTGGCAGCACCTGACACAAGAGATCAGTATCTCAGTCCTAAAGTACTCGCCCTGACTTCCTTGAGACTGCACATCTCTGGTTACCTCCTACTGTAGAGCCTCTCCTTCCCCAGATTCCTTTGCCAGCTTACCCTCTTCTATCTACATTTAGGAGTTGAAATTTCTCAGGAGTCAGTGTTTGGCTCTCTTCTGGGGTTCATCACACACACACACACACACACACACACACACACACGCACACACACGCACACACATGCACACACACACAAAGGAAAGCACAGAAATAAAACTAGAATGACCTATTAGATAACAAAATAAAATATATTGTAAAGTCTATATAATTAAAACAGTTTCATAACTGGCACACAAATAGCCAAAATTAGCTACGGAAAAGGAAAGAAAATTCAAAGATAGACCCAACTGCATACAGAAATTTAGTACACAATAAGGTAGCATCTCAAATCTGTGGGGAAAGAAAAGACTTTTTAATCAGTGTTGTTGGGATAAAGTAACAAACATATGGAAAAAAATAAAATTAATTCCATTCCTTATGCCTATATATCAGGATAAATTTCAAACAAATCGTATTTAAACATTAAAAATGAAACCACACAAGCATCAGGAGAAAACACAGGTGAATTCCCTTATAAACTGGGAGCAGTGAATAACTTTCCTAAATATGATTTAAAAATCCAGATGCAATAACAAAAATACTAATAAATCTGATTATGCAAAAATAAAAATAAGTTTATAAAGTTTTAAATGCATGGAAAATAGTATAAGCGAAGTAGAAAAACAAATGACAAACTGGGAAAAAATCTGCAACTTAATATAGTCAGCTCTCTGTAACCGTGGGTTCCACAACCAACCATGGGTTGAAAATACGCAGGAAAAAAAATTCCAAAAAGTTCTCAAAAGCAAACTTTAATTTGCCACACACCAGCAACTATTTACGTAGCATTTACAATGTATTTACAGCTATTTACATAGCACCTATGTTGTATTAGGTGTTTTAAGTAATCTAGAAATGACAAAAAAAAAAGAGGGTGTGTGTAGGGTATATGAAAATACTACGCCATTTTCTACAAGGGACTTCTGCATCACAGATTTTGGTATCTACTTGCATACACTGATGATGGAAATGTAAAATGGTACAATCTCTATGGAAGAGAATTCAATAACATCTAATAAAATTACAACTGAATTTAACTGTTGACCCAGAAATCTGACTTCTAGGAACTGATTCTGAAGACATATGATCAACAACCTGAATGATCTTGGAAGCAGATTCTTCCCCAGGGCCTCCAGAAAAAATACAACTGGATGACATCCTGATTTCAGCCTGAGACCCTCAGCAAAAGATCCAGTTAACCAGTACCTGGACTTCTGACCTACATACACTGAGATAAGCCACTATGCCACTCAGTTTGTGGTCATTTATTACAAGGCTATAATCTGTAATACAGACCTGCAGATGGGAGAAAGAGTTTACACCAAGACCAAGAGATGGGACTAAGTCAGCTTTGTGAGACCTTAGGCCATCTAGTTCAGCTGGATGGCAGGTAGGCAGAGCTAGGAACTTAGAAAAGCTAAGGTTCTTGAGGCCCACTTCCCTTGCCTGACCATCCTCTGAGGGTGGGGGAGTAGAAGGTGAGGAAGAAGGTCAAGGATGGGAAGCCCCTGGCAGGCTGCATTGCTGGTAATGAGCGTATGATCACTCACACTTTAATTCACATTCAAGAATCTTTAAGTACTTTGGTGTCTTTTTATTCTTTCCTTCTTTTTTTTTTTCTTCTCTCTCCTGGACACTCAGACTTTAAACCAGAGAGCCTTGAAAAAAAAATTTTTTTTAACAAAAAAGTAGCCTGTTATTTGGTACAAATTTCCCCTTTGTAAGCTTTCCCTTTATGTGAGTCTATTTCTGCAGATAATTGAACCCAACTGTGATATTTTAATAGTTTTAAGAAAGTACATTCTGCTCTACTTGCAAAGGGAGGGGATTGTTTGGCCTCTTCCTAAAGATAGGCAAAATGGAAGGGGATGCAAGGTGCCCTGTTTATTTGTCTCCAAGACCAATCTACTCCAGGCCCAGGCCCAATTCCTGTACCCAGAGCGAGTAGGCCTTTGTTCAGAGAGCATCACAGGTGTGACGGGCTCAGCACCAAAAACATAAAGCAAAATTGCTCCATATTCAGGCTCAAGACAAGGGAAACATGAAAACAACAAGAGATGGAGAATGCCAGGCACAAAGGAAATATCTTTTATCTTACAGTTTTGTTGTTCCTGATGACTTGTGTTCAGACCTGAAATCAGTGTGACTCCATTCTTTGGAAAGTATGCACTATGGAGGCTTAAAAACATATTATGAGGGGAGACCTTCAAGATGGCGGAAGAGTACGACGTGGAGATCACCTTCCTCCTGAAAAATACATCAGAAATACATCTACCTGTGGAACAACCCCTACAGAACACCAACTGAACGTTGGCAGAAGACCTCAGACTTCCCAAAAGGCAAGAAGCTCCCCACATACATGGGTAGGGCAAAAGAAAAAAGAAAAAACAGAGACAAAAGAATAGGGACAGGACCTGCACCAATGGGAGGGATCCGTGAAGGAGGAAAGATTTCCACACACTAGGAACCCCCTTCGCAGGCGGAGACTGCGGGTGGCGGAGGGGGGAAGATTCAGAGCCACAGAGAGGAGCGCAGCAACAGTGGTGTGCAGGGCAAAGCAGAAAGATGCCCGCACAGAGGACCGGTGCCGACCAGCACTCACCAGCCTGAGAGGCTTGTGTGCTCACCCGCCGGGGTAGGTGGGTGCTGGGAGCTCAGGCTCTGGCTTTGGAGGTCAGATCCCAGGGAGAGGACTGGGGTTGGCTGCGAGAACACAGAATGAAGGGGGCTAGTGCGCCACAGCTAGCCGGGAGGGAGTCCGGGAAAAACTCTGGACCTGCCTAAGAGGCGAGAGACCATTGTTTCGGGATGCGCGAGGAGAAGGAATTAAGAGGGCCACCTAAACGAGCTCCAGAGAAGGGCGCGAGCCGCAGCTATCAGAGCGGACTCCAGAGACGGGCATGAGACGCTATGGCTGCTGCTGCAGCCACCAGAAGCCTGTGTGCAAGCACAGGTCTCTATCTACACCTCCCCTCCGGAGCCTGTGCAGCCCGCCACTGCCAGGGTCCCGTGATACATGGACAACGTCCCCGGGAGAATACACGGCGCCCCTCAGACTGTTGCAATGTCCCTCTAGTCCCTGCCGCTGCAGGCTCACCCCGCAATCCGTGCTGCTCCATCACCCCCACACACACCCCAGCATGAGTGAGCCAGAGCCCCCTAAGCACCTGCTCCTTTAACCCCGTCCTGTCTGAGCACAGAAAAGAGGCCAGAGGGCGACCTACATGCAGAGGCGGGGCCAAATCCAAAGCTGAACCCCAGGAGCTGTGCAAACAAAGAAGAGAAAGGGAAATTTCACCCAGCAGCCTCAGGAGCAGCGGATTAAACCTCCACGATCAACTTGATGTACCCCGCATCTCTGGAATACCTCAAGAGACAACGAATCATCCCAAAATTGAGGCGGTGGACTTCGGGAACAACGATATATATATTTTTTTCCCCTTTTTCTCTTTTTCCAGGTGGCTGAAAGAGTCTTGGTTCTCCAGCCGGGTGTCAGGCCTGAGCCTCTGAGGTGGGAGAGCTGAGTTCGAGACATTGGTGCATTAGAGATCTCCCGGCCCCACGTAATATCAAATGGCGAAAGGTCTTACAGAGATCTCCATCTCAACGATAAGACCCAGCTCCACTCAACGACCAGCAAGCTACAGTGCTGGACACCCTATGCCAAACAACTAGCAAGACAGGAACACAGCCTCACCCATTAGCAGACAGGCTGCCTAAAATCATAATTATGTCACAGACACCCCAAAACACACCACCGGAAATGGTCCTGCTCACCAGAAAGACAAGATACAGACTCATCCACCAGAACACAGGCACCAGTACCCTCTACCAGGAAGCCTACACAACCCACTGAACCAATCTTAGCCACCGGGGGCAGACACAAAAAACAACAGGAACTCAGAACCAGCAGCCTGTGAAAAGGGGACCCTAAACACAGTAAGTTAAGCAAAAGGAAAAGACAGAGAAACACACAGCAGATGAAGGAACAAGGTAACAACCCACCAGAATGAACAAATGAAGAGGAAATAGGCAGTCTACCTGAAAGAGAATTCAGAGTACTGATAGTAAAGATGATCCAAAATCTTGGAAACAGAACGGAGAAAATACAAGAAACATTTAACATGGACCTAGAAGAACTAAAGAGCAAACAATGATGAACAACACAATAAATGAAATTTACAATTCTCTAGAAGGGATGAATAGCAGAATAACTGAGGCAGAGGAACGGATAAGTGACCTGGAAGATAAAATAGTGGAAATAACTGCCGCAGAGCAGAATAAAGAAAAAAGAATGAAAAGAATTGAGGACAGTCTCAGAGACCTCTGGGACAATATTAAACGTACCAACATTCGAATTATAGGGGTCCCAGAAGAAGAAGAGAAAAAGAAGGGGACTGAGAAAATATTTGAAGAGATTATAGTTGAAAACTTCCCTAATATGGGAAAGGAGATAGTCATTCATATCCAGGAAGTGCAGAGTCCCATATAGGATAAATCCAAGGAGACACACACCAAGACACATATTAATCAAACTATCAAAAATTAAATACACAGAGAAAATATTAAAAGCAGCAAGGGAAAAACAACAAATAACATACAAGGGAATCCCCATAAGGTTAACAGCTGATCTTTCAGCAGAAACTCTGCAAGCCAGAAGGGAGTGGCAAGACATATTTAAAGTGATGAAAGGGAAAAACCTACATCCAAGATTACTCTACCCAGCAAGGATCTCATTCAGATTCAACAGAGAAATGAAAACCTTTACAGATAAGCAAAAGCTAAGAGAATTCAGCACCACCAAACCAGCTCTACAACAAATGCTAAAGGAACTTCTCTAGGCAGGAAACACAAGAGTAGGAAAACATCTACAATAATAAACCCAAAACAATTAAGAAAATGGTAATAGGAACATAGATATTTATACTTACCTTAAATGTAAACGGAGTAAATGCTCCCACCAAAAGAAATAGACTGGCTGAATGGATACAAAAACAAGACCCGTATATATGCTGTCCACAAGAGACCCACTTCAGACCTAGGGACACATTCAGACTAAAGTGAGGGGATGGAAAAAGATATTCCATGCAAATGGAAATCAAAAGAAAGCTGAAGTAGCAATTCTCATATCACACAAAATAGAGTTTAAAATAAAGACTATTAGAAGAGACAAAGAAGGACACTACATAATGATCAAGGGATCAATCCAAGAAGAAGATATAACAATTCTAAATATTTATGCGCCCAACATAGGAGCACCTCAGTACATAAGGCAAATGCTAACAGCCATAAAAGGGGAAATCGACAGTAACACAATCATAGTAGGGGACTTTAACACCACACTTTCACCAATGGATAGATCATCCAAAATGAAAATAAATAAGGAAACACAAGCTTTAAATGATACATTAAACAAGGTGGACTTAATCGATATTTATAGGACATTCCATCAAAAACAACAGAATACACTTTATTCTCAAGTGCTCATGGAACATTCTCCAGGATAGATCATATCTTGGGTCACAAATCACGCCTTGGTAAATTTAAGAAAACTGAACTCGTATCAAGTATCTTTTCCAACCACAATGCTATGAGACTAGATATCAATTACAGGAAAAAAATCTGTAAAAAAAAAAAAAAAAAACCACATGGAGGCTAAACAATACACTACTTAATAACCAAGAGATCACTGAAGAAATCAAAGAGGAAATCAAAAAATACCTAGAAACAAATGACAATGAAAACATGACGACCCAAAACCTATGGGATACAGCAAAAGCAGTTCTAAGAGGGAAGTTTATAGCAATACAATCCTACCTCAAGAAACAAGAAACATCTCAAATAAACAACCTAACCCTACACCTAAAGCAATTAGAGAAAGAAGAACCAAAAAACCCCAAAGTTAGCAGAAAGAAAGAAATCATAAAGATCAGATCAGAAATAAATGAAAAAGAAATGAAGGAAACGATAGCAAAGATCAATAAAACTAAAAGCTGGTTCTTTGAGAAGATAAACAAAATGGAAAAAACATTAGCCAGACTCATCAAGAAAAAAAGGGAGAGGACTCAAATCAACAGAATTAGAAATGAAAAAGGAGAAGTAACAACTGACACTGCAGAAATACCAAGGATCATGAGAGATTACTACAAGCAACTCTATGCCAATAAAATGGACAACTTGGAAGAAATGGACACATTTATAGAAAAGCACAACCTTCCAAGAATGAACAGTGAAGAAATAGAAAATATAAACAGACCAATCACAAGCACTGAAATTCAGACTGTGATTTAAAATCTTCCAACAAAGCCCAGAACCAGATGGCTTTACAGGTGAATTCTATCAAACATTTAGAGAAGAGCTAACACCTATCCTTCTCAAACTCTTCCAAAATATACAGCAGAGGGAGGAACACTCCCAAACTCATTCGACGAGGCCACCATCACCCTGATACCAAAACCAGACAAAGATGTCACTAAGAAAGAAAACTACAGGCCAGTATCACTGATGAACATAGATGCAAAAATCCTCAACAAAAACTAGCAGACAGAATCCAACAGCACATTAAAAGGATCATACACCATGATAACGTGGGGTTTATCCCAGGAATGCAAGGATTCTTCAATACACACAGATCAATCAGTGTGATACACCGTATTAACAAATTGAAAAATAAAAACCATATGATCAACTCAATAGATGCAGAAAAACCTTTCAGCAAAATTCAGCACCCATTTATGATAAAAACCTCCAAAAAGTAGGCACAGAGCGAACTTACCTCAACATAATAAAGGCCATATATGACAAACCCACAGCCAACATCATTCTCAATGGTGAAAAACTGAAACCATTTCCTCTAAGATCAGGAACAAGACAAGGTTGTCCACTCTCACCACTATTGTTCAACTTAGTTTTGCAACTTTTAGCCACAGCAATCAAAGAAGAAAAAGAAATAAAAGGAATCCAAATCAAAAAAGAAGTAAAGCTGTCACTGTTTGCAGATGACATGATACTATACATAGAGAATCCTAAAGATGCTACCAGAAAACTACTAGAGCTAATCAATGAATGTGGTAAAGTAGCAGGACACAAAATTAATGCACAGAAATCTCTTGCATTCCTATACACTAATGATGAAAAATCTGAAGAGAAATTAAGGAAACACTCCCATTTACCACTGCAACAAAAAGAATAAAATACCTAGGAATAAACCTACCTAGAGAGACAGAAGACCTGTATGCAGAAAACTATAAGACACTGATAAAAGAAATTAAAGATGATACCAACAGATGGAAAGATATATCATGTTCTTGGTATGGAAGAATCAACATTGTGAAAATGACTCTACTACCCAAAGCAATCTACAGATTCAAAGAAATCTCTATCAAATTACCAAGGGCATTTTTTACAGAACTAGAACAAATAATCTTAAAATTTGTATGGAGACACAAAAGACCCCGCATACCCAAAGCAGTCTTGAGGCAAAAAAACGGAGCTGGAGCAATCAGACTCCCTGACTTCAGACTATACTACAAAGCTACAGTAATCAAGACAATATGGTACTGGCACAAAAACAGAAACATAGATAAATGGAACAGGATAGAAAGCCCAGGGATAAACCCACACACCTATGGTCACCTTATTTTTGATAAAGGAAGCAAAAATATACAATGGAGAAAAGACAGCCTCTTCAATAAGTGGTGCTGGGAAAACTGGACAGCTACGTGTAAAAGAATGAAATTAGGGGCTTCCCTGGTGGCGCAGTGGTTGAGAGTCCGCCTGCCGATGCAGGGGACATGGGTTCGTGCCCTGGTCTGGGAAGATCCCACATGCCACAAAGCAGCTAGGCCCGTGAGCCATGGCCGCTAAGCCTGCGCGTCCGGAGCCTGTGCTCCGCAACGGGAGAGGCCACAACAGTGAGAGGCCCGTGTACCGCAAAAAAAAAAAAAAGAATGCAATTAGAACACTCCCTAACACCATACACAAAAATAAACTCAAAATAGATTAAAGACCTAAATGTAAGGCCAGACACTATCAAACTCTTAGAGGAAAACATAGGCAGAACACTCTATGACATAAATCACAGCAAGATCCTTTTTGACCCACCTCCTACAGGAATAGAAATAAAAACAAAAATAAACAAATGGGACCTACTGAAACTTCAAAGCTTTTGCACAGCAAAGGAAACCATAAACAAGACCAAAAGACAACCCACAGAATGGGAGAAAATATTTTCAAATGAAGCAACTGACAAAGGATTAACCTCCAAAATTTATAAACATCTCATGTAGCTCAATATCAAAAAAACAAACAACCCAACCCAAAAATGCGCAGAAGACCTAAATAGACATTTCTCCAAAGAAGATATACAGATTGCCAACAAACACATGAAAGAATGCTCAACATCATTAATTATTAGAGAAATGCAAATCAAAACTACAACGAGGTATCACCTCACACCAGTCAGAATGGCCATCATCAAAAAATCTACAAAGAATGAATGCTGTCGTCCTCAATGGTGAAAAACTAAAACCATTTCCACTAAGATCAGGAACAAGACAAGGTTGCCCACTCTCACCACTCTTATTCAACATAGTTTTGGAAGTTTTAGCCACAGAAATCAGAGAAGAAAAGGAAATAAAAGGAATCCAAATTGGAAAAGAAGAAGTAAAGCTGTCACTGCTTGCAGATGACACGATACTATACATAGAGAATCCTAAAGATGCTACAAGAAAACTACTAGAGCTAATCAATGAATTTGGTAAAGTTGCAGGATACAAAATTAATGCACAGAAATCTCTGGCATTCCTATACACTAATGATGAAAAATCTGAAAGTGAAATCAAGGAAACACTCCCATTTACCATTGCAACAAAAAGAATAAAATATCTAGGAATAAACCTACCTAAGGAGACAAAAGACCTGTATGCAGAAAATTATAAGACACTGATGAAAGAAATTAAAGATGATACAAATAGATGGAGAGATGTACCATGCTCTTGGATTGGAAGAATCAACATTGTGAAAATGACTCTACTACCCAAAGCAATCTACAGATTCAATGCAATCCCTATCAAACTACCACTGGCATTTTTCACAGAACTAGAACAAAAAATTTCACAATTTGTATGGAAACACAAAAGACCCCGAATAGCCAAAGCAATCTTGAGAACGAAAAACGGAGCTGGAGGAATCAGGCTCCCTGACTTCAGACTATACTACAAAGCTACAGTAATCAAGACAGTATGATACTGGCACAAAAACAGAAAAATAGATCAATGGAACAGGATAGAAAGCCCAGAGATAAACCCACGGACATATGGTCACCTTATCTTTGATAAAGGAGGCAGGAATGTACAGTGGAGAAAGGACAGCCTCTTCAATAAGTGGTGCTGGGAAAACTGGATAGGGTCATGTAAAAGTATGAGATTAGATCACTCCCTAACACCATACACAAAAATAAGCTCAAAATGGATTAAAGACCTAAATGTAAGGCCAGACACTATCAAACTCTTAGAGGAAAACATAGGCAGAACACTCTATGACATAAATCACAGCAAGATCCTTTTTGACCCACCTCCTAGAGAAATGGAAATAAAGACAAAAATAAACACATGGGACCTAATGAAACTTAAAAGCTTTTGCACAGCAAAGGAAACCATAAACAAGACCAAAAGACAACCCTCAGAATGGGAGAAAATATTTGCAAATGAAGCAACTGACAAAGGATTAATCTCCAAAATTTATAAGCAGCTCATGCAGCTCAATAACAAAAGAACAAACAACCCAATCCAAAAATGGGCAGAAGATCTAAATAGACATTTCTCCACAGAAGATATACAGACTGCCAACAAACACATGAAAGGATGCTCAACATCTTTACTCATTAGAGAAATGCAAATCAAAACTACAATGAGATATCATCTCACACCAGTCAGAATGGCCATCATCAAAAAATCTACAAACAATAAATGCTGGAGAGGGTGTGGAAAAAAGGGAACACTCTTGCACTGCTGGTGGGAATGCGAATTGGTACAGCCACTATGGAGAACGGTATGGAGGTTCCTTAAAAAACTACAAATAGAACTACCATATGACCCAGCAATCCCACTACTGGGCATATACCCTGAGAAAACTATAATTCAAAAAGAGACATGTACCAAAATGTTCATAGCAGCCCTATTTACAATAGCCCAGAGATGGAAACAACCTAAGTGTCCATCATCGGATGAATGGGTAAAGAAGATGTGGCACATATATACAATGGAATATTACTCAGCCATAAAAAGAAATGAAATTGAGCTATTTGTAATGAGGTGGATGGACCTAGAGTCTGTCATACAGAGTGAAGTAAGTCAGAAAGAGAAAGACAAATACTGTATGCTGACACATATATATGGAATTTAAGAAAAAAAAATGTCATGAAGAACATAGGGGTAAGACAGGAATAAAGACACAGACCTACTAGAGAATGGACTTGAGGATATGGGGTGGGGGAAGGGTAAGCTGTGACAAAGTGAAAGAGCGGCATGGACATATATACACTACCAAACGTAAGGTAGATAGCTAGTGGGAAGCAGCCGCATAGCACAGGGAGATCAACTCGGTGCTTTGTGACCGCCTGGAGGGGTGGGATAGGGAGGGTGGGAGGGAGACGCAAAAGGGAGGGGATATGGGAACATATGTATATGTATAACTGATTAAATTTGTTATAAAGCAAAAAAAAAAAAAAGAATGAATGCTGGAGAGGGTGTGGAGAAAAGGGAACCCTCTTGCACTGTTGGTGGGAATGTAAATTGATACAGCCACTATGGAGAACAGTACGGAGGTTCCTTAAAAAACTAAAAATAGAACTACCATATGACCCAGCAAACCCACTAATGGGCATATACCCTGAGAAAACGATAATTCAAAAGGAGTCATGTACCACAATGTTCATTGCAGCTCTATTTACAATAGTCAGGACATGGAAGCAACTTAAGTGTCCATCGACAGGTGAATGGATAAAGAAGATGTGGCATATATATACAGTGGAATGTTACTCAGCCATAAAAAGACACAAACTTGAGTATTTGTAGTGAGGTGGATGGACATAGAGTCTGTCATACAAAGTGAAGTAAGTCAGAAAGAGAAAAACAAATACTGTATGCTAACCCATATATATGGAATCTAAAAAAAAGGTTATGAAAAACCTAGGGGCAGGACGGGAATAAAGACACAGATGTAGAGAATGGACTTGAGGACACGGGGAGGGGGAAGGGTAAGCTGGGACGAAGTGAGAGAGTGGCATGGACATATATACACTACCAAATGTAAAATAGATAGCTAGTGAGAAGCAGCCACATAGCACAGGGAGATCAGCTCAGTGCTTTGTGACCACCTACAGCGGTGGGATAGGAGGGTGAGAGGGAGACACAAGAGGGAGGAGATATGGGGATATATGTATATGTATAGCTGATTCACTTCGTTATAAAGCAGAAACTAACACACCACTGTAAAGCAATTATACTCCAATAAAGATGTTAAAAAAGAAAAACGTATTATGACACATATCAAGTTCCAATGCAGGAAAAACTTGCCATTGAACAAGCACTGCCTGAAATCCTCCAGAGCTCAGTCAGGTCCATTTGTCAACCAACATTTCCCCATTTCTTGCACCTGAAAAGGTGCCGACAGTACAATTCTCCACCCAACACCACCTCCATTAAAGCATCAGAGGAACGCAGAGGACCTCCTGGCATGGGCACGAAGTATGGAAGAGACTGGTCCTTCTCCACTCTGTTCAATGGAGGTCCTCAAAACTCTCTTTCCGTCCCTTGCCCATTACACTTCTATCATCCACATATTTTTCTTAGACATTGTGAATCCATACTTTTAAGCATGCATTTACTATACATTGTGTGAGGCAGGTTTGCTTTAGTTCATCCTAAATTTAGTCCCCTTGAGGTCAAGCAGTTTTGCCAGCTTCTACTGACCAGGATTTGCTGAACCAGTCCACATTTCCACCATCTTTATCCTCCAAGTTTTCAGTGCTTGTCACAGAGAAGCTCCATACATATTCGTGATTAAATGAATTTTCTTTCACTGGCTTTACTTTCCTAGATCAGAAAGTCCTATGCTTCCCTCAGTGTCATCACTATCCATACACATTCCACGTCTGTCATGCCAAACCAGCCAGTCCTGGAACACAGGTTTAACCGTGGGGGGAGGCAGGTGTAGGGAAGAGGGTGTCTCTCATAAACCAATCCTCACCTTCAAGAGGAACAATTTCTGCCAGGAAAATAGTAAATTGCAACATTTACTTGTTCTTTCTGCTGATGGGTGAACACATTGGAAGCACACAACCCACTTCTGACATGATTCTCATTTCCATGTGAACTCAAGTAGAATAGAAACAACAGATGTCATGTCCTCCATTAAAATGGGACACCATTAGAAATCTCAAAAGAGAAAAGAGGGCTTCCCTGATGGCGCAGTGGTTGAGAGTCCGCCTGCCGATGCAGGGGACACAGGTTCGTGCCCTGATCCGGGAAGATCCCACATGCCGCAGAGCGGCTGGGCCCGTGAGCCATGGTCTCTGGGCCTCTGGGCCTGCGCATCCAGAGCCTGTGCTCCACCAACGGGAGAGGCCACAGCAGTGACAGGCCCACCTACCACAAAAAAAAAAAAAAAAGAGAAAGGAATACTCAAACACAAAATCCTCATGTTGTTTAAGGACGAAAGGGTGATACAGAGGAATTCATTCTTTCATTCATTAACAAATATTTCTTAAACACCTGCTATGAGCTAAGCACAGCTCTGAGCCTTGAAGATCCAGATATGAGCAAGACAGGTCAAAATCCCTATTCTCTCAGAATTTTGTAGTGTGGAAATAGACGATGAACAACATTAGTAAAATATATAGTATTAGATAGCCAAGTACTAAGGAGCAAAATAATGTAGGGAAAGGATATGAAATGACAAGGAAGGAAGAAACTCGTTTCAGATGGTGGCCAGGGAAGGCCTTGTTTGAGACAGTTACTTTTTAAATTGGGGGATAATTTTAGATTTATGGAAAACTTAAAATGATAATACAAAGATTTCAAAATATTCCTGTACACCTCTCACTCAGTTTCAGTTCCTCTAATGTTACGATCTTCATTACTGTAATACATTTGTTAACATTTAGAAATCAACACTGGGGTGTGGTCAACACAGAAGAGCAGAAAGACCTTGACTGAGCCCACCTCCTCCCATTAGCCCACGAAAATTATAACTATTTACAGAACAACTATCAATGAGAATGACCTGAAGACTCTCAAAAAGATTTTCAGGGACTTCCCTGGTGGCACGGCGGTTAAGAATCCACCTGCCAATGCAGGGCACACAGGTTCAATCCCTGGTCTGGGAAGACCCCACATGCCGCTGAGCAACTAAGCCCATGCACCACAACTACTGAGCCTGCGTTCTAGAGCCCACGAGCCACAACTACTGAGCCTGCGCACCACAACTACTGAAGCCTGCGTGCTCTAGGACCCACATGCCACAACTACGAGGCTGCGTGCTGCAACTACTGAAGCCTGCATACCTAGAGCACGTGTTCCGCAACAAGAGAAGCCACCACAATGAGAACTCTGCTCACCACAACAAAGAGTAGCCCCCACTCATCGCAACTAGAGAAAGCCCTTGAGCAGCAACAGAGACCCAATGCAGCCAAAAAATAAGATTTTCAATGACTAAAGATATAAAGAAGGAACCACAAGACTCGTAGGAGGGGCAGTGACACGGGAGTCAAGACATACATCCTTGGGTAGGTAACGCACAAATGGGAAGATAATCACAATTGCAGAGGTTCTACCCAAGGAGTTAGGGATCCAAGCACCACACCAGACTCCCCAGCCTGGGGGTCCTACACTGGGAAGACAAGCCCCCAGAATGTCTGCTTTGAAGGCCAGTGGGCTTACATATGAGAGAGATGGAGGGCTGTAGGAAACAGAGGCTCCATTCTTAAAGGGCACACAAAAATATCTCACACGCTCCAAGACCCAGTGCAGAGGCAGTAATTTGAAAGCAGCCTGGGTCAGACCCACTCGCTAATCTTGGAGAGCTCCCCACAGAGGCAGGAGGATGTCCCCTAGGAACAAAGACACTTGTGGCAGCCATTTTGGGGAGCTCATTCTACCACGAGGACACTGGTGCTGGCAAGCACCATTTTGGAGTCCTCTCTCTAGCCTACTAGCACCAAGGGCTCACCTGCCCACCAGCAGGTGAGTACCAATCCTGGGACACCCTGGGCCCTGTTGCCAGTGACACTGGAACCTGGCCCTGCCCAGCACCAAGCTAGCGACAGCCCCAAGATCCCCTGGATTGCAAGCCAGCCATGCCATGACCCAGCCCCACCCGCCAGTGGCCAGCAGCCTCCATATGAGGTAGGGCCTGGTAGCCAACTAGGCTGGGGGCTAGTCCCACCCACCAACACATCCACAGTAATTGGTGCTACCACAAGAGAAGGGCTTATGCAGCTCACAAAGGGGGCACCCCTAGAGCATACAGCTCTGATGATGAAGGTAGAGTGTGCTGCAGGGCCCCATAGGATGTCTCCTACATAATGCCACTTCTCTAAGATCAGTAAACATAATGATCTCCTAATACACAGAAACAAGATAAAATCTCAGAAGAAGAACTAAGCAAAGTGGAGATAAGTGATCTACCCAATAAAGAGTAAAAGGTAATGATCATAATGATGTTCAACGAACTCAGGAGAAGAATGGGTGAACACAGTGTGAAGTTTAACAAAGAGTCACAAAATATAAAGAGGAACCAGAGATGAAGAACACAATAACTGAAATAAAAAATATATTGGAAGGAATCAACAGTAGATTAGATGATACAAAGGAACAGATCAGTGAACTGGAAGAAAGGATAGTGGAAATCACCCAAGCCAATAGAAAAAAGAGAGGTATTTTTTCAAATGAGGTCTCTTAAATAGTTTAAGAGACCTCTGTGGCAACAGCAAGCACACTAAAACTTGCATGATAGGGGTCTCAGAAGAAGAAGAAGAGAGATAAAGGGGCAGAGAACTTATCTGAAGAAATAATAGCTGAAAATGTCCCTAACCTGAGAAGGGAAACAGATATTCAGGTCCAGGAATCACAAGGAGTCCAAACAAGATGAACTCAAAGAGATCCACACCAAGACACATTGTAATTAAAATGGCAAAAAGAAAGAGAGAGAGAAGGAGAAAATCTTAAAGCAGCAAGGGAAAATCAACTAGTTACATACAAGGAAACTCCCATAAGACTGTTGGCTGACTTTTCAGCAGAAATTTTGTAGGCCAGAAAGGAGTGGCACCATATATTTAAAGTGATGAAAGCAAAAAACCCACGACCAAGAATATTCTACCTGGCGTGACTATTAGTCAGATTTGAAGGAGAGATAGTTTCAGAGACAAGAGCAAGCTAAGAGTTCAGCACCACTAAACCAACTTTACAAGAAATGTTAATGGGACTTCTCTAAGCAGAAAAGTAAAAACAACTAGAAATACGAAAATTACAAAAGGAAAAATCTCATTGATAAAGGCAAATATACAGTAAAGGTATCAGAAAAACACTTACAAAGTTAGTAGGAAGGTTAAAAGACAAAAGTAGCAAAATCATCTATATCCACAATAAGTAGTTAAGGGATACACAAAACAAAAAGATGTAAAATATGGTGCCAAAAACATTCA